>NC_137679.1:32063318-32118318 GCF_963989245.1 Nansenia antarctica | reverse complement strand
TAGAATAAGACGTCTGCTAAATGCCAAAAATGTTAATGCAAATGTAGAATGAGTCCTGCAGCCTTAAAGAGTAAACTAAAACGTAGTAGTTTAGCTAGCCATCTGCTAGCTACGTTAGCTGTCCGGCAGCTCCTCAGTCAGTCACGTGTTGCCAAAGACAGAATAATGCAAACCGTGGGTGTTTCTTGAGGATGTCCTGCAACAATCAAGCACAGTTTTATATGTTGTTCAAAATGTCATTAATGTTCTTAGGATGCCGGTCTATGTAAGAAAAGGCCCTGTGGTGGGTATCCCAGAGCCCTCGGATAACGGCAGAGGTGAGGATGACGATAATAATGACACTTTCCTGATGGACCCAGATCAACTTCAGGACCAGCTGCCACAGCCATTCCGAATGATTGGCAAGGTTCTGGACAGACTGGTCGACAGGGCCTGGGACACCATCTCAGAGAGAGAGACCATCAGGGTAGCAGAGCAGTCAAAGCAAAAAATCCCTGTCCTGGAGCTCACAGGGGATGTCAAGGTAGCCTATCTATATATACACACTCACTTGTATCTTTAAAAGAGGCTTTGCTCCTCTATAATTACACTCTGGGGCTAGTCTAGTACTACCCCCCTAGAAACTTGAATTAAGCCATATCCTAGACTAAAAAGGCATCCTCAATAGAGGTTCTCCATTGAAAGTGCAATTGAGTCCGAGTCAGGACTAGGATGGTTTTGTTTTTGGGAAACCATCCCCCATATGCCATTTAGAATGACATCTCTGAGTTGTCATAGTAAAAAAAAGAAAAACATGATGAAAGCCTACTGAAATACTTGTTTCCACAGCTCCCAACCAGGACAAACTGCTTAGCGTGCTCTGAGAATGGCCGATATCTATTTATGGGTCACTCCCAGGGCCTGTCAGTTAGCAGCTCTTCCTCTCTCCTCTGTGTCTCGGCATGGCGGCAGGACAGGGTGGAAATCACATCCGTTCACATCACCTGTCTCGGGGAGATGGCTTATCTCATCGGCGCAGTGGATGACATGGGTATAGCACCTTTTCGTAGTGGGCCTCTCTCTCTCTCTCTCTCTCTCTCTCTCTCTCTCTCTCTCTCTCTCTCTCTCTCTCTCTCTCTCTCTCTCTCTCTCTCTCTCTCTCTCTCTCTCTCTCTCTCTCTCTCTCTCCCTCCCTCTCAGGCTATGTGGTTATTCTCCAGCTAATTGACTGTCCAGAAATAGAAATTATGATGTGGTATCATAATGATTTCATATTTTTTTCCAATTCACCTTGCCTGCAACCCTCCACCCCTCTTGAACATCACTGCAGGTGTTGCGAGGCTGTTTGCATATCACGCAGAAAGCATCTACCTGGTCAAAGTTATTAATGAAACAGTGAGTAGTAGTGTGGGTAAACAGGAGATTTATTTATGAGTACATTTAATGCCATTTCAGCCCAGTATATCATTACATGATTCTTGATCATATCATCTGAACAGGAGGACATAAACCAGAGACATGTCTGCACGAAATTCGAACTGTCCCAAGGAGGAGATTTTGGAGCTGCTTCAATGAGCTGTAAGGTCCACTGGCACAGTACTACATGTTATCATTACTGATTAGATCTGTTTGTTTTCATTACTTTCTTATGCGTTTTTTAATCTCATCATGCCTTTCATCAGGCAGTGGTACTCATTGGCTGGAAATCTACCGGTTCCCCAAAGAGTTATGGCTGAAGGAACTGGAGACGATGCAGGCATCCTCACAGAAACAGGTGATTTACGCGAACTGTCATTACCCAAGCCTGAATCATGCATCATCATGAATTACTGTTTGTCAGACGCATAGGCTAAATTACGTAAATTAGGAATTTGTTTATTATTATAAGTCAAGACACCAAAGTGGTTGCTCTCTCAATTTATGATTTGGCTTCTAGCATTCCATGTATGTTTATCAAGTTTTAACTAAGTAATGCCAGTGGACCTTATTTTAATGTTCTATTGTAAAACTACACAGGTTGTACGATAACATTTGAATTGTCTTACTAGATGTGATAAGAATTCACCTTTTTCATGGAATTGGTGTGTGACACATCTTTCTGCCTCAGACACAGCATCCCTCCGGGGTTGGAGATATCAAACTGTCGCCTATAGCAGTATTCATGAAAATCAAGCCACGCAAAGCTCAAACAGGTATGTCTTAGAAACAGATTGTCAAAAATAAACAGACGTTAGTTGTCTTACCATGCCTTAAGCATAGATATTCAATGTCTGTCCTCCCAGCATGGAGAAAGCAATCCATAGTTGTATTCAGAGTCTCATAAATGTTGCGCAAGAAAAGTGCAAGAAATGGTGCGCAACAAAAGTGCATGTACTCTTACTCACTATAGTAAACTCAGTTCATAGTAAAGTGTTGAATTAGTAAAGTGTTGAATCAGGTATGCACAACCATGCATTAGTCTCTACAGTCCTCCCTTTTTTTTATCTTATGTTTTGTCTTGTTGTCTTTTTAACTTTCTCTCTCTGTTTCTATTTGTTTTCCTGTAAAGCGCATTTTAATGGTTACTCAAGGGCATACTAGTGGTGGTGTTCTCAGGTGGGATTTGAACTCATGACCTGATCACCAGTCCAACTCACTATCCACTAGGCCACCACTACCCCATATGAAAGGTGCTATATAATTAAATATATAAATAAAGCTTGATTCCGTTCTATCAGGGACCACATTAAAAAGTCCATTTGAAGTCTTACAGAAGACAGAGGATGGGACTGTGATAGGATCTGGACAGAACCACCTGATTAGCAGCCGCCAATGGGAAGACCAGGACGCTGTGTTTAAGTCTTCGTACAGAAGATACTTCATTAAAAACCCCAGCAAGACAACACAGATAGAGGAAAGACCCAGGTAAACATGTTTTGGATGGATGAGGAAAGATCCAGGTAAACACTTTTGGAATGGATGTGTCTAAGCTTAGGGCTGGTCCTTTAGCCTGAATATGGTATTGTTGCAAAGATAAATAACAGGTTATTTCATGGGGCATAGCTTTTGATCAGGTTGGTGTCCTGAGGCTTTGTCTCACCCTGTTTAACCAGTGTCTGTCTCTTGTAACCACTAAGATGATTATTTATTTCTTTTCAGCCATTGCACAAGTCACTTTCTCCTACCTGGGGGGATGTTTCCATTCTTAGGCGGTATGAAGCCCCAACCAGGTTGGTTATGACCAAATACGCAAATTGCATTTTGTTACCTTTTGTTTTTTCTTAAAAAAACAACAACTCACTAATAGAATTCCAATCATACTGTAGTTACAGTCAGTGAAGCCTCTCCAATAAATGTCCCGCTGTCTCCACAGGAGTGCCTGTTGCTGTGTGTATGTGGTGGAGTGGCAGCCATAATCTTCTCCAGTACTTGCTGTGCAAAGCCCCCAAGGATAAACCAGGTAGGTAGGGATGAGAAGAAGAGATAAGAATATCTGTGTCTGTATTCCTCTTGAATAAGAACCTCATCCATATACTAGGGTGGAGTAGACTCAGCCAGGGTCAAACACGCAACATAGCCTATCAGCTATGGGTTGGGAAGCGGAGATTTGCAAGGTTATTTGGGGTTCAGTGTCTTGCCCAAGGACACTTCGACATGTGGCCAGCCGGGGATCGAACCGCTGATCTGCCAACCTTGTGATCGTTAGACGGCGGCTCTACCTCCTGCGCCACAGCCGCCCCCCAAAATGCTTTGCCATAGTCTCAGATATTCAGGGAACGACTAATCTCTTGGTGTGTGTTCTGTGTGTATTTGCCGTTCTCCATCAGCAGGTGGCAGTGTAAAAGCTCACAGTACTGCTATTTCTCCTATTTAGATGCAGAGTCCAAGCCAGATGTGCTGTGGCCCAACGCACAGGAGATCCTCTGCTCTGTTGTAAGCAGCTGCACAAAATACATTGCTCTTGGACTGGCCACTGAGCTGGTGACCGTATGGGACAGGCATTTAGGTAATGCTTTTTAATGTCGAGTCTGTTATCAAGCGTCAACATGCGTCAATACAGCCTAGATGAGAGCCATACTACAGTGTTTCAGTTTTTATTATGTGCTTTAGGATTAACACCCCCCCACCCCCACCCCCCCAACTATTCTCTTCAGGGATTCAGCTGTCCGTTCTCCAAGTGTCAGCAGACAGTGCTCTCAGCAAGATAGTGTTGTTGGATTACTGGCCTGGCCCCGGTTCTGCTGCTGGGGCTTCCCTCCCCTGTCAGGGGCCCTGTCAGACCAACATCCACCTTCTGGTGACCTGTAAGAGTGGAACGTGCCATGTGCTCACTTCCGGGAGAGGAACAGACTCCCACGCCACACAGCTAACAGAGAGGTATGCTACAGTGCTAGTGATAGAATAATAAAGATAATAATAATAATAATAATAATAATAATAATAATAATAATAATAATAATAATAAGCTTTATTTATGTAGCACCTTTCATACAGAAGAATGCAGCTCAAAGTGCTGTATAATACAGCACAAAAGAACAGATTAAGAATACAGTGCAAAACAAATAAAAAGTAACAGATTAATATAAAAAATTACAATTAAAAAACATACAAGGAATAACAGTAAATGAGTGAAAGAGTATTGAAAACATGATTAAAAAATTATCTGGTCAAGACTAATATCAGGGGTTCCACTACTGCCTTTAACAGTTGTTGGTTTACAGTCAGATTCTACTAGCCATGTCATGTACTTTTAATCAAACAAAGCTTCCAAATGTGTAGTCGTTATCCATAGAGCCATGCAGAGATGCCCGGAGTCATACTGTAGTCAGGCTCATACTAATGCATGTAATTGCATTGCAAAGATGGGCTCATTGTAATGCATGGAACGGAATAAGGAATGGTATCAACCACATGTGTTTGATACAGTACCGTTCCTCGTTCCATTCAATGCATTACAACAAGCCTGTCCTCTCCACCAGCCTCCGCTGGTAGAGAGAGTTTGGCCACAGTAATCTCATCTTAAAGCCTTATGTTATTGTAGTTGATTGTACAAAGATGCATGATTCTGCCCATGGCAAGTCACAGAAGCATTGATACAGTACAAAAGGGTACACAATGAATAGAACATGAATGTACGGAATGTGTGCAAGTGGTTATCTATTTTAAGTCACACAAGCATTGACATATAAAAGGGTACACAATGAATGCTACTTGAATGTATACATATGCTAGTGGTTATCTATTTTAAGTCACACAAGCACTGACGTCCAGTACAATACAAAATGTTACACAAGTAGTCACTGTTGGGCGGCTGTGGCTCAGGAGGTAGAGCTGGCGTCTAATGATCGCAAGGTCGGTGGTTTGATCCCCGGCTCCTCCTGTCCACGTGTCGAGGTGTCCTGGGGCAAGACACTGAACCCCAAATTGCTCCCGAATGAGCAGGCCGGCGCCTTGCATGGTAGCTTGCCACCATTGGTGTGTGAATGCGTTTGTGAATTGGTGAATGAGAGGCCATTGTAAAGTGCTTTGGAATAAAGCACTATATAAGTGCAGTCCATGTACCATCCATTTACAAGTAGATGATGAGTTTACTAACAGCTCTCTCACTGTTAGACCCTCAGAACCAGGGAGCTTCCCCACCGCCATTGCCTCTGTGCCTTTCCTGAAAGGCTTGGTGAGTCAGGCTTACGTTGTTGGTTCTCATTTCCCTCTGTTTCCCTATCAGCTGTGGTAATTGACTAGACTGCTGTGATACTTAATTAGCCCACGCTGTGTGACCACTGGCCCGTTATGCCTCTTTCCATTTGAAAGACAATTATGAGGGCTTGGAATTCTGTGCAATAATGTTTCTCTGTTATGCCGTTAATCTGTTTTCTGTTCGAGTCATTATGTTGAATGGTTTGTTCAGGCTCTGCTCATGCAAAGGAATGGAAACATCCTCCTCCACGACGTTGTCAACCAACGCGTACTGTGCCGCCTGTCACTCCCTGACAAGCATCTTCTGGCAACTCCATGGGAACCAGTGTTCTCACTTGACCTGGTGCAACAGGCTCTGTTCATACGAGGTATGTGTGCCTTTGTCTCTATATAATGGTGTAGTATAGTATATTTATCACCTAGATATTAGATGGCGTATTAATTTATACTCACTGATCTGTGGCGTGGTCGATTGTAAATGGGGAGCAGGAAAATAAAGGCGTCAAAGCATGTCCTCATGTGGTCCTCTGTGGCTCAGTTGGTAGAGCATGGCGCTAACAATGCTTAGATTGTGGGTTCGATTCCCGCTGGGAGCATATACAGGGTTTTTCCTGGCTCAAAATTTCACCTGCTTTACCTGTCCATGGTGGGTCCTTTAAGTGAGGACGAAGAGCAGAGCAAGAAGGACGAAACTGCTGCTGTCAGCCTTCGGCAACGTTTATCCTCCATTCATAGTAACTACTCTACTCAGAAATAAAATAAATGTGAGATCAGAGAACCACCGTTGCCTTCGACCCTAACAGCGCCGAAAATAGTTTCTACCCATTCATAGACGTTAGGAGGGGCGGCAGAAATATACCAAACATGGAAATGAATGTAATGTTGTTGAATTGCAACCTACATAATTATTCTAAGCAAAAAAAAAATGGTTCGGCCTGTCCACTGTATACCAAAAGGGAAATCTAACAAGATGGCTCCGTCCTCCCATCACAACAATCCCAAACACGCAACATAGCCTATCAGCTGGAGGGTTGGGGAGCGGAGGTTTGCAAGGTTATTTGTTGAACACAATGTGATACTTACACTAATGTATCCAGAGAGTGATACACTTACAATGCAGTGATTGCAAAATTGCAATTCATTTAAATACAATCTCTACAAATGAACTTCATTTATTACCAACTCGGCTAATTATGCAACTATAACTACTTTATTATATCAGTTGTGTGTGTGTTGGTGTAAACTTTTAGTTGTTGATTATTTGATACAGTTCACTTATCACCTACATTGGCTGCTGAGACCATTGCTAATACATTTATCATTGTTTTTGGCAAAACGCCAACATTTGTCTGTCCCATTTGAACCCTTTATCAAGCACTATTTTGGATGCCATTCAATGTGCCATTGCATGTGCTCTGCTATTATTTGCACTGGTTGCCGAGGAATGCCCTAATGTCTGTCTTGTAGTCTCACCCCGAAAGGCCTGAGCCCAGCACTGACTCCTGCCCTTCAGAGGCTTGTAAACCGGACGTCCAGCAAATACACAGACAAAGCTCTAAGGGCAAGCTATACCCCCTCACCCTCACACAGAGGAGCAGGCTGCAAGACTCCCCTGGGGGGGGGGCAAAACTGAGAGCGCAGACTTCTTCTGATGGGGGGTGGGGGGGGGGGGGGGGGGGGGGGGGGCAAAACTGAGAGAGAACAGTTGGATTTTGAGGAAAGCGGATTCCATGATTTCAAGCAAGTTGTCAAGAAAATGACATGCCATTTTTTTTTATACCTTAGCCAATGTTTTAGGAAAACCTGGTAGAACGGTATGTGCATAGAGGAGGGGAAAGAGGCTGAATACAAACTCTATTCAGGAATATTTGGAAGTTCATGATTTGTTTGTAAAACTGAAATATTGAGCATTGAATATACTAGAGATGGGCGATACAATGATGTATGCTCCATTTATTATGCACTATTTTGGTCTAATTGAGTCATGAATCTTCAGGTATGTCTTGACTTGTAACAGGGGAGGTTGCCTTTTCCTTGACCCTCTTATAGATGGTCCAGCAACATCTTTGCTCTACATGGGTTTAGGATCCGATTCCTCAGCTTTAGCCCCTTTCTTGTTTTCATTACCTTCAGCATGCTTTTCATTTTTGGAGCATGCTTTAGAAGTGGAAGGCCCATCGTTCTTATTCCCTTTGTGTGATTTGGATTCACCCTGCATCCAGGCATGCTCGAGAATGACATCAATCTCAATTCGCAGGGTCACCCATCCGATGGATCAGGTCTTTGCACTCTGACGGTACATTCCTGCTTCCGAAGTCAACATAATGTTTTTTCTGTATCTTCAGCATCTTCTTAATGTTGGATTCGTCATATGGCAAACATCCACAGAGTATTGCGAATAGAACCACGCCCATGCTCCACACGTCATACAATTTGGGGTTGTATGGGATTCCCTCTAAAACCTCTGGTGCTGCATAGACTGCGGTGCCACAGAAAGTTTTACTGAGGATCATTTGTCCATCATCATCGTAATCGATTCTCCTGGCGAATCCAAAGTCTGACACTTTGAGGTGGAAGTCCTTGTCCAAGAGTAGGTTTTCACATTTCAAGTCTCTGTGGACAACGTCTAAGTCGTGTGCAAATTTGATTGCATGTGACAGCTGTCGGAATACTTTATTGCAGAAATCCTCCGGTAAAGCACCTCTGACTTTGATGAACTGCTGTAAGTCCCCTTGCACACCAAGCTCCATAATCATAAACACCTTTCCTTCCGATGTCTCGAAAATCTCGAAGATCTTAACGATGTTGGGGTGGCTTAGGGATGCGAGGATCTCCAGTTCCCGGGGCAAGAATTTCTCCAAGAAATTGTCTGGTGAGTTTTTTCTGCTGATAATCTTAACGGCAACACTGTTCTTCAGACGCTCAGAATAAGCGGATCTTACTTTGGAGTATGATCCCTCCCCTACACTGATGCCTAATGTATATCCTCGTTTCTTCAACACCTGTGAGTTGTCCACAGGGCTGGACTGGGACAAAAATTAGGCCCTGGCATTTTTGGCCCAGACAGGCCCACCCCAATCGGTCGGACCACACCCACCAGCACAAAAATACTTGCCTTATATACTCGTCTTATATACTGTGTGCTGTACAGTCATATGACAAACTGTAGTATTCCCCCAAACCACTACAAAGACGACTACATACAGTAAGCAATGGTACCAGTGCAAGTAGACCAGTGTACTCAGTGATCAGATTCCAGAGCGAATTTACGAACACAGCCTTGTTGTTCTAGATTTTTTTTTCCATTATCAACCTATCATTGCGCTTTAGAGTAAAACAAAGCACGCAACTGTCGCGTCTATCTTTTCATGGCAACTCTACATTGTGATTTACAAGGGATATTAACTAATATTAAGTAATATTATTACTTGGTTACATTTTGCAATTGATCCGCGGTACACATGCGTGCCGAACCGTGGGGGGCGATCCGTTACACCCCTAACAGCTACCTATATTTTCCTTACCGGGTCAACGGTTACAGGCTGACTCGGCCCCGCTTCTTCTGTATCCTCTCTATCCTCTGTATCTGTACCCTGCTCCCGCTCCTCCCTGCCAGCCTCCTCTTCAACCCTAACCCTAACCCTAAACCTCTGTATCTGTACCCTGCTCCCGCTCCTCCCTGCCAGCCTCCTCTTCAACCCTAACCCTAACCCTAAACCTCTGTATCTGTACCCTGCTCTCGCTCCTCCCTGCTAGTCTCCTCTTCAACCCTAACCCTCTGTATCTGTACCCTGCTCCCGCTCCTCCCTGCCAGCCTCCTCTTCAACCTGTTGCTGTTGCTGCTGTGGTAAACTTGAGGGTGCAGCAAACATGTCCCTAATGTTTACACATTTGGCAGCATCTGCCTCGAGTTTCTTTTTGTTTTTCTCCCTACGTTTTTCCCAGCCTCCCTTCCGTTTTAGTGTGCTTTTGCGCTCCATCTCTCTCAGTATCTATCTAGTAACTATCCAGGCTAACTACATTTATTTTGCCTGCCGGCTCGGCCCAAAACTACCGCGAAACTGAGACGGAGGTCTGGTGCTGCGTGCGTGCGTGACCCCTGACCCCCCCCCCCCCTTCTCTCTGTTGATTGGGCCAGCCCAGTGTCTGCATCGAAAACCGTCCAATGGGCCGCTGTCCCTGATTTATGGGCCGTTCAATGGTAGGTTTCGATTTATGGGCCGTTCAATGGTAGCTTTCGGCCGGGCCGGCTGGTAAAAAAAACAAAAAACAAAACGTTATTTTTATTTTTTTATTTTGCCGGTCGGCTCGGCCCAAAACTACCGCGGCCCACCGGGCAAATGCCCGGTATGCCAGATGGCCAGTCCAGCCCTGGTTGTCCATGGTAAATTATGTTTCAAATGTGTGTAGCATTGAATTATCTAAAACATTTGTATGAAGTTGATCTTTATGAAATTTTCTGTTGCGTCATAACGGCTTGGAGAACCATATTATGACGTCACAATAAGTATAACAAGGCTAGATGTATGACAAAAACACACTACATGATTTTACTTTACAGTTGTCTATAAAATGTTTCACTTGGTGATATTGGCAGCGTACTTGCACCCATTAATGTCAACAGTAGGCTGTGAGGATAAACGGAAGCATTCGTTGTATTGATAGTCCAGAAATGTCCTCTACCTTGCAAGGTTCTCTGTGACCTTTCGCAATGCTTCTAGCTTCTTTGCCCGGTTTTTGGCTGCAGCTTCATTAGCCATTTTCAAACCCAACCTCTCTCTTCTTCCTGGTTCTGGAATCTGTATGTAAAATAATGTCAAATTGATCTACTGCTTTGAACCAACAATTTAAAAACCAAAAGATATATACATATAGATCAAGAGAAATGTAGACAGTACAAGGGCAGTCATTAGATTGTACCTTAAATGGGACGGGTGCTGAGGGACTGCGCCGACCAGCTGGCCGGGGTTTTCACCAACATCTTCATCCAGTCCCTGTCCCAGGCCACCATCCCACCCTGCCTGAAAACCTCAACAATCATCCCAGTCCCGAAGAAAAGCACGTTGAGCTGCCTAAACGACTACCGCCCGGTGGCACTCACACCAATCATCATGAAGTGCTTCGAGAAACTGGTCCGGGCCCACATAGTCACACGCCTCCCGCCCAACCTGGATCCATACCAGTTCGCCTACAGAGCCCACAGGTCCACAGAGGACGCCATCGCGACGACTCTCCACTCCACTCTATCCCACCTGGAGAGGGGGAACAGCTACGCTAGACTGCTCTTTGTGGACTTCAGCTCTGCCTTCAACACTATCCTTCCAGACAGGCTAGTGACCAAACTACTAGACCTGGGACTATCACACTCCATCTGTGCATGGATCAAGGACTTCCTGTCTGACCGCCCCCAGAGGGTGCGGGTGGGCTCCCACACCTCCACCCCCCAGCAACTCCATCATAAAGTTTGCAGACGACACCACCGTGGTGGGCTGCATCTCGGGGTGGGACGAGGCGGCGTACAGGGATGAGGTGGAACAGCTGGGCAAGCTGTGCAAGGTCAACAACCTGCTGCTGAACCAGTCAAAGACCCAGGAAATCATCGTGGACTTCAGGAGGAAAAAATCTGAGGTCCAGCCCCTGCTCGTCGATGGAGGGAGCGTGGAGAGAGTCTCAACTCTCCGATTCCTGGGGGTGCACATACAGGATGACCTGTCCTGGAAGACCAACACAGCAGCCATCATCAAGAAGGCACAACAGCGGCTCTACTTCCTGAGAGTCCTCAGGAAATACCACCTCAAACAGGAGCTGCTTGTGACCTTCTACCGCTGCACAGTGGAGAGCATCCTCACCTACTGCATCTGCGTGTGGTTCTCCAGCTGCACAGCCGCAGAGTGGAAAGCGCTACAGAGAGTCGTGAGATCGGCCCAGAAGATCATCGGCCCCCCCTTCCCCTCTCTGGAAGAGCTGTACAACACACGCTGCCTCAGGAAGGCCTCCAAGATCTCCAGAGACCCATCCCACCCTGGGAACGAACACTTTGTTCGGCTGCCCTCAGGCAGGCGGTTCAGGACCATGTCCGCAAGGACAAATAGACTGAAGCTCAGCTTCTACCCTAGGGCCATTCAGGCCCTGAACACAGCAAAGACCTAGGTTCTAGGCCCTGGACAATCTAGACAATTTGATGGCAGCTATTAGATTGTAATCAAGTGCAATACTGAAATACAACTGTGAACATTTCAAACCTGCAAACTGCGACACTTTAAAATGAATGTGCAATAATACTATGTGCAATATGACAACCCTCGTGTACAGAAGGTTCAGAGATAGGAAACGTTAGGATATTTATAGCATAGCATAGAGTACAGCACAGTGTTTTATATGTATAGTATAGTAGTATAGTATAGTGGATAGTGTATATATCCTTTATTTATGTAAACCAGCTCTTTTCCCTTCTTGTTTTTAGTATTTTTTACCTAGCACCAGGGGAGCCCCCCCTCCTAAATTTCGTTGTATGGTACCTGTACTGTATTAATGACAATAAAGACCATTCATTCATTCATTCATTCATTCATTCAAATGATGAGCCATGCTTTCTCTCATACGGTGTGTCAGACCCATCCAGGTGGAAGGGGGTGCTCTCTATCTCACCCCAGGTCATCAGAGGAGTCAGCCACACCTGCATAGACAACATCATCTCTAGGGGACTCTTCTACAGAGTGCTCTCTAAAGGCAGTGTTGAATCTATTATACATTGTTATATTAATACACATTATACAAGTGTACAGTAAACATGTTGTTCCCCCCTTCTATAAAAGGAAAGTGATTGAATGAAGCAAGACATTAATTCCTGAACTGTTTACTAAGACACTGGTTTTATAGTGCTGGGTCCCCATTGCACACAGGGAGGGCTTTTCTCTTGGTGTGATCACCTTCTGTGACCAAAGAGAAAAAATATTTGGGTGCTATTAGGCTACTATAGTACTAACTCCATTGATATAGGATACTTTTACTTCAAACACAAATTTCACCAATGGGATAAGACAGATTATTTGGTAAAAAAAAAAAGTGAGGTTACACAAGTGTTGGTTTTCGTATTGATATAGGCCAAGTGTTCTTGTATTCTACATGACAGACTTCACTCACAAAATATTATTCACAAATTCATTAGGCTATAGGCCTAGTGCATTAAGCTACACACCTGCAGCTGCATTTCTAGCCAGACTGAAGAGTTACCAGAACGTAGCCTACTGCATTAGGCTACACACTCCTAGCTCTCCACTTTGCACCCTATTATAACGTTTTTAGTGACGAATCGGCCTAGGCCCGTAACGCCTTAACAATCTCTATGGCAAGACGCTTCTTTCAAAATAGTGTCTCCAAAATTGGGCCATTCAGCGTAATTTCATAATAGTCGCATCTCTATGACAACGCCCATCATTCACCCAAGTTTCATTAGAATTGTCCCGGTGGTGTCGGCGAAAACACATGTGACGAACGGACAGAGACCAAGTCATAGTCCCCTCTCCGATCTCACCGGGAGGAGACAGTAATATAAGTGTTTCTCATTGTTATTCTATTGTAGAGTATTTTGAAAGTAATATATACTTGTCTTGAACATAACCATGCTACTTACCAGGTGCAGGGGAGGGAGCTCATTCAAAGCCATATCCATTCACTGTTGGACCCTCTTGGGGGATGAGCTCTTTTCCATCTGGGCCTACTTTACCCTGTTTGAACTGGAGATAAACACTTGGGAAGATCAGCTACATCATTCAGGAATCAATCAGGATTAAACAATTTAATTTTATATTTTGATCTGGTGGTAACTATAGAAACCCTTGACAACAAGTAAGACACTACCACCATTATATCCAAACCAATTAATCAAATTTAATTGTTCCTTATCAAATGCAAACAGGCTGTGTGGCTATCCCAAAATAAGATTCATAGACTAACATGTGGGATCCCAGAGCAATGTTGAAAATAAGTGTCATTAGGCTATAGGCACACATCTAGAGGACTTTAGGTTATAGCACTTTATTTAGACACAGCCTATACTGAAACATGTATGCACTCACTGCAATGTAAGTCGCTTTTGATAAAAGCATCAGCTAAATGGCATATATTATCAGATTATTATCAGATTACTCAGTAGAATGACGTCAAGCTTTTTATAGGTGACCAACACTCCAAAGAGACGCTGGAGTCAGGGGACACACAGAGTCTGCTCTTTGACTTCCGCTTCAATGACTTTGACATCATCGAGCCATACAGAAATACACTGAGGGGTCAGCCGGGGACAGGCCTCTCAGACCTGGAGGAAGCTTGCAATCTCTATTTCCAACAAAGGTTTGTAAGTTTCCTTTTTTACAATTGTGACAGGGTCTGGTAAAAGAAAAGTCTTTTATGTCTTATTTTTAAAACTCTTTTTCTAGATTATGAAAGTCCAGATTGTTATGCTTATTTGAATGTTGGTACACCAACAGTCTTTTTTCCCCCCGATACATACCCGGAAAACACACAGCAAATCACACTCTATGAATCTGGCTTACATGAACACGACAACATCAACAACAAAGGCTGTTTTGTCAAAGATCCACATGCATTTCATGTTCTTTTCTTTTCACCCCATTACGTGAAGAGTGCTATCTCTGGATGAAAGGAACAGGGCCATTACTCAGACTTGGAACCAGCTGCAGCAGCATGCTGTTGCAGTCCTACATAACCAGCATAAACGTCATACTCACGCCACAGCAACCCTGCAGGGGTCTTAGGTAAATATAACACCACTACACTCCAAACCTAGTGTCTTTTCATGCCGATGGAACACTGTGCTTGTTCGTTGTGTGGGAGCTGTGTGTAGACTTTAAGTTACCAAATGAAATAACGAGTTTTAGAGATTGTGTTATGTGTAGACCACTGATTAATGATGTTGTTCTTACATTATAGATCCATATAAGGAGGAACCCTGGTTGGTGGCTAGGCCTCGAGAGTACCCCAGTACTGTGGGTAGACCTGTTGCTTCCTGTCTCAACAGATTCCACCTCCACCCTCCATGCTGCTTTTCTAAATGTATGCGGTTGTTTTTTTAGGGAATTTCTACTTGTATTGAGATAGAGACAGTAGAGATTGACAGGAAGGATGGGTGAGAGAGAGGAGGGAAGACATGCAAGATACTGTATGTCAAGGGTCAGAATCAAACCAGCAACCTTGCGATTATATGGTAAGCACATCAGTGTGCTACACCACTAAGCACCCCTCGATGCTACTTTCCTTATCATCTTAGAATGTTCTATCTCTCAAGACCTCTGCGTTATTACTTGATTCGTCAGGGAAATCCAATCCTCTCTTAGCTCCTTACTGCCGCAATCTGGTCCATTATTCTCATTTAAGCATTCAACCTTCAAGATAAGGAACAGATTATCACACTCACATTCCCACGTTTTTAATGATGTTATGTCATTTTAGCTATGGTTTGTCTTTTGGTCTTCTTGACAACATTGTCTTTGGAGATTTTCTTTTTTTATATTGTCTTCAGAATGTATTCCAAAATGTATTCAATTTCTATTACAGTTTGTCACATGACTAAAATCCAGCAATTTGTATGTTTTTCATGAGCAAATACGTCATTATTGGAGCATGAGTGTGAATTGAAGTCATAGAGGCCACAAAAATGAGCACAGAATTCATTCGGTCCATCAGCTTTACCCTTGACTGCCCATCGGGATGCACTACTTGCATTGCACTTATGTCCACAAGCAGATGCACACCGCAGACCGGATTACATCTGCAACCCTTATGTCCAGTATTTCAAAACTTTTAATCTAGATCAGAATTATTATTTTTTACTATCCAGGATCAGATCTATGTAACACATTCTGAGTAGTAGGCTTATTGTGGAAATCAGCCAGCTCAATCTGATCCTGGATAGCAAAAACATTTATTCTGATCCAGATTAAACATGTTTGAAATACTGGGGCCTGGTGACAGGGCAATGGAAGAAGATATTGTGGATATTTGTGATCTGTCTTGTGAGGTGACTTGGTTAAATCTGGTTACTTCCAGTTTTAGCAAAGTAGGCTAAATCTCATCTGAATTGGTCATCCTGGTGAACCCTCTATCGTCCTTGACTTGTCATTTAAAAATACTTTAAAAAGGGTTAGAGATGACATTATCCAATAGGAACATCGATTCAACTGGTGCTCAATGCAGAAAATAAATTTCTAAAAAAAGTACCGTAATGTATGTCTCTCTGAAGTTGAACAATAGCCGTTTGCCAACTAGATCCTTAAAGTTTCTGTTCTCACTTCATGACTTGGGAGATCTAGAATAACTAAATGCCTAATCATAAATTCTTTGTCAGGCCCTGAGAAACCCATTAAATACATTAGATTAAGATACGGTTAATATATGCATGCACATGTTGAATGTCAGTGTGCAGAATAGTGTATGCATATTTCTCATACATACAAAGGAAGCCCACTGGTGGCAATGGTGGGTTTTGAACGTACGATTTATTCTCTCCTTAACTCACCAACTGCCAAAGAGTTCCGGAACATTCACCACCTAGTGCAAAGTGTTTTATGTGGTATTTACCTAGCAACAATACTTTGATTGGCTACTGTTGTATATTTTCGTCTTCTGATGATTGTCAAAAATGAGGAAAAGTTCTGAGCAAAGATTAAGACTGTTTATTCAAAAAAGTCAGCAATCAGGTCATCACAGGATCAGGTCATCGACAACAGGCATCACGGTGGGGGTTTCCGAGGACAAAGAGAGCGATCCTTCTGTCTCTCCAAGTTTTATACCTCCCCAGCTCACCTTTGAGCCAACCCCTTCCTCCTCAGCCTTTGCCCCAATAAGGAGCTGATCGATCGTTCCTCAACCTCTGTGTGTGTGTGTGTATGTGTGTGCGCGTGCGTGTGCGTGCCTGTGTGGGTGTGTGTGTGTCTGACCATGTGGTCTGTCGCAAGACCCCCTTGTTTCAGAGAAAGGGAGCGGTCAGGCAAGTACTGCAAGTATTTACAAGAAAGTTGCCTTGGGACAAGGCGTCTGCCAAATGCCAACAATGTAAATGTAAATATTACAAAGCCCCATACAAATTCATGGTATGTGTGTGTTTCAAGTAATTTAAACTTAGTCAGGAGGGGTGAGACTCAAAGTATGTGTGTGGTTGCTTACAATGGTCCCAACCCGTATGGGCGCCTTGCTGGCTGCCATAAAACCCCCTTGGGCCCTAATGCAATTCATGGTAAAATACACCACACTACAAAATGAAGCATCATAATAAACCCCTCAAAAAAAGTTCGGAAACGCTTTTTTTGTTGATTATTCCTCCCCTTTAATAATACCAATTGGTATTGTATTTTATATCGTTGGAAAGCCTGATTAGTCACCTTTACAACGAGGTACAACTTGTAAGGATCATGCATTCGTGGAATGAGCAACACAGATAAACGTGTGGGTAGCGGCCCAAAAATATTTGCCAAAATCCCCTATATTCTTCTGTTGGTATTCACTCTCGTTTTGAGTTGCTTGGTGGATTGGATGATTGCACTCTCCCACAGTAATAAGGAAAAAACAACACATGTTGGCCATTTTTACACTTTTACATTGTCAGGGACCTCAGTAGTGTGTGGAAGATCCATACGCAGTCACAACAGCTTGGCACCTCCTCCTCATGCTGGTCACCAGCCTGGTCACACACTGCTGTGGGACGGCATCCCATTCCTCAACTAGGATTTGCCGCAAGTCAGCCAACATGGTTGCGTTGGTCACTCTGGCACGTACAGCACGCCCAAGCTGATCCCACAAGTGTTCAATTGGGTTGAGGTCTGGACTCACGGCAGGCCATTCCACCCTCTCCACTCCCAAATACTGGAGGTGCTCTGTGATGATCCTGGCTCTGTGGGGGCGAGCGTTGTCATCATGGAGGATGGAGTTAGGTCCCAGATTCTGGAGATATGGGATCGCCACTGGCCCCAGAATATCATTCCTGTCAATTAGGTGCCATTCAGGTGCCAGTCACACACCTGTGACTGACATACACCTGCCAGCACTTGAAGCTCAAAACGAGAGTGAATACCTACCAACAGAAGAATATTGCAGGGGATTTTGGCAATTTTTGGGGGGCCGCTACCCACACGTTTAGCTGTGTTACTCATTCCATGAATGTATGATCCTTTTTGAGGGGTTTATATGCATTTCTGGTGAATAAAGTCACCCATGGCACTCTTGTTGACAATTTTGGGTCGACTTTATTAATCCTCAACACTGAATGAATGAATGAATGAATGAATGGTCTTTATTGTCATTAATATAGTACAGGTACCATACAACGAAATTTGGGAGGGGGGGCTCCCCTGGTGCTAGGAAAAAAATACTAAAAACAAGAAGGGAAAAGACCTGGTTTACATAAATAAAGGCTATATACACTATCCACTATACTATACTATACAAATAAAACACTGCGCTGTACTCTATGCTATGCTATAAATATCCTAACATTTCCTATCTCTGAACCTTATGTGCACGAGGGTTGTCATATTGCACATAGTATTATTGCACATTCATTTAAAGTGTCGCAGTTTGCAGGTTTGAAATGTTCACAGTTGTGTTACAGTATTGCACTTGATTACAATCTAGTAGCTGCCATCAAATTGTCTAGATTGTCCAGGGCCTAGAACCTAGGTCGTTGCTGTGTTCAGGGCCTGAATGGCCCTAGGGTAGAAGCTGAGCTTCAGTCTATTTGTCCTTGCGGACATGGTCCTGAACCGCCTGCCCGAGGGCAGCCGAACAAAGTGTTCGTTCCCAGGGTGGGATGGGTCTCTGGAGATCTTGGAGGCCTTCCTGAGGCAGCGTGTGTTGTACAGCTCTTCCAGAGAGGGGAGGGGGGCGCCGATGAATGAGTTAATACTGGACCAAATACTGGTTAATACTGGACCAAATACTGCGGAGTCAGTAGAAAATGGTTACTTTGATCTTTCTAACTGTGTACACTTGTATCCATGGGGACTTACAATAAATAAAATTGTCTGAATGTAAGTGAATCATTGTAGGTGAATCATCTATTCATCACAGTATGTTTGACAATCACATAATTGCAAGGAAAAGTGGCATTGGACATCATGTGGTTTATTTAGTCATGGCCACTCGGTCTTTCCACTAAGCGAGCAGGTGTAAGTCTTGAGCTAGATACAGATGCAGATTATTATTATTATGTAAGCCATTTCTCTGGCTGTGGCGGTTTTCTAACACACAGCACAGCATGCAACCCAAGAGCATTATCAAACACTGAAACTTGATCATGCAGAGGTTCAACATGAGCATCATTACACACACTGAGGATTAGGGTGAAAATCTGCACAGAATCCGAATCCGAATAGATTCTTCTCAAGAGTACACAAGAGTAGAATTCTTTGGCTTTGGTCCTCAACATTAACATTGCATTATCAAGATACAAAATCACAATAATAAGTAAAGTAAATAAGTAAAATAAGTAATACTACAATAATAAAGTAAAGTGATGGTACTACAGTGGCTTCGAGTGCACAGTGTGTGTGTGTGTGTGTGTGTGTGTGTGTGTGTGTGTGTGTGTGTGTGTGTGTGTGTGTGTGTGTGTATGTGTGTGTGTGTGTGTGTGTGTGTGTGTGTGTGTGTGTGTGTGTGTCATAAGGTGGCCGTGACCACTTCTGGAGATTATCTAAATTGTGACCAAATTCTAGAAACATCAGTCAGCAGTTCAATTACTTTGAGTGTGTCATTCATTTACATATTGGCTAATCCATTCAATCAGTTAGTCGTCATCAAGCATGTTAACAGATGGATTTGTTCATTGGAGTATATAACAATATTTTAGAACACTTCAGGCTAAGAAAGAAGAGGGTGTTCTGATTTGAGGTAGTTCACCTGCACTGTAAATTCAAAAGAAAAAGTTACACTTTACAGTACAGTATGTGTGTGGTATTCACTAAGCTTAGAAAGTACCTCTTCTTGCCTAACTTTCTCCGTATGTATCAGCTGCAATACGACTGGGCCGTAAAGTAACATTCCTCTGCCTTTACCTCCCAAAATTACATTAGTAATACAAAACATTGTTCAATGTTTACTGATCATATCAGATTATTTAGGCTATTAGTTTGCCTCTGCATGAAAGACAGAGTGTCAGCCATTTGAATTACCAAAAGCCATTCTTAAAGCCTGAACCAAATGCAACATTAATTCGTTTTAAACCTGGTTTGTATGGCCGCTTCCATGTCTAAGGACTTGAGGGAGACAGGCCTATGACAGGATATAATCAAAATTGGTTTTGTCCCCCAAAATATAATTATATGGTGTTTTATATCAGGGTAGGATTTCTGTAGACCTTTTTGGTCGTCTGTTGAAGGACTGTCCCAGACACACTAAGCACCTGGCGTGGCGGATCAACCCCTGGCATGTGTCTGTGTGGATGTCGTCACACACCTCCTTTGCCTGAAAAGTATATACAGTACAGTATACAGTAGATACAGTATAGGCTACACATATTTCATAAATGTAAGACAAAACAACATTACAAACATACTTATATTTCTCTAAGCACTAATAGATAGCCATAGAAACCATGAAGTTACATTACTGTAATAACTGTAGAGAATACAGAAGATTACTGAAGTGGTTACTTACCTACTCTCATTTCTAAATGCCCAGATAACCGAAGAGGCTCAAATTCGTCTGGACTCGCTGCCCAGCTTCAGTCATTGTTAGGCCATGATTGAGTACATGGTCAACCAAAGTTGCGTGGATTTCATTAGACATATCCTCTTCCTCCTCCTCTTCCTCTCTGTTCTCCATGCTGCTCCACTCTTTCCCCCAACACAGTGGAGGTCACCGGAGGCCTCTTTTATGCTCTGACACATGATTGAAGTGTTTTGCCAATTGAGTTTGAACAGAGAAGTGAGTGAGACCAATTGGTAATTAGGATGTGGCAATTTGAAAGTCAGTGTTTTATAGGTGAACAAAGTATGCTAAGTTATGCGATTTGTGCTTAGAGATTTGCAAAAATGTGATTTAGAATTTCTATTTGAGTGAAAACAATGAAATTGTGCTTAGAGTTTAGCAGTCTGGAGTCTTGTTGATGAGCTTCGAATTCTCAGACGTGTGCATGGTTCCATTTCTTGTGTGTGTATAAAATGGAGAAAATCTAATAACCTGAAAAAGACACCTGAGGCGTTCATGCAAATCACAGTTATTAAAATGAGTAATTATTTTCAGACAGAAAGAATATCTTCACACACAACAAAGGCAACAGACTTCTGTGTGGATAGAAGCCTCTGATTGACAGTGGCAGGTGTCTGTCTGCCTGGTGTTACTCTGTCTGCGGAGCCGAAACAGAAGATTAATGAACAGTTTTCAACTTCATTTTATAGCACTTAGTTGGCAGCTACTGCTATGAATTGCAAATCAGACTGTCTGTGATGTTGTCCATGGGGTTATAGTGACTATAGTGATTTCCTCTGGACATGTCCTCTTACCTGTAATTGCAGATGATGTGACACATGTGCATCTCTTCTAGATACTAGATGAAATGAGCCATCATCGGATGAGTCATCAACGTTGCAATACAGAAAATCAAAGCATAGATGATGAATGAAACTAGCCATTAAATATAATTTGACTAATCTGGGATCACTCTGGGTCATCACACACATGACCTAGAACATATTCAGTACTAATTACAGGGTGCTATGATGGCCTACATCTTGAGTTCTTCACTAGCTTCTTTCTTATTTAAAATGTTCTAACTATATCATTCCTAGACAGTACTCTCACAGAACAAATAAAATAAATCAAATGGCTAAATTAATGTACAGTAGGTACAGTAGATATTTAAAATCCATGACATTAGCTGAAGAGATATACATTTTCTTTCAAGGAGGGCATGTTTCTATAAATAGTCTACGGCATACCCTTCTGTCTTTACCACCAAGGGTTGAGTATGTTATTGTCCTCTTGAAGAACATGAAGTTGAACACTGCAGATGAAAATGACAATAGCAAACAAACTACAGCCATGGGAGCCTGGACAGTTAGTTATTCCTTCTAGAATATTACATATCCATTCCTTATCTTTATCCCTTTTCCAGAGCTATGCATTCATCCTAGTCACATGCCCACACATGCCCTTTGCAAACAACGCTGTTCCTCATCAGTGGTAATGTTCAGCCTGCCCTCCAGGGGCCTGGAGTGGCCCAGCACTGATACTGAAGTGTTTCCATAAGGACATCAGCATGGAATCGGTTGGCCTTCGTATGACCCCAAATTGACGTGTTTACAAATGCAGCTCAGCTGCTCGATATACTGTACTTATATATACTGTATATACTGTATACGATATACTCTCAGTGCCTAGAGGATACATGAATATACTGTACGTCTCCTCTCAGTGTCTAGAGGATACATGAATAATTCCAATATGTTATTGTTGCCTCCAGAGATTAGTTTAGAGAAAGAATGGACCCTGAATATGGATAGTAGAGCTGTATACTTTTATCCAAAGCGACTCACATTGCAGTGAGTGCTTACATTTCTCAGTGCATATGGTCCCATTGAACCCACAACCTAAGAGTTATTAGCGCAATGCTCTACCAACTGAGCCACAGAGGACCATTTTGTTGTCAAACAAACCATTTAAATAGAAGTGACAAGTATGGTTCATGGAAACATCAAAACATTCATTATCATAGTTCATATCATCCATGCTAGTTCATCGGGTGAATTTGTTTTTGTCTTTTTTCCCCCAAACAAACATATTAAGGTTAATTCACAACCTGAGGCAAATTCATGTACAGTATTGAACTTTTTTTTTTACACTGTATGGATGTTTGATATTGAAATGTGCTAGTAATTGACTGAACTCAATTGGTATTGAAATTCAATAATAACTCACTGAATACGAGACCTTGCATACAAAACACAGAATACATTATATGAAGATCGAAATTATATTATGGTACCATCAGTTTGCCCTCTCTTCATCATAACCTGCTTTCAGGGCTGGACTGATTGGGGTCCCTCTCTCCACTGTTATTGTCGACTGTCAGATAGCTGCTGTTGAAAGACTTGAGCCTGTCTGGTTCTCTCAAGTCACTGCTGGCCTGGCCAGGCCTGTCTCGGCTTACAGCCTCCTGCATCTTTAAGGGCAGAGATGTGGGAGAGCACCCCATAGACCCAGGTATGGCCGTATTATTCTCTAATTCGGACATTCTGGTTGTGCTGCGGTAGTATCGCTTCAGCCCCTTACGGAAATGGATGGTGAACAGGCCGTAGATGATGGGATCCAGGCAGGCGTTGAAAAGCCCGAAGATGAAAAGGATGTGGGTTAAGGAGTGAGAGACCTTCCCCTCCAGGTCATCAGGGAAGAACCAGTACCAGAGACCCAGGAGGTAGTACGGGGTCCAGCAAACAATAAAGGACATCACTATGACGATGCTCATTTTCAGAGTTTTCATGCGGGCCTTAGGGATGTTGTTCTTTGAACAACGTAGATGTACTTCATTGGATGATACTGAGGGACACAACAAGGCATGAATTAACATTCATTAACAAAAGTCACACTCCTGTAAATTGTGCAATTTACATGCACATGATTCCATAGAGAGTGGGCCACCTTCCTACAAAGGCGTGAACAATAAGCATTTTGGTATTTTCACATGCAAAAACTAGCTCTTGTTTCTATGATTTAGTATCTGCTATCATCAAAAGAGGACGTTCTGTTCTAGCAGGGTTACATAATTAGGCATCGTGCATCATTTATGTTGATTTTCTAGCTAAGAAGTAAACAACTTACAGTTTCCCATTGCCATTCGCTTGGAGATTTCTATGAGGATCCTGGTGTAGCAAGTGATCATTATGACCAGTGGCAGGAGGAACAGGCAGCAGAAGGTAAACATGTTGTAGACCGTCTCTTGCCAGTGAGTGGAAAAGCTCCCTCGTGTCGTGCACTGAGTGAAATCCTCAGGATACGTGATGGTCACGTTGTGGAAAATGAACATCTGAGGACACAAGCGGTCAAAATCAAAAACGTTTCGCAGTCTATTACACATGTTTTGGCTGCTCCTCTCTAGTTGGCTTAGAGGAGATAGATGCCATAGTAAATGCCACCATCTCATGTTTTGCCAAGTAATCAGCCATAGCCAAAAGAGAGATTCGGGAGCTACACAATTCTGTTATTACTGGATCTTATTATCAGTACACAAGAACTGCAGACAAGGCATGCTCCTGATGAAATTGCAGAGAATGATGCAACAATGATGCTAGAGAAATTATCTAAAATTCTTAAGTGTTGAGGCCATTAGAATGGGCGGTAAACTATGTGTCCTGCTTTCCTGTGATGTGCTGATTACACCTCTGTAAAGAACTATTAGTATTCGCTCAAACTGCTCAAGTGCTTCTCCAGGGATTTAATCAAAACGGTGACATAAACAACTAATTACACCTCCACTCATCAAGGGGTCTTGAACTGTACGCTCACAGAACACTTTATTAGGAACCTGTACACCTTCTCATTCATTCAGGTTGTGTAATGGTGTAGGGAATGTTTTCTTGGCACACTTTTGGCCCATACCACTCAATCATCGCTTGACTGCCACATTCTTCTTGAATGTGCATCCCTTCATGGCCACAATGGACCCATCTTCTAATGGCTACTTCCAGCATGATAATGCACCATGTCACAAAGCAAGGGTAATCTCAAACTGGTTTCATGAACATGACAATGAGTTCAGTGCTCTTCAGTGGCCTTCTCAGTCACCGGATCTGTATCCAATATAACACCTTTGGGATGTGGTAGAACGGGAGATTCCAAGCTTGAAAGTGCACCTGAAAAATCTTGTTCTAATTAACATTTGAATTGAGTTGTGGTGTTAAGATCTTGAAAAGGTCTCAGGTCTACTCTAAGGAACGGCCACTTCAAAGTCTCTGACCATTAACCTAGTGGTCCTACCATGGCTGTCCCTTTGCTTCAGTTTGCTTTAGTCAAAGGGCCAGCTTCACTTCAGTGGAACCCGGTGCAATGCAGTGTGATGAAACCAGGCAAGCAAAGCACTCTTGGCCCTTACCTGGGGTACTGACAGGACCACACTCATCGTCCACGCCACCATCAGCATGATTTTATTTTTTTTCTTGGCCTTGTTGATCGCTAGGGGGTCTAAGATAGCCGACTGCCGGTCCAAACTGATGACCACGGTCACAAAAGCACAGGAGTACATGGCCTGGAGTTTGAGGAACATCAACAGCCTGCAGGCAAAGTCTCCCGCCAACCACTGAACCGTGATGTTCCACACAGCGTCCACGGGCATCACAATGAAGGTGACCAGCAGGTCGGCCACGGTCAGGTTCATGATGAGCACCCTGACATGGGACTTGCGTTTGCATTTGCCATTGGCAGCCAACAACACTGCGATGTTACAGAAGGCGGAGACGACACACAGGATGAATGTGAAGATCACTCTGACTTTGGCTGCAGTGGAGAAAGTCGGCAGCTGGAGCCCATCGCCACCGGTTGACGTCCAATTGCAAAGAGTTGCAGACCATTCGCAGGTTGCGTTCAGCTCATATCCTGTCGCCTGGTGATACATGGTGACTGCAGTGTCACGTGACCTGACGTTCATTTTCTGACTTGCACATAGGAAGAAGAAGCATGCTGCTTAGCCCCCATGAAGTGCTGCGCTGTGGTAGCCTATTATTGGTATCAAGGCAACAAGTGGGAAACAAAATAAGGTAAAAGATGAATGAACCTCATGCCAAAATGCGGCACACAGTGTTAAGATATTCATCTGCATATATTATAAACAAACATATCCCATTTGTGAATAATACAACAGCCCAACAAGTATTAATCTAAATGTGAAGCATGTTTGTTAAGTGGGCTGATAGGAAAACATTACTACAAATCCATTGTGTAATCAAACACATCACATTCAGATCAGATCGCATGGAATATAGCCTAGTAAATGGCCTAGACAATTCTGTGGAAAGAATTATCTTTAATTGAAGTGACTGGCAGCATACTAAGTTGTAATGATGCCATTACGGTGGTGAGTCATTCTGTGATAAAGTAAATAAAGTATTATTTGGTGACTGTAGAACATATTGTCTATGACATCTGCCGAAAATATGTCCATGACTACTAATTGAGCTGAGCACAATGCCAGTGTAATTTGTCTATTGGCTAGGCAGGCACAATTCTTACTGACACGTGTGACTTTACATCAGACATAAAGAGACTTGAGACATAAATCAGCAGATTTGACAATGACAGTAGCTCAGTCAACGGCTAAATTGAATTTCACTTCCATATTACATTAATAATCCCTTGATTTGAATAATCACTGCCAACTAGGCTAGTCTTAATCATCTTCACATATTTTGATTCATTCGGAAATCCCCCTACTGCGACTGTGATAATGAACTATGCAATTCGAATTAAAAGTAGTATATTGCACTATAAAATAAGATGAATATAATACAGAAAGTGTCCCTTAGTAGCCAGGTACGCATCGATATCTTTAGAATTATGAACACATTTAAATGCAAAGGAAAGTCAGAAAACCCACGTCTGTACTGTATCCCCAAACCCGTTGGAGAGCCACGGTATCCTTTGAGCGCAGTCCACTCCTCAAACCGCCAAAGTGATTCAATTCAATTTATTTGGAACAACAAGCGAGCAGATGTCGACAAAAAGTCCGGAGTTAGTTTTGAGGCAGAATTCATTCATCTTCTCTGGTATGCGTGAACATAGTTGGAAGCAGAAAGCAAGGCTGCGCTCCTAGGACCGAGTCCGTGGTTTGCAACAGTACGGGGTGCGCGTCCGGCTGCTGTCAGTGCTTTAATGCAGCTTTATCTCTCTCTCCTCACGTAGGAATCCTTGGGGCGTGGTGAAGCATTGGAGTCATGTCACTTCAACCTCCTTTTTCAATGAGTAAGATAGAAAATGAATATAAAATGTTTTCTATGTATTTTATGTTTGTGCAGACATAGACATATTTGAAATGCACATTTTATGTAAAGGAAACATATTTATATGATTTTTGCATCTTTCAGTTACAGTTATACTATAACTGCTAGACTACTCCAGATATTGCATACATGCCCTACTCAACTCTTTGAATATCAGTCAATCTATCAATCAATCAATCAATCAATCAATCAAGTTTATTGGTATAGAGCGTTTAACATAGACAAATGTCACAAAGTGCTTCACAACGGGGGTTAAATATAAAAACGATTTCCTTATCAATGGTACTGGACATTATACCTTCTAGAGAGGGTGATCTTAGACAGCATCTTAGAAAGCTTTAAAAACGTTTCCACATGCATACAGTAGGGCATGCACAGGCATACAGTAGGCCTATGGACTTACAGTACCACATGAGATACCACATGAGATGAGTGTCAAAAATGGGTTGTCAGACATTCATGTTAGAACATATAATTCACTCTAACATGATCCCTCTCTCAGAACACAACAATTTGATTTCAATACTCAATAATCAGTATTTATGATTTCCATGGCTTCTGTCAAAACGGCATAACAACTTAACTACAACTGAATCATTTCCCATCATTTGCGACGGCCATAATTAGTTTGTTGTTTGTATCACATCTGTGACTGACAGCAGAACACACTGACTGAAGTGAACAAAAGAACAACATTTTCTCTCCAACAAGAGAAAACTGACTCCAAGATCAACATCCATCTCAAAGGTTTTTGCCTACGGCTATTAGGTAGAGGTTGTTGTGATGTTGTCCTTTGTATATTCTGTCTGTGTGAACCTGGCTGCAAAACTAATTTCCCATAGGGGACAATCAAGAAACCTTGAACCCCATCATATTGCCATTGAATTGAATGTTTTATGTGTTGTTATGTTGTTGTTGTTGCTGGGTAAAATAGGAAGTCATATGTTGTTCCCTGTTCAGGGCCGTGGTGTAACAGGGCAGAATGCCCCAGTACACTGTGTCTCTCTCTAATGATGTCACATTGCCTGACTGGGATATATATGGGACCTTTGGGCAGGAACTTGGAAATGGAACTGTCAGAACATGTGGTGTTTTCAAGGTCAATGGTGTTATATTGCCCAAATACAGCCAAGTTGCATCTGGGGTTCATAGAAAACTCCATATGATAGCTTTTCTAATGGCGAAGTGTGGGTTTCATTTGGTTGTACACCCACTTCACGTGTGTTTCTCTCCATTTTTTTTGTGATTTTACCTGGGAAAGTTGTATCGTACTGTAGGCTTTGGGATGGCTCTTGTTTGATGACCACTGAAATTGAAATTGGAGAGGGTCAGTGCCACTTCAGCTACCCATCAGTTGCTCATCCCTCGGCTGCTGGAGAGAGCCAACTCATCTAATACTGTCCATTGATACTGACACTATTCTGGCATTCCTGTCTTCTCTCATTACATCTCATACAGAGGCACAAAAGGAGCCCACACAACCCAATGAGCACCTCACTGGCCAAGGCTTCCCCTTTCAACTACCTCAGTCCTGCCATTTAATGTTGAACAGAGAGATACCTGTTCAGCTCAGCTATATGATAACGGGTGAGTCATTGTCCATAAGTTCATTATTAGCATAGTCCGTTGTTGAGGCTGAAAGTGGTTAATTTGAAGCGAGAATGTCAGCTGCTTGAGAGAGGACTGCCCTTACTCAGGCCTCAGGGGGTCATATATAATGAGGATCCTTTGTGGACAGGAGGGGTGTAAAGGTGGAGCAGGTTGAGGGTCAGCCTGATGCCATCATTATTTTCACGAATAATGTCATAGGAATGATTGATCAGATCACGTTGTGTAGGTGCCTACAGTGCGTGCATTTACATGAACATTAAAATTGTTGCCATTTAGCAGACGCCTTTATCCAAAGCTACTTACAACAAATACAGTACATTTGTCTAAGTGAGTAAGTCATCTATCCATCAGTCTTAGCAAGAAAATGTAATCTATGCTCGGGCCAGAGGCCATTGGCAGTCATAATGCTAAAAGATGGAAGATTTCTTTTTTTTGTATTTAATAATTTATCGCTATAGGTTGGCCTGCTGTTTTTAGAGGGCTTTCAAATAACTTTTTGTGGATAGGTCCAAACAGGAGGTTTCTGAAGATCCTGCGGGCCTCCAGAGGCACAACCGAGAGCATTCTGACTGGGTGCATCACTACTTGGCATGGCAACTGCACTGCCCTCAACCGCAGAGCGCTACAGAGGGTGTTACAAACAGCCGAGTGCATCAGTGGATGTGAGCTTCCCTCCATCCAGGACATATACAACAAACGGTGTGTCAGCAAAGCCCGTAGGATCATCAAAGATCCCAGCCACCCCAACCACAGTCTGTTTGAACCGATGCCGTGCAAAAGGTGTAGCCTCTTCTGGAGCCTCAAGGCCAAAAGTCAGAGGCAACAGCTACTTCCCCCAGACGATCAGGCTCATGAACAAGCCTATGGACAATTGACTATCATCCACAAGCACATCCCATGCATACGGACTACCTAAGCTTCAGCTCACAGTCTCTTTACTACTGTCACTTATGCCCTGTACTATTGACACTTTTTATTGAATTTATGCCTAGTGCCTTATTGTCTACAAATGGCAAGATACTGCTAATTGTAAATAATTGTATTTGTCACTTATGTCCTGTAGTATTGTCACTTTTTTAATTATCTTGAATTATGCCTATTGTGCTACAATGTCAGGAACCGAAGCCTAAGAATGTTACTCTCTTACACTTGTGTAATATGACATAACAATAAACTTGATACTTGAAACTTTTCGTGTTGGGGAATCCCCAGGCAGAGCTGCTGGGTACCCCTGGGGAAACTTGGATGGGGAAAGCTGCCACTGTTTTTGTCAGAAGGATGATGGAGGGATGGGCTGGTTGTTGCTGTCTAGCCAAGCCTCGCTGCTGTAGTCATGCAAAAGCCGACCAGCTGTGGATGATTATATTTCTTCATGTCTGAGTTGTATCATCAAGTTTCTCAAGGCAGCAACACATTAATCTCCCTTAAGGCAAGTCCCTGCATCATCCTAAGTCAACCTGCAATCTACTGTGTGTAACCAGAGAAATGGGGAGTCAATGTGACAGAGTGGCATTTCCACCAATTCCATTCACTTTGCACTTCGATTGCCTAATCAGTCAGTTGTCTGTTCTGTGTCTGTTGATAGGCAGAGCAATCGAGTGGTGGTTGACATGGGCAGGTGGAAGAGGTAATGTTAATTAAATCTCATCCACGGTATAGAATACCCATAAGTACGTCTGTATACAGGAGAGGACTGTGAGTCGATCTATTGGTTTGTGCAGTAATTTACACTTTTTGAGAATAGTAAATAGCTCATTCTCATTCTGAAGATGACGAGCTTCAATTGTCAATGGGTATGAAATTAATTGTTGAAATGTCTTTCAACAGTATAAGTGGACACTCAAAATGTTTCTCTCGTCTACATTGACCTTTTCAAATAGGGGCTCTGAACAGCTGAACATGTTGACATATGTATTTGTGTATGTTTTGTGTAGGTCTATATGTTCTATAGGATTCGTTTATGGTTGGTCTATTGTTGGCCATGTGGCATCTCCACATCGAGAAATCACATTGCCTTGGGCTATTGACAAGCATATGTATGACAAGCTCTATATATATTTTTATGGAAATGGCACATTGAGTTAAAAGGATGACTTTACTGACCCATTAGTAATGCAATTACGCCGTCAAATTTCACAAAAGGTCTGAGGAAAACCCTCTCAACGACTAAAAGAACCCAGATGGAATGGCAGAAAGGACTTATCCCATTAGCTGACGCCTTTGCTACCAGACCAAAGAGAAAAAGAAAGAAGACATTTGCCGTGACTCGTTGGCCATGTGTTGTATATACAGTATTGATCAGGTGTTGCACCCTCTATGGCAAATCCTTTGTCTATTTGTTCATTAAAGGCCACATAACAGTCAGTACAATGAGAAAGCCTTGCACATGACCTATATGGGAAAGTCTTATCAATATAAAAGGACAAAAAAAAAAGGCAGCATGCTTTCTTTACATGTAGGCTGTCAGTCGATTCCAAAAAAAATATATATTACGCTTTTTCTCCATTGTATACACACAAGAATATGCACAACAAGACTCCAGACTGCTAAACTCTAAGCACAGTTCCATTGATTTCACTCAAACAGAAATTCAAAATGAAAAAGTTTTGCAAAACTGTAAGCACAAATCGCAGCATTTTGCACACTTTGTTCACCTGGAAAACACTTACCTTCAAAATGTCACACCCTAATTACCATGTCACACTCTAATTACCAAATGACACACCCTAATTATTCACTCACTTCTTACCTGTTCAAACTGGCAAAACACTTCAATCATGTGTCAGAGCATAAAAGAGGCCTCAGGTGACCTCTACTGATGGGCCATACATACCATGTTTGTTTTCTTGTGTTTACACATAGTTATTTGAATAAACATGTAAGTTAACTTATGTTACGTCATGTTAGTCGTTTTTGGTACCTGTTTTATATTTTTTGTAGCCATGTGTGAGGTTACGTTTGTATTGCTCTTTTCACAGTTTGGCATTGTGCAGTCCTGAACGGCGAGTGTTGTGTATGTAATGCACATGTGCATGTGGAGCTAGGCTACATTTTCCCTGGTAGGTTTAGTGGCTTATCTCCTGTCAAAAAAAAATTTTGGTGTTGCCCGTGCGGCTGAGAGCAGTTGTCTCGGGTGTGTAAGAACCCGCTACACTATAAGAACCCGACGCCAGTGCAACACTGAAGAGCCAGGCAAAGAGTATGTAGTTCATGGTTAGGCAGTTTAGGCTGGGGAAAAAGCTCCCTTTTGACCTATGGTGTAGTAGCATTTTGGGTACTGCTAATGTTAAATAGTATACTGATGCATTGAGCTTGTTAAAATGAATGAAAACAGAGGCGTAGTTAAGATTTTGAAACATTGGGGACTAAGGAAACAGAAAACTAATTATTTGCAACGTGGCCACATAGTGAACACTGCTTCATAAAACTTCAATGACAATGGCTCAGGAGCGTCTCAATGGACTTGCATTAATGAGCATCAATCGTGAGGTTTCTAGGCAGATATCACTTGATGATGCCATAGATGACCTTGCAGCAAGGAAGTCCAGACGTGTCCGATTTTAAGGATATGTAGGCTACCTGATGGCTGAGGGATCCAGGGTCCTCCACACTGGGAACTGTCTGTAGGCTGCATCAGAAGGAGAACTGTTGTTGGCCTGAATGGGCCCTATGGAAGGCGGAGGAGTCCCTCCAACTCCAAAGTTTTGGGTTTTAAACCAAGTACTATTGCACATATGTTCTAATATGTATATTTGTAGCTTGTTTTCTGATTGCACTATTAATGTTTGAATATGTTTATTTGTACCTTGTTTTCTGATTTCTGTAAAAAAAATATAAAATACAAATTGTCTTGAAACCATTGTTGTCCATATTTTGTTCTGTATGTAAAATTTAAATTTGAAAGCTTTTTTTTCATGTACATAGCAACTTTAATATATATCACCTTTGGTGTATGTACCTATATATTGTACCTTCACCAGATTTTAAAAAAGGTATATTTTTGTGGATTATTGTCAAGTTTACAAGGCATCGTCCTTTTTTTGGGTCATGTATTCACTGGGTAATATTTACTATTTTGTTAAGTATGCTGTACTCAAAATGGAAGCATTGTAGTGTATATATGTGTACGCGTATGTATGTATGTGTATGGGTATATATATATATAATGTGTAATTTATGTTTGTTTGTCTCTTGTATGTGGGTATTGTGGAGGTTTGTTTTGTTGATTCAATGTAGTGTTATATGTATTGTGTAAAAAAAAAAAAAGTGAAAAAAGTAAAAAAAAAAAATGGAAGCATTGGTAACCAGTTTTACAGAGTCAGTGGATGGTAAAAGTATGTTCTTAAAACGTGTAATGATAGTGCTATTTGGTCACGTGTCAATGTTTTCTTTTTGTAATGGAGAATTGATCCACTTGTGATGAAATGGTTTCAACTGAACTGTGATAGTTTACCTGACAACGATAGTGGTGAGATTTTGGCTTGGGTGCTTATTCTGGCAACTCAGTCAATTAATTCTCCACATACTGTGTAGGGTTTCATCTTAAAACAGTTACCTTAAAGTATATCTTAAAGTCAGATAGATGGAAATAAAGCAGCTATATGTACCCTGAATATACACATGGTTAGTGATTTTTTTTTTCTGTTTGATACATTGTTTATAAAATGTAAATGTTGTACATACATTATTACTTAAGTATGAAATAACAACAGATCATGAGAGTGAAATATATATTATACCCACAAATTGTATTTTGTTTTATTTTTCATCTGCTCCCGCTTAATATATAATAGTAAAAATAATTATGGAGGGCATTTTCAATGTAGGAGATCACTAGGAATACAATCCCAATGTTTTTAATAAGAGGGAGCAATTACTGAGGGCAAGTACATGTATTTTATGAGGACTCTTAAAGATACAGTTAGCAAGAAGCAGTTGGGGTGCTCATGACTTCAATCAAGAGTTCTGTAAACTAGACAGCCATGGTGAGTAGCTTACTGTAGCCTATTCTACATTTTTCATTCATATACCGGTAGTCTACACTTTCTTGTTCAGTTCTGATATGCAACTAGTATGTATACTGCACACTCATTGATATATATACATTCGTCTATAGGACATTAGGCTATAGGACATTAGGCTATAGGACATTAGGCTATAGGACATTAGGCTATAGGACATTAGACTATAGGACATTAGACTATAGGACATTAGGCTATAGGACATTAGGCTATAGGACATTAGGCTATAGGACATTCGTCTATAGGACATTAGGCTATAGGACATTCGTCTATAGGACATTAGGCTATAGGACATTAGGCTATAGGACATTCGTCTATAGGACATTAGGCTGTAGAACAGTAGACTATAGGACATTAGACTATAGGACATTAGACTATAGGACATTAGGCTATATGACATTAGACTATAGGACATTAGACTATAGGACATTAGACTATAGGACATTAGACTATAGGACATTAGACTATAGGACATTAGACTATAGGACATTAGGTTATAGGACATTAGACTATAGGACATTAGACTATAGGACATTAGACTATAGGACATTAGACTATAGGACATTAGACTATAGGACATTAGGCTATAGGACATTAGACTATAGGACATTAGGTTATAGGACATTAGGTTATAGGACATTAGACTATAGGACATTAGACTATAGGACATTAGACTATAGGACATTAGACTATAGGACATTAGGCTATAGGACATTAGACTATAGGACATTAGGTTATAGGACATTAGACTATAGGACATTAGGTTATAGGACATTAGGCTATAGGACATTAGGTTATAGGACATTAGACTATAGGACATTAGACTATAGGACATTAGGCTATAGGACATTAGGCTATAGGACATTAGGCTATAGGACATTAGACTATAGGACATTAGGCTATAGGACATTAGACTATAGGACATTAGACTATAGGACATTAGACTATAGGACATTAGGTTATAGGACAGTAGACTATAGGACATTAGACTATAGGACATTAGACTATAGGACATTAGACTATAGGACATTAGGCTATAGGACATTAGACTATAGGACATTAGACTATAGGACATTAGGTTATAGGACAGTAGACTATAGGACATTAGACTATAGGACATTAGACTATAGGACATTAGACTATAGGACATTAGGTTATAGGACAGTAGACTATAGGACATTAGACTATAGGACATTCGACTATAGGACATTCGACTATAGGACATTAGACTATAGGACATTAGACTATAGGACATTAGACTATAGGACATTAGACTTATACCACTTATACCCCTTATACCCCTTATACCACCTTATACCCCTTATACCCCGTATACCCCTTATACCACCTTATACCCCTTATACCACCTTATACCACCTTATACCACCGTATACCACCTTATACCACCTTATACCACCTTATACCCCTTATACCCCTTATACCACCTTATACCACCTTATACCCCTTATACCCCTTATACCACCTTATACCACCTTATACCCCTTATACCCCTTATACCACCTTATACCACCTTATACCACCTTATACCACCTTATACCCCTTATACCCCTTATACCACCTTATACCCCTTATACCCCGTATACCCCCTTATACCACCTTATACCCCTTATACCCCTTATACCACCTTATACCCCTTATACCCCTTATACCCCTTATACCACCTTATACCCCTTTTACCCCTTATACCCCTTATACCACCTTATACCCCTTATACCCCTTATACCCCTTATACCCCTTATACCCCTTATACCACCTTATACCCCTTATACCCCTTATACCACCTTATACCCCTTATACCCCTTATACCACCTTATACCCCTTATACCCCTTATACCCCTTATACCACCTTATACCCCTTATACCCCTTATACCCCTTATACCCCTTATACCACCTTATACCCCTTATACCCCGTATACCCCCTTATACCACCTTATACCCCTTATACCCCTTATACCACCTTATACCCCTTATACCCCTTATACCCCTTATACCCCTTATACCACCTTATACCCCTTTTACCCCTTATACCCCTTATACCACCTTATACCCCTTATACCCCTTATACCCCTTATACCACCTTATACCCCTTATACCCCTTATACCCCTTATACCCTTTATACCACCTTATACCCCTTATACCCCTTATACCACCTTATACCCCTTATACCCCTTATACCCCTTATACCACCTTATACCCCTTATACCCCTTATACCCCTTATACCACCTTATACCCCTTATACCACCTTATACCCCTTATACCCCTTATACCCCTTATACCACCTTATACCCCTTATACCACCTTATACCCCCTATACCCCTTATACCCCTTATACCCCTTATACCACCTTATACCCCTTATACCACCTTATACCCCCTATACCCCTTATACCACCTTATACCCCTTTTACCCCTTATACCCCTTATACCCCTTATACCCCTTATACCCCTTATACCCCTTATACCACCTTATACCCCTTATACCCCTTATACCCCTTATACCCCTTATACCCCTTATACCCCTTATACCACCTTATACCCCTTATACCCCTTATACCCCTTATACCCCTTATACCACCTTATACCCCCTATACCCCTTATACCCCTTATACCCCTTATACCCCTTATACCACCTTATACCCCTTATACCACCTTATACCCCTTATACCACCTTATACCCCTTATACCACCTTATACCCCTTATACCACCTTATACCCCTTATACCACCTTATACCCCTTATACCCCTTATACCACCTTATACCCCTTATACCCCTTATACCCCTTATACCCCTTATACCACCTTATACCCCTTATACCACCTTATACCCCTTATACCCCTTATACCCCCTTATACCCCTTATACCACCTTATACCCCCTATACCCCTTATACCCCTTATACCCCTTATACCCCTTATACCACCTTATACCCCTTATACCCCTTATACCACCTTATACCCCTTATACCCCTTATACCACCTTATACCCCCTATACCCCTTATACCCATTATACCACCTTATACCCCTTATACCCCTTATACCCCTTATACCACCTTATACCCCTTATACCACCTTATACCCCTTATACCACCTTATACCCCTTATACCGCGTATACCCCTTATACCACCTTATACCACTTATACCCCTTATACCCCTTATACCCCTTATACCCCTTATACCACCTTATACCACCTTATACCCCTTATACCACCTTATACCACCTTATACCCCTTATACCCCTTATACCACCTTATACCACCTTATACCCCTTATACCCCTTATACCCCTTATACCACCTTATACCACCTTATACCCCTTATACCACCTTATACCCCTTATACCCCTTATACCCCTTATAACACCTTATACCACTTATACCCCTTATACCACCTTATACCCCTTATACCACCTTATACCCCTTATACCCCTTATACCCCTTATACCACCTTATACCCCTTATACCACCTTATACCCCTTATACCCCTTATACCACCTTATACCCCTTATACCACCTTATACCCCTTATACCACCTTATACCCCTTATACCACCTTATACCCCTTATACCACCTTATACCCCTTATACCACCTTATACCCCTTATACCACAGTATACCCCTTATACCCCTTATACCACCTTATAACCCTTATACCCCTTATACCCCTTATACCACCTTATACCCCTTATACCCCTTATACCACCTTATACCCCTTATACCCCTTATACCACCTTATACCACCTTATACCACCTTATACCCCTTATACCCCTTATACCACCTTATACCCCTTATACCACCTTATACCCCTTATACCCCTTATACCAAGGGGTACCTTATACCCCTTATACCCCTTATACCCCTTATACCACCTTATACCACCTTATACCACCTTACCCCTTACACCTTATACCCCTTATACCCCTTATACCACCTTATACCCCTTATACCCCTTATACCCCTTATACCCCCTTATACCCCATATACCACCTTATACCCCTTATACCCCTTATACCCCTTATACCACCTTATACCACCTTATACCACCTTATACCCCTTATACCCCTTATACCACCTTATACCCCTTATACCACCTTATACCCCTTATACCAAGGGGTACCTTATACCCCTTATACCCCTTATACACCTTATACCCCTTATACCCCTTATACCACCTTATACCCCTTATACCCCTTATACCACCTTATACCACCTTATACCACCTTATACCACCTTATACCCCTTATACCCCTTATACCCCTTATACCCCTTATACCACCTTATACCCCTTATACCACCTTATACCCCTTATACCCCTTATACCCCTTATACCACCTTATACCACCTTATACCCCTTATACCCCTTATACCACCTTATAACATTAGACTATAGGACATTAGGCTATAGGACATTAGACTATAGGACATTAGACTATAGGACATTAGACTATAGGACATTAGACTATAGGACATTAGACTATAGGGCATTAGACTATAGGACATTAGGCTATAGGACATTAGACTATAGGACATTAGACTATAGGACATTAGGTTATAGGACATTAGACTATAGGACATTAGACTATAGGACATTAGACTATAGGACATTAGACTATAGGACATTAGGTTATAGGACATTAGACTATAGGACATTAGACTATAGGACATTAGACTATAGGACATTAGACTATAGGACATTAGGCAGAGGCTGGAAAGGGTCTTCAGGTGGTGGCAGGTGGTCTGGTCGGTGGTCTGGTCGCCTCCTGTCTATATTATTCGCCTCTTGCAGTTCATGTCTTGGCTGGTGCTTCCGCACGTCCTTTAGACGCTCTGCTGAGGTCCTGCAGTCCAGTCCATGAACGAGTCATTATCGAGCCCATGGTGGGCAGGTTTGACACTCTGCTGGCTGCTGTGGCCCAGCTGAGGTCCTGCAGTCCAGTCCATGACGGAGTCAGGACCGTGTCCATGGCTGGAGGCAGGCAGGAAGCAGGGTTTCCGTTAGAAAAATTTGCCGTCGGACATCGTGTCCAGGAAGAATTCGATTTACCGGACAAACGTGATATATTCCGGTCATCATATTAAAATATAATAAAAAAAAAAAAAATCAAAATCATTTTTTTTCCCTTCCAAATCTAATATAGCTGTTTGTCGCGGTGATTACTGTTGTGTAGCGGCCTATATATGCCATTTAATGTCTATTTCTCATCCGATACGATTAGATGCGAGCTATATAATATATAATAATATAACATGATTTGACGCATGCGCGCTATGCCATGCGTCAAATCCAGCGCTGAACGGGTCCAGCGCTGAACGGGCGCCTCACTGGGAACTGAACAGACAGCATCGATCAATGAACGGACTCCACATTACGTTAACTGAAGTTTGTTCAATTGTTTGGGATTAATGTGAGTTTTCTATTTTCTCTTTCCAGTTTTACCCTTTTTAAAAAATCAATAAAACAACGTCATTTCTATAAGTCTCGCTGGTTGGGAAGGCATTTCGTTTAGCTCGGGAGTATGACAATGGGAAGAACATAACTGTATAACTGAATGACAACAAATGTATGAGTAATGAGTAAAACAATGTCACTTTTATAGTATGTTGTTTAACTTGCCGTTCGGTCGCCATGGCTCTGGTGTGTGTAGCAGCTTCAGCTAGCTGGCTAGAAACTTCTAGGGGTGCGTTCGTAAACACGCTCTGAGAGCGCCGGAGCGCACGCTGGCTTCGATGTCACAGAGCGACCGAGTCGTTCGATTGGACGAGAGGCGTTCCGCGAGTGCTGATCGGATTTCCAGAGCGTGTTTACGAACGCACCCATAGATGGGAAATCAAGAAACCGTATTACTATGGTGGACGGGTTGGCAGGGTTGCCAGATAGGCATGGGTTACCGCCGAATGGGCTACTGTGTTTAAGCGGTAATAGACTGGTTAAGCTGTAATCCCATCTGGCATCAATCCCATGTGGCACCTGTGCGCTGTTTCGCATAGGCCGGCCTACACATTAGGAGTCATCATCATGCCGGTGTCAAATCATATCATAATAAAAGAAATACATAGCCTATATATTCGTCTTTTTAAAAATAGAATGAATCAGAATGTGAACTTTAGCGAATTGTATTCAAAGGGAATTATTTTCACCGGACAATATGTCCGACGACTTTTCAATTTGTCGGACTTCAACAAAATTTACCAGACAAAGACCGGTAATTGCCGGTTAACGGAAACCCAGGCAGGAAGGCTGGAGGGTGAAATACAAATACAATGTATTTAAATAAACTCTATGATAGGATGTGTTTTTCCATTGTGCTTAGGTAAACTCTAAATACTGTATCATTGGTAATTATAATCAAGTTGTAATATCTAAACTGTTGAGATTGAGCAAACCTCTCTCTGTCTCTGTCATGCACAAACTGACCATGCTTTTCTCTGTAACTGGACCGGAGCCAGATTTAGACCACGGCTAGTGAGGCCAGTATACCTTACAGCAGGGAACTTAACTAAGGGGCCAGGGGAGAGACTGGGTCAATAGGTCAGTATATTTAGGACCGGCCAGTCAGCTGACCAGAGTCAGGTAACTGAATTGCCATGACGACCAACCCGTTATGGGATGGAGACGAGCCGAACGTACATCTAACTTTAGTGTAAACAACATGTTTGACAGGAGAATAATGATTTGCAAGGTACAGCTGATTCCTGTGTCAGCAGGAATCTAGATTATAAGGAGGCACTGTGAATGTCATTGTGTGTGCGTTCTCTGTCTGTGCCTGCGACTGAACACACCCGGCGCCGTGAATAAACTTGTATCTTAATTGTCTACTTTGAGCAAGCTTTCATTAATTATCTTGGGGAATCAACAAATCTCGGCCTCCGCCCATCATCAGAGAATCATCCATTATCACTCTATTAATCAGTCAATGTTGATGATCTTCATGTGGCAAGTTATACAGTAGAGTAAAACAATGTGGCAGACACACTGGACTTAATGTGGAAGTGCTTACATCCAGTGTACAGTGCAGAGTCACTAGACACAACATATCATATGCATTCATGAGTCTAAATAATACAAATTCCATTATATTTATATAGTTTTAGCACCTTAAGACATGTACTCACCAGCAGCAGAGACTGTGGGGACAGCTGGCTGGAACTGGAAGACTAGAAAGTGAAATACAAATAAAATGAATTTATATAAACTGAATCAATCAGTAAATGCTGATGAGCTTTATGTGGCAAGGCTACAGTACTGTATATATATATATATCAGTGGAGGCTCCTCCATAGAGGTGGAGGAGACCTGGCCTCCCCAATAATTTGAGAGAAGAGAGAGTGATTTAAAAAAGCAATAATTATATTTATTTTATTTATTTATTTAACAAAAAACACATTTTAATATTAACATTATTTCCGTTTTGTTCATAAATCTGAAATGTTCCATGGCTAAAACCCAATATTGCAATTGTAAAGCACCTACAGGCCAGAATCCCTATCCGTTTGTATTGAGGAGGCCTCCCCCAGGAAAGTGGTTTCTCATAGAAGTCAATGTAATGCTTTTTTTTTCATGGCAATAGTGATTGGCCAAATCACTGAAAATGGGTGGGCAGAGGAGGCCTGGCCTCACCATGCATTGAGTCCAGGGCTGAAAGATTGACATTTTGTTCGTCCAATCACATGAAGCCATTGAGAATTCGCCAGTCACTTCAGTCAAAGAAACACTCGCCATACTGGCTACGAGTGTCCTATCAACTTGTCCTTTGCAGGACACGTCTAAAACACCCATGGCTATTATCCCTGAAAATAATAGCTAATTTAGCCAAACACTTTTGCTTAAAATGACCTCGGAAGTCGGCGAGATTCTGGCGCGATTTATACATCGAATAGGTAGACAACATTTAGGATTTATTGAACAGTTTTATTTTTTAATGTAGTCGATTTCGTTTTATTACAAGTCAATGTAATATTCTTCTATAAGAACAGGGAACATTCCATCGCGAGCAAGCGGAAAAAAATTGGCCTCCTCAATTCTGGAAGTCACCAGCCTCCACTGATATAATATATAGTGGACCTTTAAGAAACTCACCAGCAGCACGGAGTATAGGTCTGTTCAGATGGCCATGGGCCTGGTTCTGTTGGAGGTGGAGATTCTGTCCCTGTCCCTGGGTCTGGGTCTGGTTCTGAGCTCCTATAAAATGATGAGTTAAGAAGCAGCGGAGGTCTTCCTTGGAGAAAGACCAGGTCAGAACGTCGTAAATGTTTGGATCCAGAGGAAAAGGAGCCATTGATTGATTGATTGATTGAAAACTTTATTAGAAGATTTGCAGAAGTAGGTACATGAAAGTACATATTACATACAAGGTCAACTAACAGGATAAAAACCCAAGAAAGCCACTGGCTTATTTCAATTGGGGTCCTTGATTCTCAATTCATCGTTACATGTAAGACAGACAAAAAACTAGTACTATCTACAAGATAATACAGACAAATAACTAGTACTATCTACAAGATAGACATACATCCAACATGGGAAGAACAATACAACAAAACATAAGGTATGTACAGCGGGTAGGACAGGTGGGGACATACACCACAGGTGGGGGCGGGGGACAAAACACAAAGTGTGTACAGTGGGTAGTTCGGGCAGGGGGACAGACATATAATATGTACAATGGGTAGTTCGGGCGGGGGGACAAAACAACAAGTATGTACAGTGTGTGGTCATGGTGGGGGGGGGGGGGTACAAAAACACCAGTAGATTTAGGCGGGGGGGAGGGGGGGGGCGACATAATAACATTGCGTTTGCTCAGAGTGTAGACCAGGTAGGGGGGTGGGACAAAACAACTAGTATGTGCAGAGGGTATTTCGGGTGGGGGGGGGGGGGGGGGGGGGGTGTGGGAGACATAACAACAAAACAACAAGAATATATAGCGGGTAGTCCAGGTGGGGGTGTAGTCTTTTAATTAGATTTTTGATTTAGAGGGTCCAGTTACGGATTGCAGCCTCCTGTAAATGTTTTTTGAGAGTGGTTTTGAAGGTGGGCAGTGTTTTGCACTCCTTTAAGATTATAGGAAGGGCGTTCCACATTTTTACTGCATAGTTTGCAAACGAGTTTAACCCCTTGTTTGTGGTGCAACGCGGTTGAACGTGGTTCGTGGAGCTTCCTCTGGTATTGTATGTGTGGACGTTGTTCACTTTTTGGAAGTATGTTGACAGGTACTTGGGTGTCTTTGTGGTGTAGCGTATCTTGAAGACCAGGCCCAGTGCAAGCTGCTGCACTCTGTCAACTACTCGTAGCCAATCAAGGCTAAAAAAATGAGCAGCGGTTAGATGTGTCCTAGGGTTGAGGCCTAGCAGAAGCCTAACCAGTTTATTTTGGGCTGTCTGGAGTCTTGTTTTTAGGGCCTTTGTGGTTCTATAGTACCATGATGTTACGGCATAGTCGAAGTGACATTGAATGAGAGCTCCTGATAGGGTCCTCAGTGTGTTTTTACTGACAAGTGAGGATATCCTGTACAAGAATCTAGTTCTATGGTTAACTTTTTTGATTACTTTTGCTGCCATTTTATCTCCGGAAAGATTTGCCTCTAAGATGGAGCCCAGGTATGTAATATCCTCTTTTCTTGTGATAGTAATGTTACCCACTTTTATATTGTAATTTACAGCCTTTCTGAGTTTAGATGGGGATCCGTATAGGATGGTTTCAGTTTTACCTAGGTGTATTGATAGTTTATTGTCAGCTAGCCAGATGCAGATTCTACTCAGTTCAGTGCTTAGCGCTTTTTCCACCTGCAATATGTCCCTGTCAGAGACCAGCAGAGCCGAGTCATCCGCGAACAGGAACAAATTGCAATCACATGCTGATGACATGTCATTCACATATATTAGGAACAGTAAAGGTCCCAATATGCTTCCTTGTGGAACGCCGCAGGTCACTGGGAGGGGGGGGGACAGTGTTCCGTTCACACTAACCACCTGTTCCCTCCCCTCTAAGTAGGATTGCATCCAGCTCACCGATGTTCTATCGAACCCAATTGCTTTCAGTTTATCTAACAATATGTGGTGATCTACTGTGTCGAAGGCCTTCTGGAGGTCCAGCATGACCATGCCGCAGTACTTGCCCGAGTCCACCTCATGGTTGATGTGGTCGTTCAAATAGAGAAGGCATGTGTCAGTGGAATGGGATGTTCTGAATCCTGATTGAAATTCATACATCAGATTTTTTTCGGTAAGGTACCTATCAACCTGTTCATAAACTATTTTTTCCATAAGTTTCGAGATGGAATTAAGAATAGAAACAGGTCGGTAGTTGCCTGGGTCTAATTTGCTTCCTTTTTTATACAGTGGGGTTACCCTTGCTATTTTAAAGTCAAGGGGGACGTATCCCTGTTTGATGGAGAGGTTTATTATGTGGGTGATGATTGGGGTAATGGAGGCAGCTGAGTCTTTTAGAAATCTGGCTGGAATATTGTCATGGCCCGTGGCCTTTTCTGAGTGTAGAGCGCCCAGTTTTTTAAACACCTCATCGTTTGACACCATGGAGAGTTTAAAATCATCTTTGCGTACACCCAGTTTATTGTAGAACGCACGGATGTGCTCTACACCATAACGCCCTGAGTGGGGTGGTAGATTGTTAACTAATTTAGTGGCTATGGTTGTAAAGAAAGTGTTTAAGCACTTAGCCACATCCAGTGATGCCGGTAACGCGATACTAAGTATCACGATACTCTAATCTGATTACTTTTCCCAGTAACGAGTATTCTATCGCGATACTATTTCCAAATCAGTAATCTGATTAAAGTTACTTATTCGAGTGACTGTGCGTTACTATTGCGTTACTACCTCATAACTTAGGCTAAATGCAGTATTTCTTTGTAATGTTCGATAGTAAACAAACATTTATTGCTTTTCTCGCGTCTTGGGGAGTGACGTCAGTGATCACGTTTTCAACACGAGGTGCAGCAGAATCGCTCACGTGTATCACCACGCTGATTGCACAGTGTAAACAGAAGCGTATAATGGAGCGAGAACAGAGATATGCGTTAAATAGCTGGAAATATAGGGATTATTTTGAGTTTGTGTCAGCAAAGGATGACAAGAACATAAATGTTCGTTGTACACTCTGTGCTGGAAAGAAAATATTGTCCTGTGGTAAAACCACAACATCAAATTTAAAGAAACATTTGGAATCTCTGCACAGCACAGTCAAGCTCGCGGAGAAAGTCCCAGAGACCGCGGCCTCGACTTCTGCGGGAGGTCCCACACCGCTCAAGCAACAAAAGCTGGACTTCAGTAGGCCTACAAAATCACAACCTGTAAGTGTGGGAGAGTTGAATAAATTGGTCGGGCGGTATGTTGTAGAGGAAATGCTGCCCATAAACACAGTTGACTCGCCCTCTTTCCGTGCCATCATTAACAAGATCCCCACTACTACCAATGCCGAGCTACCTCACAGAACATCTTTTTCTTCGTACTTGGAGAAGGAGTATGCAGAGATGGAAAAACATCTGAAGGCTGCGCTGAACGAGGTCGACTATGTGTCAACTACAGCGGACATTTGGACAGCTAACAATAGGAGCTATATGGGAGTAACGCTCCACTGGATTAGTAGATCCACATTAGACCGCAACAAGGCTGCATTGGCGTGTAGGAGAATCCGCGGTAGACACACGTATGATGTTATTGGTGCAGAAATCGAAAACATTCACTCTTCATATGGACTAATCAACAAAGTAGTAGCAACAGTGACAGATAATGGATCTAACTTTGTCAAGGCATTTCAAGTCTATCAGCCTGCTGTCACAGAGTCCGATGATGAGACGGTGGAGGAGGCCACGGATGATGTCACTTTTTTAGATGTGTCAGAAATCCTATCAGCTGAGGATGATAGTGATGGCCAGCTGATTCTTCCCCCGCACCAAAGGTGTGCTTCACATACCCTCAACCTTATTTCTACAAGTGATGTGGAGAAGTACATCACTTCCAAACCAGAGAGCAAGGCTGTGTATAGGAGCAGCACAGCAAAATGCACAGCTCTCTGGACGAAAGCAAGCCGATCTACCGTTGCGTCAGAAACGGTGGAGGAGGTTAACAAAAGAAAGCTCCTGGTACCGACATCCACAAGGTGGAATTCCTTTTACGAAGCCATAAAGAGAATCGCAGAAATCCCCATGAATGAGCTGACTACTCTGTGCAACAAGCTGGGAGTGAAGTGCTTCAAAGACCAGGAGTACCAGTACCTGCATGAGTACTGTACCGTCATGAAGCCTCTAACTATAGCACTGGATATCCTACAAGGTGACTGTCCGTATGGGACTTTACTGCCCACACTTGAAGTCCTGATGCAGAAGACCCTTGCTGTGAAAGACACCCTATCCAAGATGACTGCAGGCCTTCCAGATGCCATAGTGCAGGTATGCTATGTTGTTCCATCTTAAAGATAAATAAATACATTTTCATTGCACTATTCATGAACATGGAGCAGAGTCACACCATACTGCAGTATGTAGGTTGTCAGTTGCACAAACTAATTGCATACATAATTAGTAAATAAAGGTATAAATAATAGACCTTATAGGCTACAACTAGATAATAATAAACATATCAAATTATATCTTTCAGGCTATCCAGACTCGTTTTGCCAGTGTGCTGGACAACAAAGATGCCCTTCTCGCAGCTGCTAGTTGTCCAAAATTCAAACTCCGATGGCTGAGAGATGAAGGTAGGAGGGAGCAAATAAAGGAGCTTCTCACAGCAGAATGTCGCAAAACTGCTCCTGCAGCACAGAGCCCTGCCAGTGTACCCACCACGACTGCCAACCAAGGCGAGATGGACTTTTTTGCTTTTGAGGCGGAGCCAGAGGAGACCTACTCGGCAGAAAAGGAAGTCATGGACTACTTGAGGTCAGGGCATGAGCTTCAGATTCTGAATCAGTATCCAAACATTAAGAACATTTTCTTGAAGTATAACACTCCAACCCCATCTAGCGCTCCTGTAGAGCGGCTCTTTAGTCTGGGAGGTTTGGTGCTCACGCCTAGAAGGAACAGACTTTCTGACAAGAGGTTTGAGAAGCTTCTGTTAATGAGATACAACCACTGGTTTACTCGCCCCTTTCCACTGTTTCACTCATAGTGTGTTCATGGCCTCCATAGCGTGTTCATGGCCTCCATAGCGTGTTCATGGCCTCCATAGCGTGTTCATGGCCTCCTTCCAGTCTTGACAGCTGAGTTCACTCTTCATTGATAAACTCAGACTCACCCAGTTTAGGATTAGGATTATATTAGGATCATATCTGAATGGTCAGGGTAGGTTTTAGGTTTTGTGAAACCACTCCTTGCTAGTTACTGTGTTAAATAAAGATTATATTTATTTTATTGTTTAAAAACAAGTATTTATGTTGGGTGAGGCAAAGAAAGACTCTTTATTTTGTTGTTTTAAGTTATTGTTTAAAGTTTAATTATGTAATTTAAGTTACTGTTAAAATAAAGTGAGTTTTGGCAAAACCAGTTTTCATTTTTATGTTGCGGGGGGGGGGGGGGGGGTCGGGTGCCTAGGCAGCTGCCAATAGTAACTAAAAAAGTAACTAGTAATCTAACTTAGTTACTTTTTAAATCAAGTAATCAGTAAAGTAACTAGATTACTTTTTAAAGGAGTAATCAGTCATCAGTAATCAGAATACTTTTTCAAAGTAACTGTGGCAACACTGGCCACATCCAGCTTGTCTGTAAAGAGAGAATCTCCAGATTTTATGCTGATGTTTGTAGACCTGGTTTTGAGTTTTTGACTGCAACCTAGTTGGCTATTAAGTAGCTTCCAAAGGTCACGTGGTTTGTTTAAGTTTTCTTCGATTTTGTTATCGAGGTATTTTTTCTTAGCAGATTTGGTCATGGTAATTACCTGATTGCATAGTTTGTTGCATTGTTTTTTAATTTTCTCAAAGTGGGTTTTGAGATCTTCGTTTAAGTGTTTCACTAATTTTGATTTGCATTTTTGAACTTCAGAGCATTTTAGGTCTCTGACTTTCATAGCATTTAGAATGTCCGAATTCATCCATGGTTCCGATCGGGCTTTAACCCTGGTGTGAAATGGCTCAGGTACTGTAGAATGTCCATCTCACTGGATTTCGTTGTCTGGTACTTGTAAATGGTAAATGGTAAATTGTAAATGGTAAATGCAACGTTGTCTTGTCTTGTTGACATTCAAGTTCTGTCATCGTCCTGGGTAACCAGAACTCTGGGTCAGAGATCTGGTCAGATTGCTATTGTGACATCATCAGCAGCATGTCTCTGTAGGCTATGGAATCTGTAGCAGTCCTGTACTACATTACCCTACATGCTTTGCAATATCATATCTGGGTTGTTTGAGTGAAGTTTTATGAAGCAGTGTTCACTATGTGGCCACGTTCAGTGACGTTGCAAATAATTCGTTTTCTGTTGCATTTCCTGTGTTCATGTGAAACCACAGGCTGAAACCACAAACAATCCTGTTTATTTTGAAATAAATTATTAGTTACAGGGAGCCCCATGGCTGTTCGTTGGGTTTAAATTATATTTATGATAGACATATTTAATGTAAAGTTATCTATAAGAACTATGATTGGTCCGCTTAGTTGCGTCACATTCCGACTCTCTCGTAGGAATGCGGAAGCCATGACAGAAATGTCATTTACTTTTTCTGTAATTACTTATTAATAAATATTTGATTTTATATGATAACCATCGTATTATCTTAGTTTAATGTCATTTCAATGCATTATGGACATTTTCTTTACAACAAGCATAACAAGAAAAATCGCGATTATGCCACTATGAGTACACCGACACCCGTTGACGGGGGGTTAGTGGAGTTTTTGGTTGAGGAGTGGAGGCTTGTGCTAAATCGACGCAATACAACTTTTTTCTTTTCTTTTCCCCAGGATCCGGAGATCTGGGGCTATTCATAAAACATTCACTATTCATTCTCCTGACAGAGCGGCTGGAGAAGTATACATTGTTAAAACATTGCAGAGCATTACAAGATTGATATTCCCAGTACTGATAAGCGTCTCAAGGATAGTGTTAAGGCTGTCTTGATGGCAAACTTGGGGAAGATGGGGGTTCTCATAAATGCAGCAGAAGATTCAGAGCTTTTGAATGTACCTGTTAGTCATGATGGATTAACTTTGAGCAAAGTACTAGGGTATTTGTGTGGATGACAGCCTCTCTTATAGAGTGCATATTAAGAACCTAGTAAAGAAACTGGGTTTTTATTATCGAAATAAAGCCTGCCTCAATTTAGCAGCTAGGAAAACACTTGTTCAGGCTATGTTCTTAAGTGTTCTATCTAGACTATGGGGACATTATATACATGCATTCTGCCTCCTCTACACTTGCCTAGACTCTGTGTATCACAGTTCTCTATGCTTTATATCCAACTCATTGTCCCGTACACATCACTGTGTACTTGATCTGGTTTCCTGGCCTTCATTAAGCCTAAGGAGACAGCATCACTGGTACATCTTTATTTACAAAGCCATATTGGGCAAACTCCCCTCATATCTATGTAATCTCATGTCACTCACCAAAGCTGTTATGATTTTCGCTCCACTAGATGGTTGCTCTACCAGGTACCCAGGATTTGCTTGGAACTTGGCAGAGCAGCTTTATCTTATTTTGCACCCTGGTCATGGAATAACCTCCAGAACAAATACAGCTTAATAATCTCATCTCCCTGAGAGAGTTCAAAGCTCTGATTAAGAAGTTTGTGACAGAAGAATGCAATTGCTATTCCTAAAATGGATTTTATAATATTTATCGTCTGTCGTCCCTTGTTTGTTATTATTATGTTTTATTCTCCAATTTTGTAACCTTGTACTTGTACTGGTGTGCTTGCTATCTTGGCCAGGTCTCTCTCTCGAAAAAGAGATTTTAATCTCAAGGGACCTCCTGGTTAAATAGAAAAAAAGGAAGGAGCTGATTTTGCTGCAGTTGGAGCAGGAGAAAATCTAATGTGAGTTGGAAAGAGAAAAGCAAATGGCTGAACGTATGAAGATAGAGTTACAGCATTGCAGGCTAGTATTGGCTGGGCAGGCTTTTGGTTGACAGAGAGGCCTCTTTGGATAGCTCCAAGGGGGTTGATGGATCAAGGTTTGACGTATCTGGTCATTTGAGGCTGGTACCATAGGTTAATGAGCGTGACCCTGACGTTTTTCTCATTGTTTGAACGCATTGCAGATTCAAGGAAACAGGGGGGTATTCCATCATCGTCGCTAAAGGAAAATCCAGGTTTATTTTTATTTATTTTTATTTGACTACACTGCCGTCATACAACACATTTTCCAGACTCTTTTTCCTCTGACTTAGCATCTGTAGAATTTGTTGATCCTCTGGATGTCGATTCTGGACATGTCTCGCCTCTGGCCGATCCTCACGTTTGCGTTGGGGATGGGGGTGATGGTGTCCCTTCCATACTGCGTAGTGAAGGCTGTTCTTCCATAGTGCATGATGGAGGAGTAGTCGTAGGGGGTGTTCAGGTTGTTGGTCCGTTGTTTCTTGAAGTTATAGGCCACGTTGGTGGGAATGTACTGCCAGTTGATCCTGACGTACTGGTCACGGTCGCTCCTGGTCTGCTCGTGCTGGAAGCCCAGAGCGTGGATGATCTCGTGCTGAATGATACCGTGGTTAAGGCAGCCGCTTTTGCTGATGGAGAGAATCTGCCCACCTCCGATTCTCCCAAGATCAGAGAAGCAGCCGCTTCTACTCTCAACACTGATGTAGTCACGCTGGTTTGTGTAGGGCACAAAGCGAATGCAGGTTCTGCCGTGGAAGGACCTCATGGCTCTCTCGATCATCTGTGTGTCGCGCCGAGTGAATTGCCTGCTCATTATGTAGGGTATTTCAACCTTGCCGCTTCTGGCTTTCCTCCACAGGCAGTGGCTGTTATAGCAGACCATAGCGTTTCTGGTCTTTGGTGCTAGCATGTCTCCCTCCCATAGCAGCTCACTGGAGCCGTTGTTAGTGGTCAGAATTCTGGTGGTGATGTCGATAACTTCAGCATCAGGGTCGTCCATCTGGTAGTCTTCTTCACTTCCATCTTCTTCACTTCCGTCCTCCAGGAGAGGGTTGGCCTGGGAGAGGCCCAGCAGGAGCAGCAGGAGGAGGGTGAGAGAGGGGCTGTGGTCCATCTTCATGGTGGAGAGAAGAGATGATACCCAGATGGCTCCTTGGCTCTGGTGGTGGAGGTACTCTAGAAGGTTCTAGATGGTTGTGGAGATGCTTTGGAGAGGTTCCTTGGCACTGAGGCTGATGTCTGAGTGTTGGTCAGTCCAGGGCTTTTATACAGGTCTCTAGAGGTGTGTCTGCAGGAGGATTAAGGGCAGGGGTCCATGCTGCTAGTCCTAAATAAACATCTACAGGGAGGACTCCATGGCCAAGCCTACAGTTTCAACATAGTTTTAATCCACCCTGATCAACTTACACCATGTCATGGTGTGTTTAGTCTTGGTGTTGCTGGACATCTCCCAGTCTTGTTATTTTAAACCTTCAATACTGGTCTTAAAACATCTCACCCAAACAGGCTTACTCTACACTTCAGTCGACAACTACAAATGAATTTCAGTCCATAGGTTATTCATGTGATATTGATTCCATTTAGTATGGGACCTTTAACAAAAGTGGAAATGTGACCCAATTTGTCATTTGTATCTTATTGTATTTTATTATGTACCACCAGCCCCAATAGTCTGAGAAACACCTATAAAGATTGGATGTTCTATAAGGCTACTGTAGGCACAATATTATAGCTATTTTTCAAATCAGGTTCATGTCAAATGTGTTTAGAGGTCACTTACTTATAAAATGATCCCCTCATTTGGTAGCAGGGGGTAAGCTTGACACTTGTTCTTCCGTGGATAAGCTCCTTACTGCAGAGTAAGCCACTGAGTCCACACACTAATTCTGCCACGATTCAGATTTCAGAGCTCTGAGGTGGATTGGGCAAATAGAGTGATTCTGGGGGAGCTCATTAATTTACAGTAGACTTAGAGACTGGAAGGTCATTACTATCGCTTGGTTTGGTCATGGTCTTTATGTGACGTACTGGGCCTGGAATCCATTGATCAAACCGCCACTTATAGCTCCTGAACTGTCGCCAAACACTTTTTGAAATGTTTTTTTAGGGAATTTCTGCTTTATTGGGATAGAGAAAATAGAGGTTGACAGGAAGGATGGGTGAGGGGGGATGACATGAAGGATGGGTAGATGGCTGGAATCGAACCAGGGACGCGATTACGTGGCATGAGACTTGGTGAGCTACGGCTGCACATTCTATCCCATCAAGGCTACGAAACTCGGTTCTGGCCATTTTCATTTTTAGGATTTCTTCAATTTAGCTTTTGACCATGAACCAAGGGGATGAACACATTACCAACCTACTCTATTAATTCCCTGCAGACAAATTGGCTGTGGGTTTATCATTGGATAGGCACAGTATATTGACTTAATTTGTCATTGTTTCATGCCATTTACCCATGTAAAGTGAATGATCTAATGATTGCTTCAACAAGAATGTACTGGGTGTTTATATTTGTCAACTGTAAAGACTAGGATCTATGACACCATTGACAGGAGGATTGTGGGTGGTTTCACTAATATGATAATTGCTACATCAATGGCACACCAGCAATATCAACACCTGCACAGACGTTCTTCATATTTCATATTTGTCTGTCTATTGATCTAATGTAGCTACAGTTCAAGCCATGGCCATACATGGCAACATGATCAGGGTAAAATCCCCAACAACCTGACCATACCTCGGTGCTCATTCCTTGTCAGTCTCTTCTGAAATATGAATGAATGTATAATGTAACTTAATGATTATAATGTTATTATAATAACAGCCAGCTCAGTGCACTCAGTCAATGTCTGGGTCTCTGCCCGTGAACTCCATACACTACATCTATCTCCAGTCGCACATCTCCAGACGCTTTGATCTTTTAGCATTTGTCACTTTGAACTACATTCAGCCATTCACCCAGGAAAGAGAACTCGTCCAGTTGAGTGAATAATGCATGCTATATAGAAGCTTCTGCACTGATGAGTGGACACACTTGTGAGTGGCTCATTGATGTTGAGAGAGAAGCATATAACATATAATTAAATAACATATCAGTGCTTATGCGTGCATATCATGCATGTGTTTGTTTGTCACGTAGAATCTCTCCCATACTAGCCTTAAAGGCTGGAATAAATCATATATAGCCGTTATAGCTTAATTCAACTGTCTTACCACATCAGAAGACAACATATAGGCTTGTTTGACTCTATTGTTTGTGAACAATGAAATTGTAAACACTGTATAGCTTCAAAGCATGGTTACTATACATAACTAGCATTATGTTATATATCTCATGGATGGTCAGTCGTTCTCATGGATGGTCAGTCGTTCTATCCATAACTCCTGTCTACTGTATGAATTTGAGAGGTGGTTACATTTACTCAAACCCCATCCTTGTTGCTGTGTTGACCCCCCTCAAAGAAATAGCAGTGGGACTCCGTTGGTTGTTGTTTTGAATCCCAAGTTGCCCCCTTTAGTTGGATGACTAGCATAAATTAGTCCTAGGGCAGTGAACAAAATGACCAAGGCTATGAACTACAGAATAATGTTTATATTCAGTAAGGATTTCAATTGAGAGCACTAGCTTCAGAACAATAAATAACTATGAAGAATATCACAAAGAATATGCTACTGTGGATTACTGTGCAAGCAGAAGTAACCTGCTGTTTTCCTCTGATAACAGGTCCTAAGCTCTGCCGTGCTGAGCAAAGACCGCCGAGGCTGTTTCCAAAATAGTAGCTCTTCCACAGTGATTATGCACTGCAAGGGTTGTGATCAGGAAAACATGTAGGTTACAGTAGAGTAGCCTTACTGAAACTTCTCCTAGGTAGCTTCTATTTGACAAGCATATTGGTCTTCACCAGTACAGGTGGATATGCAAGAGAATACACTTAATACAACATATGAGTCTGCCGGGATAATGATTTCAGAGTTTTAATATAAAGATGAAAATCTCTAGAAGAGAAAGATCTCCTCTGGATCAAAGGGCCGCCTTGAAATTTCCGCTGTGGAGAGATGACACGCAATTACTGTGCATGTACTGTGATTAACTGTGCGCAGTGAGACAGTAAAAGAGCGTGCACCATCTGTTTGATTGATGAGATGTTATACGTTTGCACATACTGTATAATATTCATATTCATATTCTATGTTGTATTCAGGTGAATTTGAATATTGGCTCCCTTGAGAAACACACGGTCAAGTCCCATGGATGTGATACTGTAGCTGTGACAGCAAATGTTGCAACCACTGACGGTAGACTTCAACACATGCTCTGCCACCTCCCAGTGGTCATATCTGATACTGTAACTGGAATCAATTTCAGGACTGTAAATAAATGTAGTTTTTCCCTAAGTCACCACCCGATGGCAGTGTATACTTTGAAATGAGACTTCCTCTCACATTCTATTAGTCTTCATAGACACTACACAGGTTAAGGATGGGGATTTCTTTTTTTGTTTTAGTTTTTACATTAGCTGATGTTTTGCTTAATTTTGGCTTTCTGTTGACCCATTTGGTATTCTACTGGATTGCAAAATAGTTGTGAACAAAGTATTGTACACCAGTTGGTGTATGGATGGATATTCATTTTGTGAAACAAAATGCTTATCTTGCACTGGTCAAAATTGGGTTTGTTAGCTACATCCAATAGAAATAGAGGAGGTTCTCATGCAAGAGCCTATGGAAAACGTGGTTGATGGCAGAGATGGTTGTTGTTGTCCTCGGCAGTTGGCGAAGATGAGAGATGCCAGGGGAACAGGGAAACAGATGGGATGGGCGCACGGGGGCTGGGTCTCACTCAGGCACAAACAGCAGATGAAACCCCCCTCAGTGGGCTGAGGGGTCTGAGCACCTGTTTGTTGGTTGATATAAAAAGAGAACATTTCATTGGAGGTCACGTGTTTTGTTTTGTAGTTAAGGTGTGTTTATGTTTATGGTTTGTGGATTTTATGTATGGTAAACGAGGGCGCAATGGTTTGGTCTAATCATCAGGTCAGACAGGCTTAATGTCATTGCTTATTGATTTATACCCGTATACTATTTTATTGTCTGTACTTAATGTACATATGTGCAGCAGCAGCAGTTTTATGACCAGTAAATGGTGCAACTATGGGCCATTCACTGCTCAACCTGGCACTCAAAAGGAATGAATCAAAAGTGGAAACAATATCTTTTTTATATCTTCTTTATTTTCATGTTCAAATAAAATCTTCCCATACGATTAGTGATTACAATGACACAGCAAACTAAATAATTGTGTGCATTAAAAGCACGTTGTACCACATGATGATAATTTCAACCGAACGGCAAACATTAAACCAAAACTACACTGCCGTCATACAACACATTTTCCAGACTCTTTTTCCTCTGACTTAGCATCTGTAGAATTTGTTGATCCTCTGGATGTCGATTCTGGACATGTCTCGCCTCTGGCCGATCCTCACGTTTGCGTTGGGGATGGGGGTGATGGTGTCCCTTCCATACGTTGTAGTGAAGGCTGTTCTTCCATAGTGCATGATGGAGGAGTAGTCGTAGGGGGTGTTCAGGTTGTTGGTCCGTTGTTTCTTGAAGTTATAGGCCACGTTGGTGGGAATGTACTGCCAGTTGATCCT
>NC_137679.1:31962038-32063118 GCF_963989245.1 Nansenia antarctica | reverse complement strand
AAAATGACCAAGGCTATGAACTACAGAATAATGTTATATTCAGTAAGGATTTCAATTGAGAGCACTAGCTTCAGAACAATAAATAACTATGAAGAATATCACAAAGAATATGCTACTGTGGATTACTGTGCAAGCAGAAGTAACCTGCTGTTTTCTCTGATAACAGGTCTAAGCTCTGCCGTGCTGAGCAAAGACCGCCGAGGCTGTTTCCAAATAGTAGCTCTTCCACAGTGATTATGCACTGCAAGGGTGTGATCAGGAAAACATGTAGGTTACAGTAGAGTAGCCTTACTGAAACTTCTCCTAGGTAGCTTCTATTTGACAAGCATATTGGTCTTCACCAGTACAGGTGGATATGCAAGAGAATACACTTAATACAACATATGAGTCTGCCGGGATAATGATTTCAGAGTTTTAATATAAAGATGAAATCTCTAGAAGAGAAAGATCTCCTCTGGATCAAAGGCCGCCTTGAAATTTCCGCTGTGGAGAGATGACACGCAATTACTGTGCATGTACTGTGATTAACTGTGCGCAGTGAGACAGTAAAAGAGCGTGCACCATCTGTTGATTGATGAGATGTTATACGTTTGCACATACTGTATAATATTCATATTTATATTCTATGTTGTATTCAGGTGAATTTGAATATTGGCTCCCTTGAGAAACACAAGGTCAAGTCCCATGGATGTGATACTGTAGCTGTGACAGCAAATGTTGCAACCACTGACGGTAGACTTCAACACATGCTCTGCCACCTCCCAGTGGTCATATCTGATACTGTAACTGGAATCAATTTCAGGACTGTAAATAAATGTAGTTTTTCCCTAAGTCACCACCCGATGGCAGTGTATACTTTGAAATGAGACTTCCTCTCACATTCTATTAGTCTTCATAGACACTACACAGGTTAAGGATGGGGATTTCTTTTTTTGTTTTGTATTCTACTGGATTGCAAAATAGTTGTGAACAAAGTATTGTACACCAGTTGGTGTATGGATGGATATTCATTTTGTGAAACAAAATGCTTATCTTGCACTGGTCAAAATTGGGTTTGTTAGCTACATCCAATAGAAATAGAGGAGGTTCTCATGCAAGAGCCTATGGAAAACGTGGTTGATGGCAGAGATGGTTGTTGTTGTCCTCGGCAGTTGGCGAAGATGAGAGATGCCAGGGGAACAGGGAAACAGATGGGATGGGCGCACGGGGGCTGGGTCTCACTCAGGCACAAACAGCAGATGAAACCCCCCTCAGTGGGCTGAGGGGTCTGAGCACCTGTTTGTTGGTTGATATAAAAAGAGAACATTTCATTGGAGGTCACGTGTTTTGTTTTGTAGTTAAGGTGTGTTTATGTTTATGGTTTGTGGATTTTATGTATGGTAAACGAGGGCGCAATGGTTTGGTCTAATCATCAGGTCAGACAGGCTTAATGTCATTGCTTATTGATTTATACCCGTATACTATTTTATTGTCTGTACTTAATGTACATATGTGCAGCAGCAGCAGTTTTATGACCAGTAAATGGTGCAACTATGGGCCATTCACTGCTCAACCTGGCACTCAAAAGGAATGAATCAAAAGTGGAAACAATATCTTTTTTATATCTTCTTTATTTTCATGTTCAAATAAAATCTTCCCATACGATTAGTGATTACAATGACACAGAAAACTAAATAATTGTGTGCATTAAAAGCACGTTGTACCACATGATGATCATTTCAACCGAACGGCAAACATTAAACCAAAACTACACTGCCGTCATACGACACATTTTCCAGACTCTTTTTCCTCTGACTTAGCATCTGTAGAATTTGTTGATCCTCTGGATGTCGATTCTGGACATGTCTCGCCTCTGGCCGATCCTCACGTTTGCGTTGGGGATGGGGGTGATGGTGTCCCTTCCATACGTTGTAGTGAAGGCTGTTCTTCCATAGTGCATGATGGAGGAGTAGTCGTAGGGGGTGTTCAGGTTGTTGGTCCGTTGTTTCTTGAAGTTATAGGCCACGTTGGTGGGAATGTACTGCCAGTTGATCCTGACGTACTGGTCACGGTCGCTCCTGGTCTGCTCGTGCTGGAAGCCCAGAGCGTGGATGATCTCGTGCTGAATGATACCGTGGTTAAGGCAGCCGCTTTTGCTGATGGAGAGAATCTGCCCACCTCCGATTCTCCCAAGATCAGAGAAGCAGCCGCTTCTACTCTCAACACTGATGTAGTCACGCTGGTTTGTGTAGGGCACAAAGCGAATGCAGGTTCTGCCGTGGAAGGACCTCATGGCTCTCTCGATCATCTGTGTGTCGCGCCGAGTGAATTGCCTGCTCATTATGTAGGGTATTTCAACCTTGCCGCTTCTGGCTTTCCTCCACAGGCAGTTGCTGTTATAGCAGACCATAGCGTTTCTGGTCTTTGGTGCTAGCATGTCTCCCTCCCATAGCAGCTCACTGGAGCCGTTGTTAGTGGTCAGAATTCTGGTGGTGATGTCGATAACTTCAGCATCAGGGTCGTCCATCTGGTAGTCTTCTTCACTTCCATCTTCTTCACTTCCGTCCTCCAGGAGAGGGTTGGCCTGGGAGAGGCCCAGCAGGAGCAGCAGGAGGAGGGTGAGAGAGGGGCTGTGGTCCATCTTCATGGTGGAGAGAAGAGATGATACCCAGATGGCTCCTTGGCTCTGGTGGTGGAGGTACTCTAGAAGGTTCTAGATGGTTGTGGAGATGCTTTGGAGAGGTTCCTTGGCACTGAGGCTGATGTCTGAGTGTTGGTCAGTCCAGGGCTTTTATACAGGTCTCTAGAGGTGTGTCTGCAGGAGGATTAAGGGCAGGGGTCCATGCTGCTAGTCCTAAATAAACATCTACAGGGAGGACTCCATGGCCAAGCCTACAGTTTCAACATAGTTTTAATCCACCCTGATCAACTTACACCATGTCATGGTGTGTTTAGTCTTGGTGTTGCTGGACATCTCCCAGTCTTGTTACTTTAAACCTTCAATACTGGTCTTAAAACACCTCACCCAAACAGGCTTACTCTACACTTCAGTCGACAACTACAAATTAATTTCAGTCCATAGGTTATTCATGTCATATTGATTCCATTTAGTATGGGACCTTTAACAAAAGTGGAAATGTGACCCAATTTGTCATTTGTATCTGGAAAATACATAATGGAAAATATCTCATTGATATACTGTATCAACCTAATGTTGCAGGAAATGAATGTAATATTGTACTGTAGGAATGTCTCCATCTACCACTCTGCACTGCTGTAAATGTGAAGCTCAGCCAACGGATGCGACGTGGAGAACTATCTTAAAGCCTTAGGGGTTGGAGCTAGGGCACTTACAATACCAGGATGGAATAAGGAGCACATTAAGGTTTTATTACCTTTACGAGTATTTATGAAGTGTCTGAGATCCTATTTATCTAAGCTGCCAGGACAGTAATAGCTTTCATAATTATAGCCATAGTTTTGACAGAGTGATTAAGACAAATTTTCATTTGTCTCGTTTCTCAACCTGAGCGCGCCGGCTGAATTTAGTCTCTTTAAAAAGATTGACAGGACGATAGGTTCAAAGATCTCAAAATAACAGCATGGGATGTCTTCTGCTGCTACACCCAAGGCTCTTGTTTTCATTTGAAGAAGCATAATTCAAGATGAGCAACTCGAAATTTGAGGAAAATAGAGCTTTTAGCATTCATCATATGTCTATTGAAAATCACTGACAGCTTCTTTTACGGAACACACCACGCGGCACTGTCTTCCTCAGGAATTTGGTAATGGTTGAAGAAATTTGACTGAGCTTTGTTCTGTTAAAAACAATTACTGCAGTATAACAGTATAAGAGATGGAATGGGGAAAGCTGGAGCTAATGTTTGCGCCCTGATTTGAGCCTAGCTAGCACATCGGATGGTGCATTATGCTGAATGACTGGAGCTGTGCTATTCAACACCCAGCTGAGAGGGCCTGGGTATGCAGAATCAGAATCAGAATCAAGGTTATTGTTACATCCCATTGCATACGTATAAGAGAGTAACATTCTTAGACTTCGGTTCCTCGACATTGTAGCAGCAAGAGAAAAACAATAAAATAAAAACAATCAGGCGAGTCACATAGATCAGGGCCTCTGTGGCCTAGGCCTAGCCTGAACATTATAAAACCCTATGAGAGGATCGGGTAATCTTCTGGAATGAGAGGGGAAGGACAGGAGCACAATAGGAGCTAACTGTAAGCTACTCTCCCTAGCTGTATAGGCTATCGGCCTACCCTGTGGTTTGGCTCATGGGGTATTGGTCTTTTATCTTATGTACTGTAGTAGTGAGACAACGATAGAGGACAATTGAAGCTAATCTTTAGTTTTCTGATTTTAGCTCGTAATAATATTAGCGGTTTGTAATCCAAAAATGATGGGGAAATGGCAAAATTTCTCCCAGAATATCGTATTAGGAGTGTTTTTTTTCTTCTTTTCAAAGCCGGTATATTAACTCACTAACTGCCAAAGAATTCCGGAACACTCACCACCTAGGGTGCCATGTATTTTATGTGGTACTCCCTGTATACCCATGACTGCGTGGCCACTCACAGCTCCAACACGGTGATCATGTTCACAGACACAACGGTGGTTAGCCTGATCACTGATGGCAACGAGGCGGCCTATAGGAGCGAGGTTGACCACCTGGCTCAGTACAGCCAGGACAATAACCTCGCTCTCAATGCCGACAAGACCAAGGAGCTGGTGGTGGACTTCAGGAAGAAGAGGCAGGCACAAGACCCCATCACCATCAATGTGTCTGCTGTGGAGAGGGTCAACAGCATCAAGTTCCTGGGGGTCCACATCAACAACGACCTCATCTGGGACGAGCATACCAACCAGGTGGTGAAAAAAGCTTCTTAGGCGGCTGAAAAAGTTCAGCTTAGGGCCTAAGATCCTCGGGGCCTTCTTCAGAGGCACAACCGAGAGCATCCTGACGGGATGCATCACTGCCTGGTATGGGAACTGCACTGCTTAAAACCGCAAAACACTGCAAAGGGTAGTGCGGACAGCTTAGAGGATCAGTGGATGCGAGCTTCCCTCCATCCAGGAGTGACCAGTGTGTCAGAAAGGTTCTCAAGATTATTAGGGACCCCAGCCACCCCAATCAGAAACTGTTCGAGCTACTGCCGTCAGGGAAAAGGTACTGGGGGCTAAAACCCAGAGGATGTCAAACAGCTATTTCCCCCAAGCACCCAGGCTCCTGGAGAAATGCACTGGAAGAAAACAAAAGACTGTCTCCCCCAAACCAACCACACGCACACTACAAAAATAATATATATTATACGACTACTTCTACACTACCTGACTATCATTTTTGGTGAATGAAATTAACCGTGGCACTCTAGAAGTAGAATGTTGGCAAATTGGCTGACTCTACTCATCCTCAGCACTAAATGAGTTAAGGCACTACACTCCGATAAGCAAATCTTGTAATGGAACCTATAGACTACATGTAGTTCATACGGTACCACTGAGAAAAAACAATTTAAATTGCATTTCCTTTTCCCCCCATGTATTGTTGGAGAGCACTTTCATTACACGCGTACCACCTGCCTAATAAACAAAGAATCACAACAAAATGGACAGTAAGTGCATTGAGTGTACTAGCGTGCTTTATATACAAAAACAACATTACAAAGCCTCCATGTTTGGATGTTGTGTTTGCCACAGCAGGAAGTCAGCAGGCAAATTAGAGTCTTACAATGGAGGCGGCTGGGCGACACACGCAGCTGCTCCCTAGGTACTGCTGAGGTAGCACTAAGGTTTACTCATGGAGAAAGCGCACAGTAAATTTTGGCTGTCAAAGACATCTTAGAGCCCGGGGAGGAAAATCAATCCAGTTAGGCAGAGTGGTGGTAATTTCTTTGGCTCTATATTTGCTGTCTCACAAATGAATCTAAGACATTAGATTGGCACTTATAGAAGAGGTGATTCTGGCAAGAACACAATGCACAGCATTGATCTGTGTTTGTAGAATGGAATGGATTGGTGTTATATGTTTCTGTAACACAGGTCGTTATGGCATGTATAGTAGATAGGTAGCAGTGGAGGCTGGTGGGGGTAGAAATTGGAGTACAGGCTCATTGTAATGCATGGAATTGAATGAAGAATGGTATCAAACATGCATGATTTCTCCACCAGTCTCCACTGGCACACAGTATTTTATTCACAGTTTTTCTTTTTTTTCCTTGGATATCTTGTGTACTCTATAAGCAGGCAGCTTAAGGCTACAGCTCTCATGAGAGGTCTTTTCACAACCCAGTGCATTCATTGAAGAAGATCATTAGCTGGTTAAAAGAAACATTTTGGCCCAGTCTGAAATGTGCAATAGAACGTTACAATGCGCTACATGTTTGGTATGACAACAATATAACTCTCACAAAACAAATAATCATCCAGTACATGTATGTGCCTTTTGTTCAGATAATCACAGATTTCATATCCTATCACTTTAATGATAATAATAATAATAATAATTTCTGCCAGACTGAAAAGAAGTGGCTGAAACACATACTGTACATGTCTATGATCAGACAAGACTAGCAGTGTTGTAATGTCTTGTGAAAGAAATAACCCTGTATGCGTTTTCAGTGGTTGGTGGGTCATCATAATCACACCGAATGTCAATCAAGTAAATATACAGTAATTACTTCCCCAAATACAATGGGAAGCAGCAATTTTTATGCTGAGTTTTGGCTTCACTGAATAGGATATTGATCATCAATATAGCCTGGTTGATATGCAAAAGACAATCAATAAAGTCCTCCTCATTTGTTGTAAATTAGGGTGACCATTGTAAAAACCTCTCGCCTAGAAACTAGGGTACAGTATACATCCTATACCGCCATGATAACATTTAAAGCGTCTAGAACAGCTCAAGCTATTTATAGGTTGTTTGACATTTACTAAATCAGCATGTGCCATCGTGTCTGTGAGCTTTGTGAATATTTGGTCTCCCCATCTGAAATAATCTGTCTTCGACCCATTCACTCTAGATCAGGGAGGGAGGCACTACATTTGGTCTCTAAATCACCCTAGGCACTCTCAGTGACTCCATGAGAAATGGGTGGTCTTACTGCTGAGTCCACATTTTAGACTGATGGATTCTGCTTGCTTCAGATGGTATTGAATTGGTACTGATAAACCCCTTCAAGTGTACTGGGGCTCTTCGAGCCAACACAGATAGACAGTGACCTTGGTACTTAGTGCTTTCTTCTTATACAGCGATTGCGGGAAGCATTTTACTGTGCGTTTTACTGCTTGCAGGTTCAGTATTCTGTGAATATACTGTATACACAACTGTACTTGTGCCACATTACTGTCGTTTACATTAGTTCTGCATGACTGCATGATGTTAGGAGATAATGCAACATGTTCAAGGATCCACACCACTGCACTCTAAAGTGTATGGAAGATGTGGAAAACGTGGTACTACTGTAGATGCATAAAGAATAATTTCTCCATGATTTTTGTAAAAAAAACAAAAAAACATCTCAACAGTAAATGTTTGTGTATTTTTAGGGGGGTTGACTTCCGTGATGTTTAATTTGGTGGGATATCTTGTAGCGTGTGTATAATTCGGGTAGATCCAGAGTTATACTAGCACACAAACTACTGTATAGACTAACAATTCATGCATTATATTGCCTAAGTAGCAGTTGACATGTCAACATTGTTACGCTGGTTTTAGTTGAGATGCATGACTTGACTGCGTGAGACTTGAGCAAACTGGGGAAAGCAAAAGTGCTTGTTTAATAAATCATGGCATAAATATGCTAAGAGCATTGTAATGATCTCTAAACATTAACTCACACTGGAAACAAACTTCTCCAAAGTGATTCTGTCCCTCCATGTAAAACTGTTTGTCTATCTGATCCTGTTCATGTCCAATAATGACACACAAAAAATGTATTGGCCCACCCTCTCACCATTGCCCTGCCCTCTCTCTATGACTAATATTGTTGTGGATATGAAGTTGAGATAATACGTCACACACAATTCCACTCATACTTGTGTAATAATACTGTAATTACTAAGTTATTAGAGGAGTGATTGATATGGAAATCTCAACTTGATTATTCCCGTTCTTAACAGCAAGCTTGCTATGGGTGATTAAAAATGCACACTCTGCAGCGTGCTAAAAGATAACCTACCACAATAAATGTGTGGGGAGAAAAAAAGATGGGTCAATAATATACTTTTACATCAACCACAATGAATGTAACGTCATGAAAATGAAGCGAGCGACAAGCTTTTAAACGCTGTGGTCTGCGGTGACTCCTCTCCCCCATCTTTTCTCTCTGGAGGGGCTGTGCAGCATGTTGTCCATGGCATGTTGACATGTCCTGCTCTGCAGGTGAAACTGCTGCACTGCTGCACACCATTATGTAATGCCTGGGGCTGTTCTGCCCTGCATGCACCTGGCTGGCTATGGGAGACAGGCCTATAGCTCAGTGCAACTAATAGCTATGCAACCGCACATCACAGAGGTAGCCTAACCCTTGCATGGTTCTACTGCTACCCAGCGTCCAACGGTTTAACTTTAACCACACAACCAATGTGTGATTACAATTATGTTGAAACGTTTATGAAAATGTATTTTTCCTGTTTTTGCTTGACATCGCAAATCGATTTGGAAATTATTTTAATTTACTGTAGTACTATCAGCTGCATCAGTCAATATGTTGCCCTCTGTGGCAATTCTACCACCTCACAAAACAAGATGCTGTTGTCACAAACGCAAACAGCCTTACAGATAAATGTTCACTTAAATGCTTTTGAATTACGTAGTTGTTTGAGCTTTGAAGAGAATCATAGCTATTTGGCAATGGCTGATGGCAATTTCACTATTATTTTTGGCACCATGAAAATGTTTGATGTTTTTCATAACGTGCTTTTCCTCTTTAACCAAGTTAGTAACTGAACCAACACATTCCGGTCCTGGGATGACAGTATGTATTTGAAAATCTAGAAAAATATGATGACTTATGATGAATCATAAAACCATATAAAACTGCAGAGTCATACATTAGGACCGATGATGATGAGAGAGAGAGGGAGAGAGGGTGTGTGTGTGTGTGTGTGTGTGTGTGTGTATGTGTATGAGAGAGAGAGAGAGAGAGAGAGAGAGAGAGAGAGAGAGAGAGAGAGGGTGTGTGTGTGTGTGTGTGTGTATGTGTATGAGAGAGAGAGAGAGAGAGAGAGAGAGAGAGAGAGAGTGTGTGTGTGTGTGTGTGTGTGTGTGTGTGTGAGAGAGAGAGAGAGAGAGAGAGAGAGAGAGAGAGAGAGAGAGAGAGAGAGAGAGAGAGAGAGAGAGAGAACCCTGGGGCATTGTGGAGCAGCATATTGCCTCAGGCCTGAGGTTGTGGAGTACTTCTAGCTGTCAGATAGGGAGCTGTGACAGGAAACATTGAAGAGCCAGCTGCTGTACAGTGTACACAGATGAGTCACTGAAAGTCAGCCACCGCCTGGTGTGAGCACCTCATTACAGACTAACAAGGAGGCCATTCTAAAGACCCAACCAGGATCCTGGTCAAACGGATAGATAGACGCTTTAGATGGCACAGTCATAAAGACACCCACTACCTATCTTACAGTATGTGTTTGTTACCTCATTCAGGTATAGTGCTATCAGTGTTGGGGAGTAGTTCCACTACATGTAGGCTATATCTCGACTATTAGTTTAACTACATTTTTCTGTAGCTTGGTGGTGGTTAACTACTTATTTTTTGTAGCGGTGAAGCGGTGAGCTACTGTCACTACTCACTTCATATTCCCCCAAAACAAATAAAGAAATAGGAATTACATTTGACATTTTTGTCATTTAGCAGATGCCTTTATCCAAAGCGACTGAAGTAAGTGAATCATCTATCCATCGGTCATCATAAGAAAAAGTAATCTATGCTATGATTGGTAGTTACAATGCTAGAAGAAGGAAGAATTACTTTCTTTTTTTTCTTTTGTATATATATATATATATATATATATATATATATATATATATATATATATATATATATATATATATATATATATATATAACTGTACAGGGGGGTAGTGGGGAGTGAAGAGGTCTTTAGGAGGAACAGTTAAGATGTAGCCTGAAGAGATGGGGTGGAATCTTATTCCATCCCTTGAACTTTGAATGTCTGACTATTTATTACTCCACTTCTTCCCATCTCCCCATTCAACCCACCTCACCTGTTTTTATCTTTTTCAGTGATTTCACAGCGCTTCAGTTGTTTGTTTTTGTCATACGGACTGGTCATCTGCCAGTAACTGACTTCTGTTGGTAGTTTTGTAAAGAATTACTTTTTCAATGTAGATTTAGTTTTATACATTTCTCTTAAGGGTAGCTTTATGAATGAATGAATGAATGAATGAATGAATGAATGAATAGTCTTTATTGTCATTGCTATAGTACAGGTACCAAACAACGAAATTTGGGAGGGGGGGCTCCCCTGGTGCTAGGAAAGAAAAAAAAACTAAAAAAACAAGAAGGGAAAGGAGCTGGTTTACATAAATAAAGGCTATGTACACTATCCACTATACTATACTGTACAGATAAAACACTGTGCTGTACTCTATGCTATGCTATACCTATTCTAACATTTCCTATTTCTCTGCAACCTTATGTACCCTAGGGTTGTCATATTGCACATAGTGTTATTGCACATTCATTTAAAGTGTCGCAGTTTGCAGGCTTGAAATGTACACATTTGTGCTTCAGCACTACACCTGATTTTTTCAATCCAGCAGCTGCCATGAATCCGTCCAGACTGTCCAGGGCCCAGAACCTAGGTCTTTGCTGTGTTCAGGGCCTGGATGGCCCTGGGGTAGAAGCTGAGCTTCAGTCTGTTTGTCCTTGCGAACATGGTCCTGTACCGCCTGTTCGAGGGCAGCCGGGCAAAGTGTTCGTACCCAGGGTGGGTTAGTGAGTTAGTGTAACTCAACCTGTTTCCTTGTAATGTAATTGGTAATACAGTTAAATACATTTAATACAGTTAAATACATTTACACAGTAGCTTCCCCAACACTATAGTGTATCTGTAGCTACTCAAGCCTTATCTTGTGTGTTACCACATTTGTATAGTCTTGAATTCTGTCCTCAAGGAAAGTGACACCTGAAATATAGATAAAAGACAATTGCTATCTTTTAGAGCCCTGGCCCATTAACATGTATCTTATTTATCTTATTTATGTTCTAAAAATACAGCCTGACACGCCTGAAAGCTACTTACTGTGCCATGGCAACAGGAGGTTACAGTAAGGTATTGGCGCGCCACTGTGCCTTTAACTGTTCTCTGTAAGGGGAAAAGCACTGGAGCACTGTAATGAAAGGGTTAGGCCTGGTCACATAGATTGATATGAGGCTAACACACACACACACGCACACACACACAAATGCACATGCACACACTCACACACACAAATGCACAAGCACACACACTCACACATGTGTGTGTGTGTGTGTGTGTGTGTATGTGTATGAGAGAGTTTATGTGTGTGTGTGTGTGTGTGTGTGTGTGTGTGGGTGTGTGTCTGTGTGTGTGTGTGTGTGTGTGTGTGTGTGTGTGTGTGTGTGTGTGTGTGTGTGTGCGTGTGCGTGCAAGTGCAAGTGTACAAGTGCAGTACAAGAGGTACAGCATGCTGTAGCCAGTTGCTTATAATATGCTCATGTACTGCATATTATGAGCATACATGTAAATACATAATATGTAGCCTATGTTACTGTGTGTTTGAAGATGCAGGTGAAATATCGATCATAATCCACCAGATATCTTGTATAGTTTCTGATATGCTACAATGGACACACATAACCTTCAAGAAGAGAGGGAGGGAGGGAGAGAATGTGTGTGTGTGTGTGTGTGTGTGTGTGTGTGTGTGTGTGTGTGTGTGTGTGTGTGTGTGTGTGTGTGTGTGTGTGTGAGAGAGAGAGAGAGAGAGAGAGAGAGAGAGAGAGAGAGAGAGAGAGAGAGAGAGAGAGAGAGAGAGAGAGAGAGAGAGAGAGAGAGAGAGAGAGAGAGAGAGAGAGAGAGAGAGAGAGAGAGAGAGAGAGAGAGAGAGAGAGAGAGAGGGAGGGTGGTATTTTGGTGCAGGTTACACAGCTCCACTGAGAGTATACGTAGTAACGCTCCACACGCATGGTCTCTGGGAAGAACACACGTTCAAACCGCATGATATGGACACAAGGATTGCGATTGTATATCCGAGTCAACGAAAAAAGGACCTGAGAATAACCGTCGCGGTCAGTAATAATGGTCAGGGGAGAACAATGTCCTTCAACGCTGCGTCTTGTCGGGGGCGTTCATTTATGTTACACTTAAATCGATGCGCTAGAAATGTTTAATAGAAGCCGTCTGGATCCAGCTCAACACCGGCATCAGATCCTTTTATTGTCTTTGACAGACTATGTTTTATGCTGTGTGGACATAAGCAGTGTTAACCAGCGAGACCGGCTAGTGACAAAGCTTCGCACCTCCCGCAGTCTAGGTTATCTCCCGTTGCCAATGGTCATCATCGGACTGGATCCGTCTAGTTTCTAGGAGCGTGAAATCGTCTCAAAAGGATGCAGGTGAAAAATCAGATATGTACAGAGAGGAGTACCGAAGACCCCGAACACGATGATAACCAGAAAAAGTATTCCTGTTTTTCGAACATTAAAATATTCCTAGTGTCGGAATGTGCGCTTATGTTGGCGCAGGGCACGGTTGGAGCGTATCTGGTAAGTTATTCATCGAACGACGGACCTAACCTTTCTACTGATGCAGAATATTGTTTTTCAACATGAACCTAGGATGTATTTTTGGTTTGTTTTGGGGGGGGTGGGGGGTAATAAGTGGCATCAGGTCAAGTGCAACGGACTTCACCAGACTGTCATTCATTACGTGATGCGTAACGATGTTATGTGCGGTGCGGCGTTTTTGTTGATCATTATTCCCCGGTAATCATATTAGTGCGCCTTACCGTTACAATCACCCCTGAGGATTTTCACTATCCATTGATTTATAGCATACGCATTAGGCCACTAGACTATGCACCAGTTCAATAGGCATCACGACAGAAGGCACACGTCACAACAGTCACACACGCTCTCTTTGCCGGTATATCTCGTCTCTATAGAAATGCGTATTTTGATGGCCCAATGAAATGCAGCAAATGAAAATGCTATAGGCCCCAGATATACACCTTCAAAACACATCCGAAGCTTTTGCCGTTTGCCAGGACCGTTATTCGCCACTGCAGCAATTACACAGTGGTTATGGCCTCATCAGAATCGTTCATCTACACGTAAACCTGTTCATTATGAAACTGCTCCGTAGGCCTATATCAATGTGATACACAGGCTGCAAACAGGCTACTACTGATGTCACTGTTGGGGTAGGCCTAACAGACCAACAAAATAAAATAATAATAATAATAATAACAACACTGTCAGTGTACTAAAATGCAGGTGATGCAATATGATATGACATGATATTCTAGTAGTGAACCGTCCATCTCCATCCCTGTCCATCCTGATGGATATTGCAGAAGTAGGTTATTATTCCAAGGCTGCATTTAAATGAAAATAAAACACATTTTTTCTTCTATAGATGTGTACCCTACAGCAGCCCCACATACTATACACTGTTCTATGTATGTTACAGAAATAGGTTACTGTTCCACGGCTGCAACACAACTCTCCCATGCCTGTCATCATCATCCTATTTTGGTATGCAATGGCGGCTTCGCTGGCCCCCTTCATGCTAATGTGGGTAGCTCCTAGTGCCTCTAAATTAGCTGTGTGAAGTGCTGTCTAGACAGATTTCTTGGTAGCCCAGCAAACGAACGGCAGAGCAGACTGCTGAGGCAGTACAGCCTGAGGAGCCCCTAGGCCAACATCATTATAGGTGTTTATCACTGTACCTCTACAATAGAGAGTACCACAGGTTGCATTGCTGCATGGCTTTGTTATGGAATGACAACGCCGCCGGTTTTTATTCCTGTGTTGAATGGGCCTTTTATCCATACTGTAGGCTAATTCGTTATCGTAGCAGTTTCATAACACATGGCGTAGGCTACATGTGTTATAGGCCTTGCATTACAGGACGGACAAGTTCAAACGACAAGTTGGTGATGTAAAATATCATCAAAGGGAACTTGGTGCCGCTTGCATTAAGGGAAAAGAAAAGGATAGATTGGATGTTTTGTAACAAGCGACAGTTCTAGAGGAGGATACCAGTGTAGATTACAGGACAAGGAAAAGCCCTGGTGCCGGTCGATTGGGCTTCACACTCTCTCGCTGCTTGGCATCAGGCAGGCTGCTTTAGCTTCGGTGGAGGGGGGAGAGGGGGCAGAAAATCTGGATGCGGCCCTGCCTCCCTACAGAGCACCCCAGCTATGCCTTCAACAGGTCTGAGCTCTTGGCATGGGCTCTGAGGAGGGGAGGGAGACAGATGGTGATGTTTCCAGCCTCTCTCTTCACATTCCAGGGTCGCTGGCCATGGACAGCCATGTTCCAACGAGCTGGGCCTCGGAAACGGGGCTAGGAGCCTGGGAGATTTGAGGACCCATTTCAAGTGCCAGAATTGAAAGGCTATGTTTGAGGTGGTAAACACATCAAATAGAGGTTAAAACGACTGACGCGATCACATTTTTACATTAGGATCTAGGCACATTTCTAGTGTCACTTTCTTGCCCTCGACTTGATATTAGAAGAATTTGAATTACGGTAGACTGAAACCCAGCTTCTATCCATTAGAGCTGTTAGAACAATTCTAGAATTATCTGGAAATTCTGAACAGAACGTTTGGATTAATCTTCTCCCGTAGACTGAAGACCCATCTCTTCAGGCTACATTTTGACTGTCCCTCCAAAAGACCTCTTCACCCCCCACTACCTCCCTGTACAGTTTCTCTACTGTAAATAATAATCATTAAAAACAAAAAAAGTAATCCTAGCATTGTGACTGCCAATAGCCCCTGGCCCTAGCATAGATTTTTTTTCTTATGATGACTGATGTATAGATGATTCACTTACTTTAGACAAATGTTTGCTGTAAGTCACTTTGGATAAAGGCATCTGCTAATGCCAAAAATGTAAATGTAAATGTAATACAATTCAAGACTGAAACCCAACTCCTCTCCATTAGAGCTGTTAGCACAATTACAGAATTAACTTGAAATTCTGAACAGAATGTTTGGATTAATTTAGTTGACAGTAGAACAGTGGTGTAATAGACCATTCCGCCCTAGTGTACACAGAGCGTGTTGGGGCAGTTGTGGCCCAGGAGGTAGAGCCGGCGTCTAATGATCGCAAGGCTGTGGTTCGATCCCTGGCTCCTCCTGTCCATGTGTCGAGGTGTCCTTGGGCAAGACACCGAACCCCAAATTACTCCCAATGAGCGGGCCGGCGCCTTGCATGGTAGCTTGCCGTCAATGGTGCGTGAATGTGTGTGTGAATGGGTGAAAGAGAGGCGCTTAGGAATAAGTGCAGTCCATTTACCATTTACCATTTTTCCTGCGTGTGTGTGTTCTAGCCTTGTTGTAGAAAGCAGAACGGTAGTGTAATAGACCAATCAGCCCTAGTGCAATACACAGAGCGTGTTAGCACGGAGACCACAGCGGTTCCCTGTGTGCAGGGTTCCCGAGCTGGTCTTGAAAAGCCTTAAAGTCTAAAATCCAGCAATCCAACTCATAAGGCCTAAAAAGGTAAAAAAAAATATATATATATATTCGGTCTAAAAATGAGGTGCTAGGTCTTAAAAATGAGATCCTGCAAGTAAATCAGTCTGACCACCTCTATTTACCGGTACACGGAAATTAATCAAGCTGGAACCAAAAAAATGCCAATTAGCTTCCTTTTTTGTCTGTATCGCAGTGAAATCTCTAATTTCATCACCTCGAGGATGACAAAAAGCTATCATATGGTGTCGCGATAAGTCTAAAATTCTATTCAAAGAGGTCTAAAAAAGGTCTAAAAAGGTCTTAAATTTGACTTGTTGAAACTTGTAGTAACCCTGTGTGTGTGTTCCAGGTGAGCGTTCTGACCACGCTGGAGCGGCGCTTCAACCTCCAGAGCGCCGACGTGGGCGTCATCGCCAGCAGCTTCGAGATTGGCAACCTGGCCCTCATCCTGTTCGTCAGCTACTTCGGCGCCAAGGCCCACCGGCCGCGGCTGATCGGCTGCGGCGGCATCGTCATGGCGCTGGGGGCCCTGCTGTCGGCCCTGCCGGAGTTCCTGACCCACCAGTACGAGTACGACTCGGGGGACTCGTGGCACGCGGAGGACGGCCGGGACGTGTGCTCCAACATCTCCAGGACTGAGAGCAGAGACTCAGGCTTTCTGTGTGGGAATAAGTCCAACACCAACATGATGTATCTGCTGCTCATCGGAGCCCAGGTCCTGCTGGGGATCGGAGCCACGCCGGTCCAGCCTCTGGGGGTGTCCTACATCGACGACCACGTCAAGAGGAAAGACTCCTCTTTGTATATAGGTGAGTATGGGGCACGTACGGTATGTGTCGTTGTTGTTATTTCAGTGTTCGCTCTGAGATTAGCTTTGAAACCTAAACGCGCTTGTAGAGGTTTGATGATCAGAGAGGATTATGATCGGAGATCGTTATCGGAGACAACAAGGGTAATGAGGTCCTTTTGTCATGAGCAACAACCGGTGACCTTATGCCCGAGCCAGTGCTCGTCTGTGACCCCCAAAATATCGCTGTACTTCCTCTTGGATTAAGCCCATTGAATAATGGATCCGTTATCAAATCATGTTTAACACGCATCTCCCCCAGACTCCAATGACCAAGGTTAATGGGGTGACTCGTTTTGGCCACGGTTTCCCTGTAGGCTTAATGACATTCATCTGGTCTGTCTGCCCAGTCCCAAACTGACTTCACCCTGACACAGTAGCGCTGCTGAAGGGGTGGGAATAGACTGTTGTTATTAAGGTCAAAGTTGACACTCCCCTTCTGGTAACACCTTACATGAGCTGGTTGCTATCGCAACACTGCGATGTCAGTCCGCAAGTACAATTGTGTTGCAACAGAAACATTTAACTTTAACATGAATGAATGAATGGACTTTATTGTCATTGCTACAGTACAGGTACCAAACAACGAAATTTAGGAGGGGTGGCTCCCCTGGTGTTAGGAAAGAAAAAAGAAAAAAAACACTTTTAGAAAAAGAATAAAATCACAAGAAGGTAAGGAGCTGGTTTACATAAATAAAGGCTATGTACGCAATCCACTGTACTATACTGCACAGATAGTCAACTAGGGTTGTCATATTGCACAATAGTATTTTTTCACGTTATTTAAAGTGTCACAGTTTGCAGGCTTGAAATGTACATGTTTGTGCCTCAGCACTACACCTGATTTTTTCAGTCCAGCAGCTGCCATACAATCCGTCCAGACTGTCCAGGGCCCAGAACTTAGGTCTTTGCTGTGTTCAGGGCCTGGACGGCCCTGTGGTAGAAGCAGTTCTTCAGTCTGTTTGTCTTGGCGGCCGGGGTCCTGTAATCATGTACATGATTAACAAAATAATAACTACTCAATCATTATGTAATAACATGTTTATTACTACATATGCATATGTGCATATACAGTAGGCCTACCCTAAATGTTTGTCTTACTGTTGTTCCTTTATATCTCTGGACTGGAAGTATGTATGTAGATGTTGTTGCTGCACGACACCCACACACACACACACACACACACACACACACACACACACACGGAAAGCCCTCGACATTTACAGCATGTTGTACAGAACAGTACACTGTACTGTAGCTTGAGCTGACATTGACTGAACTAAAGTGAATTGCAAGCATGCCTTGTTATGAATAATGAAAAAATCATAATAATGTAATGTTTTCAGTACACAATACAATACAATATATATACTATAATTCGTTTTAAATTTTTAAATTTTTATTTTTGATGGAGGCCAGCAGTTCTTTTTGACACAATGTACAATCCAATTATTTTCTTTCTTTTTTTTTTACACAAAATCCATTACAGTGATATGCACACTTTTTATAGGACTTGAGCATACAGGCCGTACCCTCCCATACAACATGCTACTCTCATCCATCATCACAAACATTTATATATATCTAATGTACTGTATGTGGTATATATGTGTGTATATATAATAATAATAATAATAATAATAATAATAATAATAGTAACCTTTATATGTATAGCACTTTTCCTGCAAACGTTGCAGCTCAAAGTATCGTCACCTTCTTAAAATAATGTTTTGGCCTAAATATCATATACCACATACAGTACATATTAGATATACATAAATGTTTATGATGATGGATGAGAGCAGCATATAGAATGAAAGATATTGTAAGATATATATATATATTGGCATATGTGTATATGGCTCTAGGACAAACCGATCTGCAAGCTCCTCAAGAGCCCCTGAATTTCAGTGGCAGACCTGGGAAAGAGAAAACTACTGTCTCTCTCCCCCTCCATGGAATATGCCGGCTTTGCTTGGTCAGTGTTGTGGAGTCTGGTCTCTCTGGGACCGGCCCGCTTTGATGGGTCACATGACAAAGCCTGGGCCTAGGTGACAGATAGGAAACAGTGACAGGGGACAGACAACGGCCTCTCTCTCTCTCTTTCTTTCTCTCTCTCTCTCTCCCCCCCCCTCTCTCCCCTCCTCTCTCTAGGTGTGGATGAGAGACAGTCCACGGTGACAGTCTGGTTCACACAGATAGCTCTCTGTCCATCACCATCTAACACAGAGCCTGCCTTCAGAGAGAAACCACAGAGGGGTAGTTGTCACCCCCTACACAAACCCCCTTGACCTTACACTACAAAGAGGAGGGAGAGGTTGTGCTCTCCTGAATGTCGGGGATCAAAAATGCCAGCGTGTGATAACGCCGTCTCCTGGCTAGCTTTGGAGCAGTGAAATATTGTCATCTTTATGGAAGTTATTCTCACAAGGTCAGAGGCTGCACAGACATAACCACCAGGTTTTAATGTTCTAATCCGCAGGCTCTTGTCTTGGGTTGTCTTACTATCCAGGAAAAATAAGCCTGCGTGTTTGTCTTTGATGTAGGGGGGTCAGAGATGCTTTTTTTCCAAACTAATTATTCTTTTACTATAAATATCTTAGTGTGTGACATTTGAGAGTGACATTTCACACCAACATTATTTATGAGTTATTCCCCACAAAGAGTACAGACCCACTTGTATCTGCCATCCTCCCTGTCCATACAGTAATACATCCTATCAGCCTTAAAGTGGTGCAATACAATTCTTAAACATACTTGAATTATTAATACAGTTCAGTGTGAATATAGGAGATTCTGAATATTAGTCATTTTTATGGTATGGAGGTAGAGAGACCAGAGAGAAGAAGGCCCAGTTGTTGCAGTGTTCTCAAAGTGACAGTTATTGAGATGTCCTGGTTGTGACTCCCTAGGATTCATTGCCTGCTCCTGCATGGAGAAGAAAAACACACCCAACACCCAACTGTTTGTCTGCCCTTCACCGTAGTTTGGATAGCCTTCCGTATGTGTGTGTGTAAAGTGTGTTGTGTGTGTGGGTGGGTGGTGGGTGGGTGTGTGCATGTGTATGTGTGCGTGTGTGCGTTTGTGTGTGTGTGTGTGTGTGTGTGTGTGTGTGTGCGTGTTGCTGTGTGTGTGTGTGTGTGTGTGTGTGTGTTGCTGTGTGTGTGTGTATACATTCCCTATAATGGGGCTCCACTCTGCCAGGATCTCTCCCTGTCTGCCAGTTATCTGTAACCTTTCCGCTACAGGTCAGAGCAACAGCATCTGTACATACACGCCTATCTGTTCTGGGGACTATGAGTGGAGGAGGGAGGGAGGGAGACAGGGAGGAGGGAGGGAGGGGGGAAAGAGGGAGGGAGGGAGGGAGGGGGGAGGGAGGGAGGGAGAGAAGGAGGATGGAGGGAGGGGGGAGGGAGGGAGGGAGGGAGGAGAGAGGCCTTGCCGATACCAGTCTCTCCCCTCCACTGTTCTGGCTTGGGGCCATCTCACTCCAGATGTCTAGCATTATCTAGTAGTTATTGTGCCTAGGGTTCATATGATGAATTGAACAAAGTGTTTGTTTTACAAACGGGGTTACGAGAGAGAGTGGTGCAGCTGAGCGGTACCTGTGGTTGTCATTACTCACGACACAAGGATCACCCACAGCAGGTACAGGTTGTTCCTCCTCTTTGGGACGTAGAGTGGAGGTCTTGGCCGTTCGACAAAACCTCGGCAAATGCACCAACGCGATCGATACTTAAGCTAAATAAAACAATTTTACCACTGTAAAATCATATTCATGAAATGCACCCTGCGTTTTCAGAATACTTATTATGCCACCATGCACTCTGCATGTAAATGGAGGCAGCTGACTTCACTTACTTCTTCATTACATTATCGTTCTCCTCCTCTTTGGTCTTGCCCCGTCTGGCCTGACTGTAGCATTGTCTTACCAGCTCAGTGGAGAAACACATCCTTTCACCACAGCCCTAAAGGCCTGACACTTGACAGTAATAGATAGTCTATTATTCTTTCTTTTCTTCCATCTGTCTCTCTTTTTCTTTTCTTTTTTTTTCTTTATAAGTCTCTAGGCATGTTTATTGCCATGGTAACCTCCCACAATGCTGCTGCCAGCGGCCCGCCGTCCTCCGCCGTGGCTCGGTAACAACTCTGTGTGCCGGGTGCCACGGTATCTACTACTCTGCTCCCGTCTGCCGTTGGAGGCGTCGTTACGAGAGGGCAGAGGACGTGCAAAGTTGCGGCGCCACTGTTGAGTCCTCTGAATAATGGGACGTGACAGAGAGGAAGAGTTACGAGTTGTTTAGCTAACATGTACCCGAACGATTAAATATGAAAGCTACAGACCCCTGTAACCCTTCTTCTGTCTGGCAGACAGGGGAGCGCCACGTTCACAGGGTATTGTTGTAACGTTCCATCTATGTTTCATCTCATTTTATGAATAAGGATTTATGAATAACATACTGTAGCGAACGGGAATCTTCTAGTGTAACTCGCCCCATGCGGGAGTCGAACCCCGACCTCCCACATAACCGACGGCCGCGCTAACCATTAGACCAAGAGAGTTAACTCCCTTGGAGGAGCTGTTAACGGGGCCTCATACAGGATCGTTACACTATCCTCACCATTCGGGAGAGCGTGCCCTCACGCTTCACTATGTCAAGTCCCTCACGTGGACACGCCTCTCCGATGGCCTTCCTTCCATCCCAACTTTCTGACACCAGTGTAGCGAACGGGAATCTTCTAGTGTAACTCGCCCCATGCGGGAGTCGAACCCCGACCTCCCACATAACCGACGGCCGCGCTAACCATTAGACCAAGAGAGTTAACTCCCTTGGAGGAGCTGTTAACGGGGCCTCATACAGGATCGTTACAATACTACAGGAAGCACCGTTGAGGAGACATTTTCTTGTTCTCAATAGGAGAGAAATAGAGGTGTTGAAAAAAAGTGCAAATTCATTCCAGCGTGCTGTAGGCCGGGCGTGCAGGTGCTGGAGGTAGTATACCTGTAAATGCTCTCATTGGCGTGTAAAATGACTACACAAAATGTCTTTGTGTGCAGGCGTGTGTGTGTGTGTGTGTGTGTGTGTGTGTGTGTGTGTGTGCAGGGCCGCTTTAAGGGGGGGCTAGCTGGGGCGGTGGCACAGGGCCTCGCGCTTTGGAGGGCCTTGCGTGAGGCAGGGTAAAAAATAAAAAAAAATAAAAAATTCTAAATGTTCACACATGTGATAATCATAGTCAATCATATATCTAAAATCTAGCATACCTGTAGGACAGGGAGATTCTTAGCAACAGAAAAAAGTAATTTCCCCCTATGACACCTTACGTGAAACGTGAATTTTGGGCGTGCGTTGACACTTGTTGTGCATAGTGACTGCTTAGTGCAACGGACAAAATGCAAAGGGAACGAGACCGAGGAAGAAAATGTTAATCGGGTGCTGAAAAAATAAATAAAAATAAAAGAAAGGAAGGCTTCAGGGCCTCGCTTAGAGGTTCGTTCGAAACATTTCTAAAAACAAGTGAGGCTCCCGTTAGCACCGAAGAAGCTAACGTTACTGCTAGCACTAGCAATGCTAGTAGTAGCACGGCACAGCACCCCCCTGAGAGGCAAAGATGATGTCTCGGAGGTGGAGGAGGACAACAGCTACACCGGCAGCAGTGGGGCTGCCCAGCCCCAGGTGATGATGGTCAGGAGTGGCGAAGTAGAGGACACGGAGGCGGAAGATGGAGCTACTCAGAGCAGCAGCAGCAGGGCTGAGAGTGATGGAATGCAAGACGAGCCTACGGTGTCAGATATGTCATGTATGATGATCCTGGTAAATTGGCCGGTACATATGGACTCTACAGTTACAGAAGTGATCATTAGAAGAGGTCCCCCAAAGATGAAACCTGGATTTAGTTATCCTAAAAATAATGAGAACAGAAACTTTAGTGAAACTTTATTTCTCAGAAAACTACCAAATGGGGAAAAAATAGAAAGAAAGTGGCTTCCCAGTGAGCAATTTTACGTTGATTAGACGTCTAAACAACGTCTAAATGGCCCGTAGACGTCTAGGCCAAATCGAGGCTAAATATCGGCCATTTTTGATATTTAAAAAACGTCTATGTTTAGACGTTGAAATGCCGTTGAAACATAGACGTTGTTTCCCTTTCTATGTTTCAACGGCATTTCAACGTCTAAACATAGACTTTGTTTCAATGTCCAATTTAGCCTAAATTCTGCTTAATTATAACCTAGACATTGAAACACCGGTGTTTAAACGTCTAGGCTAAAACAAAGCCAAATGGAGGTGAAATTGAAACGACTGTTTCTATAGGCATTTCAACGGCAGACTATATATAGCTGTTGAAATGCAGTTTAAACAGACCTTTCAATTTCCAATTTCACATCAATTTAGCTTTGTTATAGCCTAGATGTTTAAACACTTAGTATAAGTAGACAAATAAAATGTTCATGAGTAATAAGTAAATTATGACAAGGAAATATGAATAGGAACATGTATTTATTTAGGGAAATAGTAAATACGAAATATAAATAAGGAAATAAGAATATTAAATATTAAATATTAACAATGAAATATGAACATTACATACAACATAATAGTATTTATTAACAGTTAGGGAGACAACATTTAGGTTGGGTTATTCTTTCTGTAGCCAGCACTCCCGTTCTGCCTGGGGCCCGTTCTGCGTTGTCTAGCGTGTGCGGAGAACATAAACACAAGTCAGTTGCACAAAAACGTATCTAACAAACGAGCGCTTGTTATAAACAGTTAGTCTACCACGTAGGTAGATAATCAGCGCTGGATAATCACATTTTCACCACCTACCTGAAATTCAACTGTCGAGTCTATATAATTATTTCTCTTTCGGTAACCAGGTAACCAACTCCTTGCGCACTTCACTTCTTCAAACTGTCTGCCCTTGTCTCTCTGCTCAACTCGACCGGTCGATTTTTTAATTTAAACGTCTCGCCGAACAACCAATGAAATAGACAGAACATCTGAAATGGGTGGGACTTCCATATGAAACAGCCAATCGTGTTGCATAACGCATGGCTCCAAGCGGCATTTTGATTTGATTAGATGATGCAGGTTGTTCATTGGGTGAACCGTGAAGCTGCAAAGCACTTGTCATGTTTACTCGACGTCATATGACAGGAGGGACATTTATTTAATTTAATTTTACGATTTCAATGTATCTACCGGTATATATATATGACACTCTTATAAATTGAAAGTGACCAATTACAAACATTGAAATTAACAATATTGTATTCATTACATTGGCAACACTTCATGACCAATATGTGTCATGACAGGCACAGCCTAATTCAGTAAAGTCAGTAGGCTATTGTTGGACAAAATATTTGAAACAGACACTCAACTAAACATAATAAACCAACAAAGATAAGAAGGCTTTCTTAAGATATTATTTGAGGATATGATTTTATTAGGGTCTCCCATTAATGAAATTGATTGTTGTCACATTTTATTTTGGGGGAAAATATGTTTTTTTGGTTGTTCTTTAGTTTTGTATTGGTCTAGTTGTTTTGACCTGTTATAGCCTACTGAATTTTAATGCATTTAAGATAAGTAGAAAATATGTTTAGACACAGACCGCATTTAGCTGGGTTAAAGGACAGCGATGTATAGACGCAATTTAAACCACCTCTTCTGCATGAATAACTATGCTAGACTACATGGAATCTCAGACTAAATGACGGTCTGGTACATATTTTGACAATCTACAGGCGTTTAGGGTATTAATTTAAACTCAACGTGCTGCTAGACTAAAACAGGTTTAGACACAGACCGCATTTATCTGGGTTAAAGGACAGCGATGTATAGACGCAATTTAAACCACCTCTTCTGCATGAATAACTATGCTAGACTACATGGAATCTCAGACTAAATGACGGTCTGGTACATATTTTGACAATCTACAGGCGTTTAGGGTATTAATTTAAACTCAACGTGCTGCTAGACTAAAACAGGTTTAGACACAGACCGCATTTATCTGGGTTAAAGGACAGCAACGTATAGACGCAATTTAAACCACCACTTCTGCTAGGATAACTATGCTAGACTACATGGAATCTCAGACTAAATGACGGTCTGGTACATATTTTGACAATCTACAGGCGTTTAGGGTATTAATTTAAACTCAACGTGCTGCTAGACTAAAACAGGTTTAGACACAGACCGCATTTATCTGGGTTAAAGGACAGCGACGTATAGACGCAATTTAAACCACCACTTCCGCATGAATAACTATGCTAGACTACATGGAATCTCATACTACATGACGTCTGGGACGTATTCTGACAGTTTAGAGGGGTTTAATAACGGTTTTCATGCATTTAAGATAAGTAGAAAATATAGCCGTAATATAGCTGGTTTATATTGGTTTATATTGTAGACGCGAGGTTGAAAAGACGTCTATTGCTCACTGGGTTGTGTACTCTCAAAAACGGGACATGTCTTTTTGCTTTTGCTGTAAGCTTTTCAACATAAAGGATAGGCCTACATGGTGGTGAGTAACATCTCTATTCATGTCAATAATGGCTTGTGCGTATTTAATGTTGGGTATGATGACTGCTTTATCCTAAATCCTAATCCTTTACGAGTATAAAAGGTTTGAAATGAAACAAACATGGTTGTAAACTATCTAAATAAGTAGATATTCTATTGTCTATCAGCACAGCATGTGAGCGCATTTCTTGCAATATATCGGTGCGTGCGTGTCGCGCGGTTATAATAGTAGCCTACATCATTATAAAAGGCCTCGCAAATCTGACTTCGCACAGGGCCTCGCATATCTCCGAAACGGCCCTGTGTGTGTGTGTGTGTGTGTGTGTGGGTGAGTGTGTGTGAGTGTGAGTGTGAGTGTGAATGCGTGCAAATGTGTGTGTGTGTGTGTGTGTGTGTGTGTGTGTGTGTGTGAGTGTGTTTGTGTGTGTGTGTGTGTGTATGTGTGTGTGTGTGTGTGAGTGTGAATGAGTGCAAATATGTGTGTGTGTGAGAGTGTGTGTGTGTGTGTGTGTGTGTGTGTGTGTGTGTGTGTGTGTGTGTGTGTGTGTGTGTGTGTGCGTGCTTGCGTGTGTGTGTGTGCGTGCATGTGCATGTGTTTTACGCAGTTTAACCTTTAGGATTTCGATTTTCATATCTCTAATTTTGTTTAACATGTTTCCCCAAACAGTTTGGATCGCCTGTTAGAAATGGAAATGGCTTCCTGCCGCAAAGGCCAACTAGCTTATAAGCCTGTTAAATAAAATGCAACCTACAGGATTGGAATTGAATTATTGATTCATGTCGTGTGCTTGAATGATACGCTCAGCTAAGAGCCATCTACTGTATCTCTGGTGGATGTATCACTTAACCCACACAGTATGTCCACCTGAACGCAATGGAAACCCAACATGTCTTTTTCAGCCTCATTTTTATCCCGTAAACGAACTGAACAAATGTTTGCAAAATGCACATTTTGATTTGTTACACATGGAACATGCTGCTCTTCAATGCCACAGCGGTACTACCACAGCCTAACGAGGTTATTCAACGACACTCAAAACGCATCAATTTGACTCAATTCCCCCCTGTGCTGTAGAGAGCGTTTACGACACCACCGTGGTTGAGTTGCGTGTTTGTCGTGAAAGCCAGTGCCCTCAGGCCGAATCTCTCTCTCTCTGAACTAACTCTGTTAGGATGACTATGTTTTCACCCTGCATCGGCCATCCCATTCGTTCTACTAATGTGCGTTATATACTGCTGTGTGTGTGCTCCGAGTCCGGTGTCCACCCGCAGTGAAATGTTTTCACTCCTGAGCCGGAGAGTTATGGGCCCTTCTCATGTAGGACAGCAAAGGTTGGTTGTGGCCCCCTGCTGATTCAGCAGCCCTGCCCCTCCATTCACGTCCGTCCCTGGGCCTTTTATTTGTGCGTCTTCTGGGACCGGCGTTGCCAAGACACAAAAAGCCGGTGATTAAGTTGTGCCACACTGCAGCCAGAGCAGGCAATTATTCATGCATCGGTGATGTAACCAGGTAAAAAAGACCCCCCCCCTCCCCCGCCTCCTGTGACCTTGCCGCGGCACTGCCGCATTCACTTGTGGGGGGGGGGGGGGGGGGGGGGGGTGTGCTCATTGTAAAGGGCCGCGCTATAATAACAACAAGGCAACGTTATTTTCTCCGAGCTCTCGCCACAGTGTGAGTTGTTTGTTCATCTTCTTTTTTTTATTTTATTTTTGTAGACTAAGCATGATTAGCTTTTATCGCTAGGCTGACACAGAGGATTCTGTCTTGCAGTTAATCTTTTGTAGTAATGCAAGGTTTCAGAATACAACCTCTGCGGTTGGGAGTCTTCCCAAGGCCTGCGTTACAGTACGTATACAGTAACCCGCCGTGGCCTGCCTCAAACGGCGGTGACATGTCTCAGTGTCTGTCCTGACTGAGCTGGGGGTCCTTTCGACCTTTTTCCCGCCCCTTGTTATTCATCCTGTCAGACCGCACTGTGATTCTGGTTCTAATCTGCTATTGTAGCCACCGGCCTCTATAGGATCTCCACGCGCCGTGAAGCTGTCAAGTTCACTCTGCGAGCCATCAGCTTGAGTGCAGTATCCCTACCTGTCATTTCAGCACGCCTCGCTTGGGTTCGGCCAGACAGCTAGTGAGTTTTACGTCGACATCTCAGTCTGTGGAGCACTAAGTCCCCGCCGCTGTTGTCAACGAATCTCTGGGAGAAGGTCTCTCGAATTCTTCTCAAGATTAGCCTCAACGTCGTCTTTAGGGTCTCATTTAGCAGAAAGGCCCTTTAAGCACGAGACATTCTCATTCGAATAACGCCACGCAGCACAACGGTTGCTCTAATTGTCTGCTTTACATTATGCGTTCTTCTATCTTCTAGCTTCTTTTTTTTTTTTTTTTTTACTCGCTCTGCAGCAGTACCCCTGAGAGCTGCATGGTATTAACCAAAAAATTGTCAAGAGGGTTTTATTAGAAACAAAAGCAATCTATTTCATGCATGAGGAACAATGCAAGGTCATTGAAGATCCTTCATGAGCCGTGTTATGGGCCTGTGTCTCCAGCCGACTGGAGCCCAGAGTGCCCTATTTCAGAAGCTGCATCGCAAGAGAGAGAGAGAGAGAGAGAGAGTGAGAGAAAGAGAGAAGAAAGGGACATTAGAGAGATGTGTTGAAGGAGATGGCAGCTACATGGTCTAATGCCATGCGTGAATGCACCGGCACTGGTAAAAGCCGGCCTTTTTTTTGTGGGGGGGGGGGAAGCATTTACTTTAGGTGTCAGGTTTTTATCTTTCCTTTTCGCTCATGCGAACAACCCCCCCCCCCAAAAAAAAGGGGGGAATGGAAAACCATCACAGATTATCAAACGATTATCCTAATTTTCATCGTTATGATCCGAATTCAAAACTGCAATGTCCTTATACTAACCAGAACCTCCCCACACACCGTACTGTATATCAGGGCGAACTGTACTGTACAGTATGTGCTCGGTACACCCTGACAGTGAGTGAACTCATCCTCTTTTGCAGGCAGTGGGAACAGGCATTAGAGCAGTGTTGCCGTGAGTCCACTGCAGCACAGTCTCTGAGGAAATGGACTCAAATGTACCAACTGTTTGCAGCAAACAATGGAGGAGCAGACAGGCTTCCAGTGTTCCCATGATGGACATTCTGCAGCTGTTGCATGTTGGATTATGAGGCTTCTCTCTCTCTCTCGACTGCACAAATAATGAAAAGGCTGCTTGCTGGCTTTTCTGTTTTATATTACGCTTATCACTGTTCACACTATCAGCTATTTTACTTTGAAGCTGAGGGAGGCAGTGTTTCAGGAGTCAGTTCATTTGCAAGAGTTTGGAAATAAAGGAAATTGAAATTGACATTTTTCCTTTTTTCTGTTTAAGTGTTCAACATTGAAGGGATTTAGAAATCCATATATGCTGGATCAAAAATGTATTCAACAAAAAGCTCCATATGCATGTTGGTGTGAGCAAAATATCTTATTTTCATCATATTTAGAGACTGCAGATGGATTCACAAAGCAGCCCATCCCCCATGCCTCACAACCCAGAGTCCTATGCATCTACAGTGTGGCTGGCTTGAGGCTAAAACTGTTGATGTGTGAATTTCCTTCATGAAGACCTGAACTCTTATGTAGCGTGAATCCAATATATCTTTACTAGAGCAAAGGAGATGATGGGTAGGTATATTGAGTAGTCTTCCAGCCCACGTTGGGAGAGTGTGTGTGTGCGTGTGCTGGGGGGAAGCAGAGTCAGGGGATCGGGGGAGTGATGTAGATCCGATCGGTTGGCGCTGTGCCAGTCAGTGCCAGCGCAGACCCACTCAAAAGGTTGGCACAGAGTTTACTACACTGCGTAACCAGGCTTTTTCTGTCTCCTGACATTGGCCCTGCCCGCCATGCGTCAATGGCTTTGTTCAAAGGCTTATTATCTGCTCTGGTGATGGAGGGGTCAGATAGGGGGTGAGCTGGGGACAGCTGTACTGCAAGCTTCTCCCAGAGCGAAGAGAAAGTATTCCGTCTGTAAAAGCCGGGGTAAGGGACACACTTAGGACGGGCTTATTCGTTCAATAACGGGGCTTATAAACGAGTAACTCAACCTGCCAAGGTTTTATATTTGACTCACTGTTTCGTTCACTCAATGGGCACATTCTCTTTTTCTATCACTTTGTTAATGTATGTTATGTATGTTCTTTTTAGCCACTGTTGTTTGTATTACAACTCATTTGAATGAGATTTTTTTATTTATTTTTTTAAACATAAACCCTAACCCCCCAAAAAAACAATATTTATCTAGCTTTAGTTTCCTCAATGTTTGTGTAAATGATACGCAACAATGTGAACGCTAGGGGTGGTGTAGCACGCTAAGGCGCAGTGTGCTATGCCACCAAGGTCCCTGGTTTGATTCTGGCCATCAACATACCCTGCATGTCATCCCCCCTCTCTCTCTCACCCGTCCTTCCTGTCAATCTCTACTGTCTCTATTCCAATAAAGCAGAAATGCCCTAAAAACATAGCCTCATAGCATAATTGACTAAGTCATGCTTCACTTGTGGTCAGCCGAGCCATCTTTGTAGTGTAAAAAATGCCTATGTCAAAGAGATGACTTGGGCAGATAGTGATTATGCAATGTAACAAGCATTCTGATTAGATGATGGCATAGGCAATCATACACAGTGAATCAGCAGTGTTAGGAGAGTAGAGTTAGGCAGACATCTCAATTTGGCCAAAATATGAGGCTATGAGGCTAACAATATTTGTTTTAAAAAACAAGAGTGTCCTTGAGTGAGAATTCAAATGAACTGGCTCACTGGGTCAACTGACTTTTATAGTATGTTCCCAAAGCGTTCACTAATCTACTCAAATTAAGATATTACATTCTCTTATTCTCTTAAGTCCAATGTCCGCTTAGATATCAATTTACTCCTCAGAAGATATAGCTTCTTAATGCTTGCCTATTGCTGTGTTTCTCCCTCAGTCAGCTCCTTAGCCATCCCAGTAGATTTTCCCCAGGCTGTTCCTTGCTCTCACGCTGCCCCTCTGGCTAACAGATTAGCCCCACCAGTGTTCAGGTGTTGATGAAATTACTCAGTGGGGGTCTTTTGGCAGCCCCTCCCCTCCTCCCCCAACCTGTTCTCCCTGGCTCAGGGCATTGTTACAGGTTATTAAAGGCAGTCAGCCAGCCGGTGCGGTGGGGTTGGTTGGTGCTGCTAGCTCCAGCTCTCAGCTGCCCTCCTCACGCAGCATGGCTAACCTGGTTTCAGAGACCCGGGCCCGGCACCGCCGGCAACCACTCAGCCCTGCTTATTGGAACGCTGGGCGCTGTGGCCCTCCCTGCCTGTCAGGCGCTGGGACTGGGACATCACCACTAAGCGCCAGACCCAATCCCCCCCTACCCCGCCCTCCCCCCTGCCCCCCCCCCTCCCCTCCCAGCTACGGCTGCATCCCTCAGCATTTCCCCCTCGCCTCCATCTCCTCTAGGCTGATTGCTTTTGCATGAGGAACCCATTTCCTGATTGATAATTTATGGTCATAATAGATAATGAAACCTTAGATGAATGTTCTAATGGCACTTGTTCAGTAAGTATGGATTAATGGTGAATAAATCAGTCATTTTAGGTTTTATGTGAAATCCCCCCTCCAGCGCCTTCGTGAAATCCACTATGACTCTGCTCTTACACACAATATATTCTTGATTGCGCTGTTGATTGCTACGGGGAAAATGTTTTATACTGAGGAGAAATCTCTTACTCATCATTTACTGGCAAAGACACAGGTTTTGGCCAATGGGAGTGGAGAGAAAGCAGTGTTATACTGCACTCTAGTGGTGGACTGTGTGTACTGCAAGGGTAGTGATTTTGTCTGTTCCAGTTGCTTTTGATTGAAAACTTTATTAGAAGATTTGCAGAAGTAAGTACATGAAAGTACATATTACATACATGGTCAACTAACAGGATAAAAACCCAAGAAAGCCACTGGCTTATTTCAATTGGGGTCCTTGATGAGAGCTGAGAGCAGGATGCTGAGAGCAGGATGACGGCATGTTGCTATTTTCTAAATATCTCACTTACTTAAAAGTTTTGATCAGATTGCCTGGATGATTCCATCTTATTTTAATATACCCTCTTTTACTGTGCTACACTGGTCTCTGTGTTCTACCATGTCTCTTATTTTCTATACTACTCATTGCCTTATATTACAGTTTTGTAATTGTTGTATTGTTGTACTTTCATTAATTGTTAAGCACCTTGTATTGCAATTTTGTGACAATTTTGCACCATTTATTTTCACTGTATTGTTGTATTTTCATTATATTGTTAAGCACATTGCAATTTTACACGAAAGGCAATATATAAATAGTCTGATTTGATTTGTTTGTGTTTTGTTTCAGGTATTTTATTTTCCACCTTAGTGTTTGGACCAGCCTGTGGGTTCATCCTAGGGTCTCTCTGTACCAAAGTCTATGTGGATGCGGTCTTCATCGACACAAGTGAGTGGCAACAACTCTGCACCTCTATAGAGGTGGTTATGCTACCAGGCCATTGTACAGTATTACTTTAGTTATGTATGACACCATACAACTCTTTAAGTAGTTTAAGTAGGCCTTTATCAAAATTCAAAGTAGTACTGATTTAAAGTAACCCCTGTGTCAACACATGTATGTCACACACATGCAAACACATACAGTATGAAACCTTATGACACCTGGTCTTCAGGCCTGATAGACAATATATCAGTGTTTCCCACAGGATGTTGTGAGACTTGTGGTGGATGGACAGAAGAAGAAAAAAAACAGCACTAAAAATACTTTGGGTTTGTTATGAGACTATGGCGGGCCAAATTAGACTAGACTTAGAAACACCGATACATACCGTGTCTGCCATGAGTGTGTCTCTCTCTGTTGCCACCCCCCTTCTCTCCCTGTACGTAACTCCCAGGCCTGTGTCTCCTCTCCTCGTCTCCAGGTAAGCTGGACATCACCCCAGACGACCCTCGCTGGATCGGGGCCTGGTGGGGGGGTTTCCTCCTGTGCGGTGCCTTACTCTTCGTCTCGGCCCTCTTCATGTTCGGCTTCCCCCAGTCCCTGAGTGAGCAGGACGTGGACAGCGGCGGGGAGAGCGAGCAGGCCATGCTGCCCCCGTCCCTCTCCGGGGAGTACGAGGGCGCCAAGCCCAGCAACGGCGTCATGCACGGCTTCGAGGCTAACAGCGGCCTCACCTGCTGTGAACACCTGAGAGGTGAGAGTCAGGGGGACCCGTGGCCGGGGAGGGGGAGGACACAGCTTGAGACAAAATAATACTTTTTCTTCTTTTTTTTTATTGTAAACATTTCACGTTATAAACCTCGTATATTGTTTGTAACATGTAAATGTACATTATCCCCCCCCCCAAATAAAAAATGTAACCACCCAACCTCCCACCACCCGATGTAGGTCAAGGTCACAACAAATTAAGTAAAATAAAATAAATAAGTAAATAAAATGCAGCATTAAGTGGCATGAGAAGATAATAAATAAACGTATGTAGTAAATGCAATCAGCTACAACAAACGGCCAATTGATACATGAAAACAATAGGACAGTATCGTAATAGTAATAATCAAAGTAGGTGAGACGGAAAAAGGCATAGTAGAATAGGCGAAATAAGAGAAATCTTTGATAATTGTAGGAAGTGTTGTGTTTTTTTTTTTTTTTTGTCCTTATAATCTGCTCTCCTCTCGTCCTCTCTCTCTCCACCCCCCCCCCCCCCCCCCCCCCCTCACGTCCTCAGTGATCCCACGGGTGACAAAGCACCTGCTATCTAACCCAGTGTTCACCTGCATCGCGCTGGCAGCCTGCATGGAGATCGCCGTGGTGGCCGGCTTCGCCGCCTTCCTGGGGAAGTACCTGGAGCAGCAGTTCAACCTCACCACCTCCTCGGCCAATCAGCTGCTAGGTGGGTGAGAATGCCATGAACTGAGCTGGTCTTCTGCAATCAGCTGTAGGTAATAGGATCACTAGACCTTTCCTGTTGTGTGTGAGTCAGCCCTAGACCTCCTGTTGTAGGGCTCTCTGCACAGAAACAACATGAAGGCTGGCTCAGTTTCTGTGTCAAGTGAGGTTGAGGTTGGGGGGGGGGCGCTTAGTGGCGTAGCATACTAATGCGCATACAACACATACAACATGTCATCCCCCCTCTCTCTCATCCATCCTTCCTGTCAATCTCTACCGTCTCTATCCCAATAAAGCAGAAATGTCCTAAAAAATGCCTTAAAATTAAAAAAAGTTTTTTAATATATATTCATTCAAGTGGATGTGGTACTTGTGTGATGATCATTTTAAGCACAGGAGCAGGAACTAACTGTGCCATGTTTAAGCCTTTTTTGATAATAACAGTGTTATTGGCCCCTGAACCCATGTGAAAGTTAAAGGATATATCCATATCGTTCACACACTCCTACATAACCCCTGTCCCTCTGCATCCTGGGGGGCGGCTGTGGCGCAGGAGGTAGAGCCACCGTCTAATGATCGCAAGGTTGGCAGATCAGCGGTTCGAGCCCCGGCTGGCCACATGTCGAAGTGTCCTTGGGCAAGACACTGAACCCCAAATTGCTCCCAGTGAGCGGGCAGGCGGCTTGCTGCCATTGGTGTGTGAATGTGTGTGTGAATGGGTGAATGAGAGGCCATTGTAAAGCGCTTTGGATAAAGGCGCTATATAAGTCAGTCCATTTTATGCTGCAGGTATGACGGCCATCCCGTGCGCGTGTCTGGGGATCTTCCTGGGAGGCCTGCTGGTCAAGAAGCTGAACCTGTCGGCGCTGGGGGCTATCCGCATGGCCATGGTGGTCAACCTCATCTCCACCGCCTGCTACGTCTCCTTCCTGTTCCTCGGCTGTGACACGGGGCCCGTCGCCGGCGTGACCGTCGCCTACGGCAACGAGTAAGTATTTCACACAGCGATAGGTCTAGTATATATAGCCATGGTCCGGCCTGAGTTTCTGGGTACCCTGGCTGAAGTGTTTGGCCATGTTTGGCATCGGTTGGTGCCAATGTACATTTACTACATTTTTTAGCATTTAGCAGACACCTTTTTCCAAAGCTACTTACAACAGATTTGTCTAAGTAAGTGAATCATCTATCCATCAGTCATCATAAGAAGAAGTAATCTATGCTCGGGCCAGGGGTCATTGGCAGTCATAATGCTGGAAGAAGGAATAATTATTTTTTTTGCTTTTTTTGGTCAAAATGTCTAAGACAAGAGATGTACCTCTAACTCCAATGCCAGGAGGTTTTTTTATATATGTAATGGTACATATACATACATAGTTTGGTACATATATATATACATATTTTGATAATGGTACAAGGACTCAAAGCACCTAGGTAACCTTTGACCTTGTGTCTAGAACCCTCCGGTCCTGGCAGAGACCAGAGTCGCCGTGCATTAACAACTGCAACTGCTACACGGCCTCGGTGAGCCCCGTGTGTGGCTCCAACGGAGTCACCTACCTCTCCGCCTGCTTCGCCGGCTGCACCAAGGCTGTGAGTTCCCTGCACCGCCCCCTGGGGATGGGACCTGTTTGAACTGGCCCAGTCACAGCCGTGTCCAGAGACAAGCCCCTAGTCTAGCCACTATGACCCGGAGACACCTGTAGAACTGGATACTGTAAGAACATCAAGATCCAGTATGGATCCACCCATCATAGGGCAATGTGGTGCTACCTCCATGTTGCTTATACCTCCATCTGATCCTCTAAGATTTAGACTGAGATTTAGATTGAGTGCCCAGGACGAAGGGTCACAGGGTTGTTTCTGGGCAGGGTGTGATTCAGAGCGTCGTCGGCAGGTCATATAGACGTCCGGGCTGTATGAGTCATGAGTCTCAGAATTAGACATCAAAGTCTAGGTTATTATGAGTAATTGACACGTATTTTGTTTATTCATTTTTACGATGTCCTTCTCTGCTGTATATATGAGTCATATAGACACAAACCTCTCCTCCTTCCACTCCACCAGAACTTGACCAGCTGTTTGTGCATCTCCGGTACCAGTGAGGAGCAGGTGGCATTGCCAGGGAAGTGTCCCAGCCCGGGCTGCCAGCAGGCCTTCCTCACCTTCCTCTGTGTCATCTGTGTGTGCAGTATGATCGGCGCCATGGCCCAGACTCCCTCTGTCATCATCCTCATCAGGTAGCCTCCACAAACCTATATTCCACACACACACACACACACACACACACACACACACACACATATATACAGGGTTCCCACGAGTCCTTGAAATCCTTGAAAGTTTGTGAATTTTAGAAGAAAAAAAATCAAGGCCTTAAACGTTTTTGAAAATAGACATGGGTCATTGAAAGTGCTTGAATTCCCCTTTCTCTCTCTAAAAAAAACGTAACGTTTTTTTACGTAATTATTAGTAGATAAGTCTCTGTATTGCTTAACTTAACACAGTAACTTTAAACATATTTCACTCATATTGTTTTGCCGTGCTGTGGTAGAGAAGGCAAGAGATCATCTAGTTCACATTCAAGCCTCTCTTTTTAATTGTTGTCTGTGAGCGGATAGTTCCTATTATATAAATTCTCATCTAGGTCTGTCTCAAACTATGCCGTGTCGGGTCCTTGAATTTGAGGGAATTGAGTCTTGAAAGTCCTTGAAAGGTGCTTGAATTTGATGTTTCAGAAGGTGTGGGAACCCTGTATATATATATATATATATATATATATATATATATATATATATATATATATAAAGTGATGCATACACACACATATAAAGGTGGAAAAAATTTGTTTCTCTGCTTTTCAGAACCGTGAGTCCTGAGCTCAAATCGTACGCTCTGGGAGTTCTGTTCCTCCTGCTACGACTGCTAGGTAAGACTGCTAGCTTTTGTATATTATATTTGGGGCTCTATTTTAATGGCGTAAAAAATAGTCTTAGCGCAAAACGCAAACGCTGGAGGGGGGCGCTGGTGCTAGCAGTGGCAATGATGGTGGCGCTACTAAGGGTTATGTCATAACTAGCAAAAGTGCTATTTTCAAGGCCGGAATTTTTCAGTGCAACTGATGGCACTTGACCTGCTCCTTGTCGTGAACATGCCTCTTTTACCGCTACTCCACCCACCTGAGTGCCGACAAAGACAGCGCCAAAGCACTGTGGTAATTTCACCTATTTACCGTGGACACAAATTGCCAACGCCTGTGTTTGAACTTGCGTCTGTTTTGTGCCGGCTGAATAGAACCCTCACTGGGGTTCAGAGCACACTCAAACCTCACTGGTGTTCAGAGCACACTCAAACCCTCACTGGTGTTCAGAGCACACTCAAACCCTCACTGGGGTTCAGAGCACACTCAAACCTCACTGGTGTTCAGAGCACACTCAAACCCTCACTGGTGTTCAGAGCACACTCAAACCCTCACTGGTGTTCAGAGCACACTCAAACCCTCACTGGTGTTCAGAGCACACTCAAACCCTCACTGGTGTTCAGAGCACACTCAAACCCTCACTGGTGTTCAGAGCACACTCAAACCCTCACTGGTGTTCAGAGCACACTCAAACCCTCACTGGTGTTCAGAGCACACTCAAACCCTCACTGGTGTTCAGAGCACACTCAAACCGATTGACATCCATGCTAGCCTCGGCAGCGGCTGACCTCTGACTTTCTCCTTCCCAGGATTCATCCCCCCTCCCCTGATCTTTGGCATGGGCATCGACTCCACTTGCCTGTTCTGGAGCACCGTGTGCGGGGAGAAGGGCGCGTGCATGCTGTACGACAACGTGGCCTACCGCCACCTGTATGTGAGTATCGCCATCGCCCTCAAGTCCACCGCTTTCATCATGTACACCACCACCTGGCACTGTCTGAGGAAGAACTACAAGAAGTACATTAAGAACAGCGAGGGGTACCTGACGCCCACCGAATTGTTCGCCTCCAACGTGACTCTTGACAACCTGGGCAAGGAGATCACCCAGAACCCAGTGAACAGGACAAAGTTTATATACAACCTGGAAGACAGCGAGATGTGCGATAACATGGAGTCTGTTTTATAGTGTTAGAAGGGGCAAGAGGAACTGTCTGTCTGTCTGTCTGTCTGTCATCGCTCTGCCACATGCAAATTCACTTGAAGGACTATCTTTATTTTGTCACGCTGTGGATCTGTTGTCATTCATGTTGTTGTCGTTCATGTCATGGACTCCTCAGGCCCCGGATGACTGTTGGAAACCCCTAGGAATCTGAACAGATTTATGTGGGAGGGTCTAATGAGATGGAGTTGTTATTATTATTATTGTCTGTCTGCATTCTTTGGTTTTGTCATCTGATATGTAAATTAGGAGTGATAACGGACTAGGTCACGTAATCAGCCTGTTAGTTTTCCACAGATAAAATAAATATTCGAATTAAATATCAGTTTCAGTTCCAACAGTTTGCAATGAACGTGAAAAGAGGAGGACCACCATCATCAAGAGATGATCTTCAGGCTTCAATCCCGAATTCGTTTGGGTTGTTTTGTAGTTCATCCCCCATCAAAGGGCAGGATTGTTGAAACTGCCATTAAATGTAAGTTTCATTTGACTGCAAGGTTTACTCGCAGGGTTATCTTAAAACTACAGATTTTAGTTGGGTTGAAGTTGAAGATGTTTTGAAAGATAAGACTCAAAATGGAGATCATCTCACCTAGATTTTCATTGTAACTGACCCATTGTCTCTGCTTTATAGATAAATTATATATATATATATATATATATATATATATATATATATATATATATATATATATATATTGACATTTACATGAGAAGTATAGGAATGTCCTGGCACTACATAACGCTTATCCCTTTACTAATTATTTCAGTGTAGTGTTCGTATTTGTGAACATTGCACAAGATTCATACAGAGGTCAACTTACGGAGGTCAACTTACCTGTGTTGACACTTCACATACTGTCCTTTTTTTCCTTTTTTAGTAGCTAGATCAAGTCAATGACAATGGTTTTCAGTGTATCCCCATCTGAAGCATTCTCTCATGATACGATACATCCAGATGTTTATAAGAGAACATTATAAATTTATTTATTTTCATTTTTTGTTTAATTCTTTTTCACGAAGAATGTTTTTCCTCAATAGAGACTTTCATGAATATATCAATTTCCGTCAAGAGAGCTATGACTTCCAAAAGCAGATTTAAAAAAGCAGAAATGTGACTGACAGGTGACATTATTTTAATTAAAAAGCATGCTCGAAAATGCATGTAATGAAACAATAAAAGATATATTCAGTATGTCATGTCACTTGCACGGGACATTGAGGAGGTTGATGATGACTTGACAAGGGTTAAATCAACTTAGCTGTTCTAACCTCTTGTGTACTTTTGACTCGTTACAAAAGGCTTTATAATGCATAGTGCATTCTGACATAGCCAAAACAGTTATTTCATGGATAATGGTCAAATACTGACTTTGGCTTACATATTTATGGTATCACAAAGATAATAATTAATTTTATTATTTACAAAAGACTTCTATTATTGACAGTGTTCTAGCAATGCTGTGTCCACAGTGATGCAGTGCCACTGTATACTGTACATGAGTTTGTATGTACATGTAGCAAAGTGGAGAACATCACCAGTCTGTAGAAACATTTACATAATGAATATTTCAATTTTTAAATGATTTCGATCAACTTACATTGTAAGATTTTAATACGTTTTGCATCAAAAACATGGACTCATCCATTGAGCGGTCTACCACTGAAACATATCATGTATTTAGCATATCTCTATAATATTTCTCTCAGACAACCCACACTACAGTAACATGACTGAAACCATATCAATTCATTAGCTAATAAAGTACAGTAGGCCTACATCACGTATGTAATTCCTAATAGAAGTGATATCTGTAGCCCGTCATAGGAGAACGCCAAACCAGTTCAGTGACTAGAGAGCCATGATTAGTTGTGCTGTTGGTGATTTTACCTGAGATTTATCTGTTATAACAGTGTTGTAAAGGTGTTATGACAGTGTTGAGCTCAGCATATGTCCTCCTAACCTAACTCGTCAGAAGATTCCTGTGTAGACACAGTACAAATTGGCTGTAACTGTCAACAATATCATGATAATGAACACCAACACCCAACGGTAATGGCTAAAGAATTGTCCTGATATTTAGGTGCTAGTGAGGAGGTCAAATTACAGTAAATTAGAATAAAGTATTTCAAAACCTGTGACTAAAATGTCTGCTAAGTGTATTTTTCTCTCACACAACTAGGCGTTGGGTATGAGTTGTCCATCCGACGTGTCATCGTAATTCAGTTTTTTTCTATGTACATAATGTTGTGCCATAAAAGTGCCAAAGTGATGTCATATACAGTAAGTGTTCTAGAATGTCCTCGGACTAGGACTTGATTCACCATTATGCTGGATTAGAAAAAGGAAACCACATGCACATGGGATCTGGAGCTGTATGTAGCCTTTTCTGATATCCCAAGATTAATTTGATCATATCATACAATATTAAGTGTCTGTTCCAAAAGTATTGCCTATAAAATGCTGTATATTGGTCTCTAGAATATGATGTTATTTATGATGTATTAATTGTTAATAATATGTAGGCTTTTTTACCGGTGAAGTTACTTAATTTAATACTCGTTTTTTTTCCCCATTGATAATGGCAAAAGCTGGTACCTGTTTGTTGCTTTGTTCAAAAAGAAAATGTCATTTTGCTTGTGGTAAATGGCACCAATGTTTAAGATATAGAGATGACTGATATTTTAGATGACGTCAGTTGTTCTAGATGATAGCCAAACTACGTAATAGCAGTACTACTAATACACATGTGCCTGGTTTAGGCACACACACTTCCATGACTTCCATCATCATTTAGGAGTGGAGGAGTGCCATATCAATGTACACTCGCAAAGACGCCAGCATTCTGTAGGTCTCCCAGATGTGCACCGGCCCATTGGCAAGTCTAATACCGCTTGCTTTACCTTTTATTCACTTGCGGCAAGAGGACTGTTTCTTTTAGGCACTGTCGAGGTGCTTGAGACTTTTTGCCTTGTGATGAAAATGAACTCTTGTGTAAAACATTTGCTTTTTGTAAACATCATGTTATTTCATTGCTCTCTTTTAATCTTGCCTTGTGAAAGACTGATTAGATTTTCAGCTGACCTCTGGTTATGGAAGTATTGAACCTTCCCTTTGCAGAGACATAGATTGATTTAAGCCTTTTGCGAGCACAGCTCTTGGTTTAAGGGGAAACCTAGTGCTTACCATGTTTGTAAAGGTTCATATTAATGTGTTGGCTAATGTAGTGGGTGATATATCAAGCTCATGGCACTTTACAGGAAATCTTTGAAAAGAAAAGGCATTGAAATATGAAAATATACGCATATATTTTCAAAGTGTCAACAGAGATTTTTAGATATGTTCTAATGCTTCTTTTGAATAATTTTTTTCTTTTTAAAAATACATACATTTATATTAAAACATTTAAGTTTATGTATATGACTTGTAAAAGATTACATGATTGTATGTTTATTGTAAATACATTAAATACTATTTTTGTTTTTACTTTGTCCTATTGTTCCTCATTTGTTGAATGTCCTATATTACACAATTGGTTACTGAGGTCATAGCACCCCTTGTCCAGTAGATGGCAATGCTGAGCTTGGCTGAGAAGGAGCCTGGTCATCCATCCGTTCATCCCTTCCTCCCCTCTCACTGTCATATATCACAAATAAGTTAGATAGGCACATGACATCTCCTATTTGCTGTGTTACCAAATGTCATGGACGTTGGCCACATAGAACATACCGGATGTCCTTGAGGTCAGAGTGGGGAAAATCACTCAATCACAAATATAAAACAATAAACCATTCAGTCAGTCTGGAACCCTTTAGTCAACCAAAATACAATTCTCCATGGAGACATAACAATAGTCTAAGAAGAGCATTACACCAAATAATGAAATAGAAACGCACATACATTAGACCAGAATGTGCCTGTGGACTACCATGAGGAATTGTCATATGTACTGTACTATATTCCATCCACTCACTGAGCCTACCCAGCTCTTGAGGACGTTTCCGTACAAAGAATCCCCATGACAACAACACAATAAACGTCTCTAAAATAGCACAGGGGGGTATGGATTGCCCCACAGATAACCTTGTGCCGTTTTTTGGAGGACAAGAAGAGGTCGTGACTCACCTCGCGTGTGAAGCCATGGGCCTCTTTACCAGAGTGTAGAGGTTGCAGTGAGTGTTTCTGGGTCCTGGTGGGAGTGTGGTGCGGTCAAACGGAAAGCTGTGCCATTGCCTGTTGCAGTTGATGTGTAGTGACACTGAAAGGTTGTGTCATGTTCCTTGGCTATTGACTCGATGGCTTGGGACTCAACGACAAAAGGTGTTCCAAGGGTACTGACGCGGAAATGTGTCTTCCAGTTGTCTTCACATTGACCTAAGGAGCCGGCAAGGGGGGTGGGGGGGGGGGGGGGGGAGAAGGACGCAGCCATCTACCTCCAGAGCCTCATTTGACCAATCCAACAACACACCTGAAGATAACTTTTTTGTGACCTCACCTGTCTCTCACTCTGGTGGATGCCTGTCTGCAGTGAAAACAGAAGTATAGTACGTATATGTATGTTGTCTTATTCATTGTAATGGATGTTTCCCTGAAAGTACTGTTGATCATCTACACTGGGCATTAGAAGATCCAAGCGCTAGGCTAGATGAAGCTTACTGGGAACTCACCTATCGGACGGTAACACATTAGAGGCTGGTGGAAGTAGAAATCGGAGGATAGGGGTCATTCATTGTAAGGTATAGGAACAGTATGAAACACTGTGTGTTGGATACCATTCTTCACATTTGATGCCATTCCTCGTGCTTGATATCATTCCTTATTCCATTCCTCCGATTTCTACCTCCACCAGCCTCCCCTGACATAACGTGACAAGGATCTAAAAAAAGGTCATGACACAGCACTGCAGGCGAAAAGTTTTAATGGAGATGGCCACCAAGATATAGATGAAACCCTTGGCTGTAGACTTCGCCTTCGGCTGCCGCCAATGCTATAATAATACGGTTCATCCTAAAGTCCAAATCAGCATACATACATTACATCTAGTGGACGGTGAAACTATCCGTACTTGCTATGCTGAATACATTATCATGTAATTCTTACATCAATATGTTAAAGGATCATACTGCATATGTTTGAGTAATGCCTTGTCTCCTGATGAGGCTGACCTGATTTATTACTAGGTTCCCCTCATTGTTAGACTCCACACCCTGACGCGGTGACAGGCGGCCAATTATTCCTTTCATGCAGAACAGGTCTATTCCAAACTGTGAATTGTGAATTGCAAATCTCCAGCAGCCGCCCTTGCTCTCCTCTAATCTAATAATGTGATCCATCATTTCAGGAGTGACATCTCCCGTCCCTCGTGTGTATCCACTTCCTAAAGAGTCCCTCAGAGTATAAGTGGCACTGAGTCGTTAGCATATCCGTCGCTATTGTTTTAAGCTGTGAGCATACAACACCAATGACACAATCTTACCCAGTAATTAGCCGTTCATCCCTTCCTATAAGCTTGGCAGTGTGGAATTATTGTTTGGGTTCTTGGGCCGTCATTCAGCTGTACTCCACCTTTGGTTGTAGGGTCCAGCAGCATACCATGATCTTGACCACACAACCTTCATTCCTTCCTGCCATTTATGACCTGTTTCAAACGCCGAACCAACTACAACAACGAATTAACACTAGTTGTTTCGCACATGGACAAATGCACAAGGAAACAGACGTCTTTCCTTGGGATCCCTGCTAGGTTGCTCTATGTTGTTATGAGTGTTTGTTTGAAGAATAGTCCTGGTGGGGACCCATCCATTACACTGATGAGCCCTGGGCTCCAGCAACGGTGACAGCCGTGGTGTTGGAAGCAGAAGAAGAGACACCCGACTGCCACTATTTGTACTGCTAAAACATTCATCAAATTAATTGCTGGAGTGCCAACCCATCTCTGATACCTCCTCATTTGGAGCAGGGTAAACGAGGGCCTCAGACAGGCCCTAAACAGGAGTCCCTCTCCGAGTCCCCTGCCTGGCTGCACATAATTAGCTCTGTTCTCCATCGGCTTGACAAATTGGAATGATGAATCTATCCTGTATGAAAAGACACACATACATGATCAGTCAAAATGTTGAACAGTGGTCTCTGCCTGGGTGCTGCCTGGTGGAAGCCTGCTGCTGGGAAGGACACAACTGTTTTTTTGCTGAATGACATTCGTTCTGTGATTTGAACACAGCAGTCTCAAGGTGGATGTTTTGGTTTAGGTTTTTGCACTGAGAATGAGAGGACATGTTAATGCTACACAGGTATGATTAGATATGACAGATTGTATACAGTATGATATTGCCACATCTTAAGCAGATCTAGAAGACATCTAGCTTCTGAGCGACAATCAGAGAGTCGATATTTGCTTGTTGTACTTATGCTTTTCAATTATCGAAACAGGCTCCCAAAAATAACTACTGTTCGCTGCATCTAAGTCTTATGGGTATTCAAAGAAGGAAACAATGTAAAATCATGCCATTTGGACGCAGGAACAGAAAACAGACTCAGACTGGGATTTCCCGCTGGAACAAGCAGTGATGTCCACAAGTAAATCTGCCAACTACACTTTGTACAATCCAATCTACCACAAAACACAGCATGACTGCATAAAGTGGACCAGATCAAGGTCAAAGAGATGTAATCTAGCTACAAAATAATGGCTGACCAAAATGCTCCAAATCTCCTGCTTTCAATGGGCTGTGCAGTTAAAGGGCTATAGGCTGGTGAACTGTAAAAGAGATCAACAACACAAGTAGATGGGGTTTCTTTCTAATCACTTTTACTTTTACTGCTTTTACTGTTTCATATTCATCCCTATGGATATTTTACATATCTTGTGTCTATATACATAATAGTTGAATGGCATGATTTTTTTTGTACTGCAGTATATTAGAAGATTATATTTTGTTATTAGCTTAGCAGTATCAAACCTGTCAGACTGACCATGTTTCAGTCTTTTCAGATGCAATGTAATGGAGCCAATGCACTGTGTCAAAGGTTTCGCGAGGAGACTATTCATCTGCTGTGATCTGTGCTTATTTCTGTCAGTTGGTGGAAATGAGAGTCTATGTGGGTTAATCCTATGTGGGATGATGACTCCCTGCCTACAAAGGTTAAAGGCTAAATAGGAATTTGTACTCAGTCTAATGAGGCTCACTACAGAATGCATCTGTGAGAGAGAATGTTCTCCGTGGTCTTCATCTTCTCTAGGTTCTCTATGTTCTCTATGTTTTGTATAAAACATGTGCATTGTATAAAACAATGTGCAATAAAGGACACTATGCTCACTCCCAAAAATGCATCCACAAATGATTTGGGTAGTGGAACCTCATGATAAATCCAGTGAAAACAGACATGCCATGCACACTGAAGGAAGCATTAGAAGAAGCGCATCTGTGCAATAAACTCACAATGATTTGAAACATAACACTAGCCATTCTTCATTTTCTATGAAACTGTACCATCAATCTATTTATTTCAAGAAAATTATTGAATTAAATGTTTATTAAAGCGGATTTAATCATGGGTAAAATAAAGGGTGAAAAGGACACCATGATGAGGTGAGCTAATGTCAGGAGGTAGTTCTTGGAATCATTTATAGTTTATGCCCCCTACCCCCCCTGTCACACACACACACACACACACACACACACACACACATACACACACACACACACACACACACACACACACACACACTCACACATGCGCACACGCGCACAACCCACATGCACAAGCTGTCAATGTAATCTATATTAATTTTATATATTCTCATTTATTATTGTTCTACTGCCCCTTTCTATCCTTGTCTTTTTAAACAATTTTTGCTTATATAGTGTTGTTTACTACATTGTTGTTTTTTATTATATTGTTGTTTGTATCTTTATGTCCTATGCAACAACCACACCAAGTCAATTTCCTGTATGTGCGAATATTATGTGGCAATAAAAAGAATTCTGATTCTGATTCTGATTGAGATTCTTTAGCTGAATACTACTAAGCTGTTTGACAAGCGATTGATGTTCCTCATCGTAGGACCTGACCTGCTTAACAGACTAAACAGGATTTCTAATTTGTTCCAATGGCAGCCAAGGTTACAATCCCCAGGGCAACCTGCCTGCCTTCACTGCAAAAAGTAAATCTAAGTCAAATTAAATATCTTAAATCAAGGCAATATATGCATGCTTGTTTTTTGTCTGACTGCATTAGTTTTAAGATATATTTTATTTGTTTTAAGAATTTTCCTGTTCTGTTGGCAGATAATTTAGCTTATTTTAAGTTATTTTATTGCTTTTTTTCTTGTTTTTGAGCGCTGACTTTTTTTTGGCAGTGTTGTTGGCGATCAACTACAGTATGATGTTATGATGTATGATGTATTGTTTATGTTGCGATAACAAGGTGCAATCACACACATTAAATGATGCAGGACTCAGGACTCATGTATCAAATGTACCAAATACATATATTACCTAGAGGGTAGGACCACAATGGAAATGTGTCCTACATGCAGGTGTGGCAAATAACAAGGTGAGCAAATGTTGTCGTTTCTTAGCAAGTTGTCAAACACAAACAGCAGGGAAGGAGTTTGTGGGGTGTGGCATGAGAACTCTAGAGGAAGTAGGATTAGGTGTGAATTAGAGTGTTTAATTGGGTACTGTATCTGGATACAGGTTGTATGGCAGGTCGTGTTGTGGTTGTGTGGAACTACTGCACTCTAAAGTGACCAGTGCAAATCTCTCCCGTGTGCTCAGGGCAAAGTGTAATTGGCATTTAGATCACTCATTAATCTTGTTTTCTGTCTATTAGGCTTGTGTGCCCTTCCCTTACCCTCTCAAAGCCAGGATTACTGTACCATCATCAGATAATGGCTGCTTGGAAGAAGGTGCTCCTAAAGCAGGAAGTTGATGAAAGTATAACTGTATACCTGGCTCCCTCCTGTCTGGGGACCCCACACTTATTGACTAATGGTGTGTGTGTGGGGGGGGCGAGGTAGGAAGGAAGGAGGGCTTGTAGCTCGAGGATGATGCCAACCTCCTATGCTAAGTCTGCAGTTTGGGTCTTACTTTGCATCCTCTCAGTACTACTTTCCAAAAGGTGCCCCCTGCTGGGGCAGAAGACATGATGAGTGTTTTTTTTTCTCGATCTCCAATCCTCTCATGGGTGTAGTGCATCTGTGCTCCCGTTATTAAACACTCAATGGATTTAATGAACCATATGGTGCCACTGGTTGGCTGTGGCAGGATGGACTTAGGGCAGCCATGATGCAATGATGAGTGTGGGTACAATCTCACAGGAAAACTTGAAAAGCCAACAACACATCTCATGTTACCCTATGAAACCCAGAACTAGAATCACAACCTTTTACCTGACTCACGCAAAGGTAAAAGGGTGTTGATGAGTATGTCTTTATCTCTTCAAAATGCCTGCCCACTACTACAATTCAATTGTGCCAGACAAACAGACAGACAGACAGACAGACATACAGACAGACAGACAGTCAGACAGAGACAGAGAGAGAGGCTTAAGCCTTTGCTGCCTTTGTGTTAGGGAGACGATGGAGTCATGTGATTGACAAACGATAAAGCCTCTCTCTGCTTGTCGTGTAATTGGTCTTGGACATCTGCCTTGTGTTCTGTAAGCGAGTAGAGCAGCTGATTACTGCGTGTATGTGTGTGCATGTGCGTGTGTGTGTGTGTGTGTGTGTGTGTGTAAGTGTGTGTGTAGGTTAGTCAGATCATACATCTTGGAGACTTGCCTATATAGGCTGAGGAACAAGCAGTCACAGAGCCATGGGGTTCATACCTGGTTCATAAGTGATGACAGTGATCGCAAGGGATGAAAATCGGATCCTCAAATGTTTATATGGATTTATGGGTAAACCAAAAGTAGTTTATGTGGTGTTTGTGGTGCCGTTGTGTTATTGTAGTCCTTTGATATCCACATATGTAAAAACGATGTTGTCCCTCTATGAGCTTATTTCCTAAATCATGTAATGGTGGTAATGAAAGATGGGGCCTATTAAGTTTTCCCAAGAATCAACAAACACTGTTTGACGCTAGGGGGCAACAAATTACTGCGATATGTCCTACTATTTGACGATTGTGTGTTCTCATCACTGTCATGGTGGTGGGCAAAACGGTTTCCGTTTCTAATTGTTTCATCCTAATGGTGGGACATTTCTAAATGTGTTATAGTCGGAGCCTGTATCCACAATAGCTATTAAAAATGGAATGCATCAATTTGTATTGGACATTTAATCCTTAGACACAAGCGCGCGCGATCGCCCGCCCCCCACACACACACACACACACACACACACACACACACACACACACACACACACACACACACACACACACACACACACACACACACACACACACACACACACACACACACACACACACACACACACACCACGGGAGAGATAGAGAGACAGCAGTATCCCCAAGTACACCAATGAATGTGCGTCACATATAGCAACTTACAAATTACAATATTGAACAAACCAATCAAAATTCTAACAAAGCGCAAATTTCTTTAAACCAATTGTGCTCAAAGGGGTACTACTCCGTTAGCGCACACACCGGTCAAGGACTGCCTCTTTCCATATATGGCAGCCACCTATATAGAGACGTCAGCCAAGTCACACCCGTCACGTTCAAGCGCACTAGTCCCGTCCTAGAGGAGCCATCCAGCCAGCATCACAATTCGCTTTCACTCGCTGTCTTTCTAAGATAACTTCTAAGTCATTGGGATAGCACAAAGCGTCTGGTTTTCATTAACCTAGTTTGCGTGTAGCCGATGTCACTGTCTCGATTCGAGGGAGGCAGCGCAGCATTTCATTCACGAGTTTGATACAGGATTTGATCATAGTGGGGATAGGAGAGAGAGAGTCACATTTTGGGGGAATTTAGTTGCTTTTTCCGTGACCGCACTGGATTTCGGTTGGACTCTGAAGTCGAGATCTTTTTCTTTTTTTCCTCCTGGAGTTTTGGATGGTGCATCGTTCAAAGACTATTTCTCCTCTGGAACAATAAGCTACTTTAACATTTGAGGCTACTTTTTAATAGGCTACGGCTACTTGTCTTGTGCGCAGTCAGTTTTCCACTCTCTTTGTAAAATTACGCATTTATCAGCCACTTAGGCTACCACGCATAGATTTTGCGCCAGTTGTATCAAGATATACAACAATGTTGCAATAATATTGCACTTCTATATTTGTGCCTTTTACCATCCAAGAACCTCCAGCAGTGCTCTGGGGCAAAAAACGGAAAGCGAGGCGCTTAAAGTTTTTAAAAACATTGGCCTTTAGATATGGCAATGGTAGGGTGGAGAGGCGCCGAGGAAGATGTCGCCGCCACTCAAGGCATCTCTTCTCCAGTCTCACAAGTAGGACCTCTGTCCCTCTCCTCCGATCTAACGGGCCATCTGAACCCGACCACCTCGCTGGATGTTCCCCAGACACCCCAGACGACCACCCCAGGCATCGCACCCTCCAGCAACTCGACGCAATCTATTACGAGCCAGACGTCGAATCATGCGATGGACAACAAAACCCAGCCGATAGAGTGCGTTGTGTGTGGGGACAAATCGAGTGGAAAGCACTACGGACAGTACACATGTGAGGGATGTAAAAGCTTCTTCAAACGGAGCGTCAGACGGAACCTCAGCTACACCTGCCGAGCCAGCAGAACCTGTCCCATCGATCAGCACCACCGCAACCAGTGCCAATACTGTCGGCTGAAGAAATGCCTCAAAGTAGGAATGAGGCGGGAAGGTAACCTGTCTTTTAACCTCGTCTCGTCGCACCCCACACTGTAGGCTAGCCTATACCACGACTGTAATATATATATAAATATACAGTATATATAACATATTATGTTCTCACAGACATATAGCCTACAAAATGTACTGTCTGTGTACGCTGTTAGCTTTGTAGGCTATGTCCTTCCAATGTGAATTATGCGAAAGCTACATGTCGATGCAGTATTGTACTGCAATGTAAAATATATAAAATTATTGATCTTGAAATGTTCCTATCATAATTCTTGTCTAATTCGTGGAGCATTTATAAATAAGAGCCCATTGTCTTGCAGCGGAGAGGGTCTGGGTTTGCTCGTAGGCCGATACGGTCAGCTTTTGAGAGACCAATAATACAAAATACCATGATGTCTTTCAAAGATTCATATTTACGGTGTAATTTCATTGCAGCAGTACAAAGAGGGCGGATGCTACCCACACAGTCCTACCATGGCCAGTTCGCTTTGACAAACGGAGACCCTCTCCAGTGCCATTCCTACCTATCTGGGTACATCTCCCTTCTCCTGCGAGCGGAGCCCTACCCGACGTCCAGATACGGCACTCAGTGTATGCAGGCCAACAACATCATGGGCATCGAAAACATTTGCGAGCTGGCAGCCAGGATGCTGTTCAGCGCTGTGGAATGGGCCAGGAACATTCCCTTCTTCCCAGACCTCCAGATCACGGATCAGGTAGCCCTCCTCAGGCTGACATGGAGCGAGTTGTTTGTGCTGAACGCAGCGCAGTGCTCCATGCCGGTCCATGTGGCTCCACTGCTGGCGGCGGCAGGCCTCCACGCCTCCCCCATGTCTGCGGACAGAGTCGTGGCTTTCATGGATCACATTCGGATTTTCCAAGAGCAAGTGGAGAAGCTGAAAGTCCTGCATGTAGATTCAGCGGAATACAGCTGCATAAAAGCCGTTGTTCTGTTCACTTCAGGTAAATAGCCACAATAAACAAATACAGACAGCTATATGTAGCCTATACCTAAAATGATAGAAAACTAAGAATTAGACAGACAACTGCAGTTGTAAATGCAAATGTAGCATTCAGATCCTATATGCCAAATGTGAATTATATCTGCTTAAACGTTATCTACAATTGAGGCTATCTGCTCAACTTATCATCGACAATTCCAAGAATTTATGACATGATTTGAAATAAATGATCATGTTATTGAGATGACTAATATAGGCTAGGCCTAGTAAAAGTCTTACTAATGTTAAATGTATTCCCAAATTAACTATCCGATTAATGAGGTTAAGGAAAATGTCGTTTTATTGATACATAGGAATAAATTGTTGTTGGCTTAGGTCTCTCAGTAAAATAAATTACCAACATTTAGGCCTAAATTATGCTATAAAGGATTTAGATAATAAAGCATAAAGAATACAGTGGTCTTGTTTCATTTAGCCTCTTACATAAGTTGTTGATTGTCATCATTTATTTAAATGAGTATAGGCCTAAGCCTAAAATGTAGGCCTTTCTCTTATTGGGGGAAAGAATGAATGAGCTATGCTAGGCTAATGCGCAGACAATGTTGTCAATATAGTTTAAGGTGGAATCCTTATTAATTTTTGGGCATCGGCCCAAGAAAAACAGTCCATTTCTCCCAGCGGGACCGTGAGTGTTCTCTGCACGTGTTTCAGAACTGGGCCATGACCCCCTCCTCACCCCGGCATTGTATCAGCATCACACATGGAATGGGCAAAATGGAGGGCAGCAGCAAAACTGCACTCACAATGACGATCTGAGATGTGATTTTAAGATGCATGAGTGGAGAATCTAAGCTTGGCATGCGTATGCAGGCCTATAGAGTAGACATATTTGAGATGTGAGCTGCTGTTTGCATTCCTACCTATTGTATTAGGCGCCATCTTGAATCCTTGACAGACAGATGGATACAACGGCGTGATTTTTAATTTGTCGAATGATAAACTGTCATGTATCTCCATCGATACACTATTTGTCAATAATATTCTATTATTCTAATAGTATTCTATTATTGCAGCATAAACATTTGTAAATGGTATAAATGCCATATACCTATAGGTCTAAGATTTATTTGTATGTTTTTTTTTTTTTTATGTAGGCCGATTAGTATTTACAAAAATGTTACAGATATATTTATGCATTCGTGAATTGCTCCTCAATGAAAATTAGAAAGTGTATTTAATTTTGTAAGACACACTGATGTAGCATATTGTCTTGTAAGAGCTGTACGCCTAGCCTACTGTATGCACCTGTTTTGACCATAAAACACATTTCCCCTCTGTAGATGCCTGCGGTCTGTCGGACGTGGCTCACGTGGACGGTTTGCAGGAGAAGTCTCAGTGTGCTTTGGAGGAGTATGTCAGGAGCCAGTACCCCAACCAGCCGACTAGGTTTGGGAAGCTGCTGCTCCGCTTGCCCTCTCTCCGCACAGTCTCCTCCTCGGTTATAGAACAATTATTCTTCGTCCGTCTGGTCGGCAAAACACCAATTGAAACTCTTATCAGGGATATGTTGCTCTCGGGAAGCAGTTTTAACTGGCCTTATATGTCACTTCAATAGATGAAGGAAAACGGCAAAGATGGAAAGTCAGTGCCACTAATAATGTTACTCTCTGAGAAAAGGCCTTCTGAAAAATGAGAGTTGCTTCCTTATTACAATTTGTTATTTGGAAAACTAAATACAGTATTTATTGGACCTTGTGTGTATATTTATTGTGCTTGTCAATGATATTTGATAAAAAAACGTTTTTTATTAGAGATTTTTCATATTTTTATCATTTTATTCTGCATTGTGGAAAATTGCACGAATCCATATTTCTTTTTCTTATACGTTCCATGGCACCGACATTATTAACAGTTACTTCAGAATATTTCAATGAAATACAGCACAACATTGTTACCAACAGCCCACTTATAATGATTTATTTGAAGTTTAACTTAGATATTGCTCATAGATGTAAATATAAGGACGGATTAATTAGTTAGTCATTTATATGTGGTGATTGTCTGTATTTTTACCTCGTCATTGCTGGTTAACAAATAACTCAATATGAGAAACATATATTTTCTAATCTCTCCTCAACTTAAGGAGTTCTATGTCATGTCAACTGAGATTGTATGTGTCGGGAACTGACTTGACAAATGAGTAAATATCACTGCAGGGTATTGCTAACTTAAACTATTTTCTGAGTCTGCGAATGGCTGCAGCTGACTTACTTGCTTGTGTGTGTGTGTGTGTGTGTGTGTGTGTGTGTGTGTGTGTGTGTGTGTGTGTGTGTGTGTGTGTGTGTGTGTGTGTGTGTGTGTGTGGGTGTGGGTGTGTGTGTGTGCGTGTGTCTGTGTGTGTGTGTGTGTGTCTGTGTGCTTGTGTGTGTGTGTGTGCTTGTGTGTGTGTGTCTGTCTGTGTCTGTGTCTGTGAGAGTGTGTTATTAACTATTTTGATTCAAGTATGCTTATTTTGAACAACCACTCTGATTGTACTGTGAATAAGTATTGGTACCGTATTAAATTATAACTCATGATTTATAAATAAAAGGTATTTCTTTTACCACTTAAATTCCGCGTGTGTGTGTGTGTGTGTGTGTGCGTGTGTGTGTGTCACACAGTGAGTGTGAGAGGGAAAGCGACAGACGGAGAGAGAGGCAGAGGCAGAGACAGAGACAGAAAGAGACAGACAGAGAGAGACAGAGAGAGAGAGAGAGAGAGAGAGAGAGAGAGAGAGAGAGAGAGAGAGAGAGAGAGAGAGAGAGAGAGAGAGAGAGAGAGAGAGAGAGAGAGAGAGAGAGAGAGCATTATTGAAGAGCAGCGAGTAAGACTGCGTGTTTAAAATATCTGAAACAGTAACGCAGTCGTGCAGGCCCATTGTGCTTCCTAGTATTTGTCCTTCCTAGTAAACGTTTTAATTGAAATAATTGGTTCCCATCGACATCGTCCATATTTGTGTCAGTATGGCTTTTGAGTGAATGCCATTTCACATTATATCTTTGATATTTCAAAGACGTATACTGTACAAGGCAGTGCCGTTTCAATATAAGCAATTGTAACAAATGCAGCAATCATGCCCTTAATGGATCGTCGAGGATCTAATGCTTTTGCTACATGTATTAAGGCCTATGTTTTTTATAACTGAAAAATAAAATAAATCAGTGTTGTCATGTTCAATTGTATATTAATGTAGTATCACAAGATGTGACCACAGGCACACATAGCGGGCGGGTGATGGTGGAATAGCAAAGCCCTATTCTTACATTTCGGGTAGCCTGCATGCATTTCTGAATGCAATTGAATTTGTTCTTTCAACATTGAACATCTTTCGACATTGAACTAAAGAGGCTTAATACGGAAATAAATAACTGCAATTAAAATAATTTCCAGGCCAGGTTCTAGTCGACAGAGCGTAAATTCAGACTGGGAATTATAATTTGCTCCTGGGCGACTAGTGTCCTAATGAGTGCTGTGTCAGTGTAGTTTACTCTCTCATCGGCGGCAATATAACCGTCCAGTCTAATACCGATATAGATTAATGTTTTTATCATTGTAGTTTTATGTTTAGCCTAATGTATAGCCTAATGTATAGCCTGTATACAATTACGTTCAGCAGGGCCGGTGTGGTGAATGTGCTGGTGTGGTGAAAGTAAATCAAAAGTATTACTTTCGACAAGTCAAACTTTATATTCTCTCCATGTTTTAAGTGACAGGGTCTGATGAGAAAGTCATCGAGTAGGGCAAGGTCATTTTTCAGCTTTTGACTGATTATGAAAGGGCAGATAGTACGATTTCAAATGATGTGTCATACATTGAAATCTGAAAAAAGTTAGAAGATAGGCCTATGCATATTTTAAAGTTGGTTCACCTCAAATCATATGCTATTGTAAGTTACTGTACCTATGGTAAGATCACAAAAGGTTTGTTGACATTGGACTTGTTAAGGTTATTATTATTAGATTATTGTTATTTAGATTATTTCAAAGTCAGTATTATTTGCTGGCCAACATTAATAAACCGGCCTACATTTCAGGTTTGGCCTACTATAAATAGGGATACATTTAATCTCTAATGGGGTGCAACCTGTAGGCTCTAGGCTCCATACAGTTATTGAAAGTGAAAATAAATTATTTTATCTTTTGACAAAGACGAAACGTTTTTTTGTTGTTGTTAATTTTCCCCATAACATTAGGGATTTTGATTTATATCACAAAATGTGGCCATGAGCTATACGGGGAATACCTCGGCTCTGGGTCTATGAAACATACTCGGGGTTAGGCCAAATAGGCTTACAGTGCGACATCAGCTTTCATTCGGTGGAATCATGCAACGTTATGCTACCTTGTGTGTCAAAAGTAAACTCAACTATTTTAAAATATGTGAAGTCTAGGCTATAGCCCACACATTACCCTCTACAGGACTAGGCTGATCTGATAATGACTATTGTTATAAATGGTATTGTCTATTGTTGAAGTTGTGCCTACCAACGCCGTTAATATTAATGTACTTGGAATTGTAAGTTCTACACAGTTTAAAAATAGGTACTAAATATTAGTTAGAATATTAGAAGTTTAGTGTTATGTTGAACCGCTGAGGGAACATAACGAGTGGATTGTTTTTGCATTGATGATGGACTGACAAATCCACGGCCTAAGGCTTTTATTTTTGATTTGATCCAAAACCTTTGATAGACATTCCCTTGATGAAATTTGTGACATTAAAAAAAACATTAAAGGAACATGATGAAATACGTTCGGCCTATAAAAGACCTGTAATAAACCTTCTCAAAATGTAACGTTTTAACCTTTAGGCTGTTACTCATATAGGACCAGATATTCGAATTAAAAAGTGCTGTTATTATTATTATTATTATTATTATTATTATTATTTGTGGATGCGTAAAACCCAAAAGTTGAGTTAGGCTGTAGACTATAACAAAATGAATGATAAATATGAAGGGAAAACCTGTCAGGCCTAAGACGTTCAATAACACTATTCCTCCCGCGACCATTGGTGAGCCTCTTTGGACCTCTCTTTTTTTCTTGATGAACTTTGCTATTTTGTTGTGAAATGGCCGAATAGAGGACTGCCTATAGATGAACATACGAAGAACATTCTTTGATATTTTAATTGAAATTCCTATTGACCTCTTTGGTTGAGAAGAAGACCAGGCCTATTGTCTGCATTTTTGGATTATCCGTCAAACACAATGACATAGTGGCACATCCATGTGCCTGGAGTTACAATGTAATGGAAATATAGCCTTTAAAGTTACAATATCTATCAACATTTTTGCATCAAAACAACAAAAGAATTGGACCGCTCATGTTAGGCCATAATAAACGTGTGAATGAAGTTATCAATAAACTATCAATACAGTTTAAACTAAATTAAACTATAGGCCTATCTTAAACGGAGTTTCCCCAGTGAAAAAGTATTGGATAACATGTTGCATTATGTTGCCTTTATATAGCCTACTGTATACAGCACAGTAAAAGTCAGCGTAGCCGGGAGATAATGATTGAATGAAAATGTTTTGCCACAGTCGGTATTGAATTAGTCAGTCAGTAGTCACTGTTAAATCTTAAGTTATATTAACCGTATATTATTTAGTTTAGACCACATTAAAAACGTTTAATTACTATTATGTTGTTAATCATCATCAATTTATTCAATCGAAGACTTTCTGAACATTTCGTTTTCTTGTAAGACGATTTAATTTAGACTCATGACGATTAGTTTAGTGATAGTAATACTATTTCCATAAACTCAATCATAGGTTTGTGTGATTAGTCTGCTTCTTTCGGTGTCTCATTGGACTAGGCCTATTTTATGTATTTTCGTTTGTTCAAAGAAGGCTACTATATACAAAAAAGTTAGAGTAATATTATTTTTGTCAGGATAACAAATGAAATGATCTTCAAAAATACCATCGAGGCCAAGTCGTTTATCTAAGCCTTCAGATGATTTATTTTAAGCAGACTACAACGGTTACTCTCTTGTGTATACAATCAATGACAACTGTGACTGTGTTTCAATTCGTCAAAACAATAATAAAGTAATAATAAACTTATAAGCCTGAGTTAAATATCTAACTGGAGATCCGCGCGCACATAACCGACATTTGCGTGCGTCATTGTCAGTGGGAGACTTGCGACGAGTCAACATCTCGCGTGAGGATTCCACCCAGTATGAATTAATATGAATGCGAAATATAATCACATTTAGCAGCCGTCAATCGAGTGAGCGTCACCCACATCAAATGTGTCTACCATTAAACTAATCATAATAGCTTCGCTGACCACACATCGAGTTTCAGCGATCATAGGGCCTATTGTTTAAAAAATGAATAACCGTGTCTGATGTATCGAATTTCATTGGAGGTGGTAAAGCAAATTACTATGAACTTACAAGGAGAAAAAAAATACTTGATGCCATAAACAGTCTGGGAGGTGAGACATACAGATGGACTGCCAGACACACACACACACACGCACGCACGCACGCACGCACGCACACACACACACACACACACACACACACACACACACACACACACACACACACACACACACACACACACACACACACCTGAGACATTTGAAGACAACACAAATGTGTATAAGTCTGATAAATCCAAATTAATGTATTTCTGTTTGGAGATCGCAAAGAAGGTCTGTCCCTAAATTGCCCTAATAATCCTTTGGTATGTGTTAGTGACATCATAAGACTCCCAAGTAGTTAAGTTCCCGCCCCCTATGTCTCTAAGTCGATCAAGGGACTCGCTGTCTCCCACGCGATGACCTCTGACATTACCAAGCTGCCCTCAGCCTGACACAGCGAAAAACGTTTTGATATGACGCCTGCAGTGACAAGGTAAGCCATAGGCCTACTAGTAAATCTACTGGAATATTGAATGGAGCCTTGCAAACATTTCCAGCACAATGAGAGAAGGGAGAGACCAATCAACTCAAGGACTGCACCAAGACTACACTGTTGTTGCTAAGAGACAGATGCAGAATAACCGCCATGAGAGGCATGGCCATGACCTCTTGAGAATGATCCCTCCCAAAGTCTAAAAGAGACATAATTTCCTTCTCCCGTTGCTGCCAATTACTACTATAGCCTACAGTAGAGAAGCTCCCATCGCTTTCAAGAATTAATTTTAAGGAGGAGGAAGCCTATAAAAAGACGGAGTGCTATGGTGTGTTTGATGATTTAAGTGACAAAGACAAACAGAATTTTCATCTTCTGCAATAAAAAGGAATAAATCTTATTTGGATGTTGAAGAGAGAGCCACATGGGTAGAGTTTTTTTGAGGTGTCCATTAAGGGGTGGAGCTTGGTTGTCTGTGGAATCAAGGTCAGGGAAGAGAAGGGAGGGAGGGGACAGAGAGAGAGAGAGAAAGAGAGAGAGACAGAGACAGAGAGAGAGAGAGAGAGACAGACAGAGACAGAGAGAGAGAGAGAGAGAGAGAGAGAGAGAGAGAGAGAGAGAGAGAGAGAGAGAGAAAGAAGGGGAGGGGAGGGGAGCGGATCTGTCAGACGAATGAGAAGATGAAGATTTGACAGTGAGGTGACGGAGAGTTCAGCTTAAACGAGGCCTGTCGATTAGTGCGGCTCCGGCAGTGACAGGTGGAATCTCAGGGGGACGTCTGTCACTCTGTCGGCTGCCAGACTGGTCACACTATATCACAGGGGACACACGGACTAGGCGGCGCCAAACCTACAGTAGGCCCACTGTTACAGAGCCCCATTGGCCCATCCCCTCGCCGGCCTGCCAATCAGGCCCTAGATCAGGGGTCGGCAATAGGCGGCCCGCGGGCCATTGCTGGCCCATCACCAATAATATTTGGCCCAGCAGAATATTTTGAGAATCCACTTTTTTTTTTTTTTTTTTACAATATCGGACCGACAGTCCCACATATAGCGCCTATAATGTCCGAATAGAGAATCTACCTCCACCTGAATAATGCTTATTGTACTTTTATCCATGTTGAGAGTGAATGACACAGGGACAGACAATCAGGCAGCGGGGTGCACCGAAGCGCACTGACGCTGAACCCCTCATAGTGAATCATAAGTAGGTGGACAACGTGTAGTGCTGAAATAGCCGTGTGTGGTTTGAAAAAAATAACACCAGCTCAGTAAATAATTCAAACGTAATGTTTACGTATATGTGACTGCAACACACATATGAACAGTAACAAAGCAAATTCAGTTTAATATTCTGAAAAACATTGACAACAAAATCGGTGAAAAAAAGAAAAGAAAGAAAAGTAATCCGCTTATGCGAGGGGTGGTGGTGCATAGGCCTATGCTCCTGAAACGACAGAGCAAACACGCTATTAGGGATAATAATTACAATGAGCCATTCATTCAAAATATAAAAAATACAATTAGGTTATTAAATACAATAACGACAGGCTTGGTACTCACTTAATGTGAAAAGTGGCATCTCCCATCGGTCAGTATTTGCTTGATATCTGGTTATATGGACGTCACTTTAATCCGCAGGCAGTTCTCAAGTTTTTTTTTGCATCAATCGATTCCTCTCGTGCGTCTTTATCACATTCATTGAGGAAAAGGACGACTCGCATGTATAGAAAGGGAACATTGTGAGCACGGAAGATGTGAGTCTCACAACGGCTTTGCGTTGATGAAACCAGGTAGGATGAACATTATAGTTCGCTGTCCATTCCTCTTTAAATGCCCTGTTTTCACCGTCAACTTTCCTCTTTACACCTTTGGAGAGTGACATGATGTTTCTCTTGCTAGTTAGCAGGTTAAATGTTTAGCTAACTTCACCCGGCAGGCAAACAACCAATCCAATAATAATGTGACCTTGTCTGGAAGGAGGGGGGAATCATTCAGAATGAAAGTATGTTAAATAATTATTAGAATAAGCTAGGCTGCGCTACATCGTCAGTCCACACATTTATTATTCAAAACTATGGAAAAGGGTGAAACTACGTTTCAACGTTGTTGAGAATCACAACACAAACTTGCTAGTCAAGCCAAAATACTGCAACGTAATGGATTGGACTGCTACCTAGTTAGCTACAACACTACTTTATTGTTACCTAGTTAACTACAACACTACTTTACATTGTTACCTAGTTAACTACAACACTACTTTACATTGTTACCTAGTTAACTACAACACTACTTTACATTGTTACCTAGTTAACTACAACACTACTTTACATTGTTACCTAGTTAACTACAACACTACTTTACATTGTTACCTAGTTAACTAGAACACTACTTTACATTGTTACCTAGTTAACTAGAACACTACTTTACATTGTTACCTAGTTAACTACAACACTACTTTACATTGTTATCTAGTTAACTAGAACACTACTTTACATTGTTACCTAGTTAACTACAACACTACTTTACATTGTTAGCAGGCTCACAAAACAAGCTGTGTTAGTTGACTAGCGATGTGTACATTTTTCGAAAGAAAAGTCAAAGCATTAGAACGTGTCACATTTTTTAACAATCAATTACTTATGAATGAATGAATGAATGAATGGAATGAAGAATGGTCTTTATTGTCATTGCTACAGTACAGGTACCAAACAACGAAATTTAGGAGGGGTGGCTCCCCTGGTGTTAAGGGGAAAAAAAAGAAAAAAAAAAAAAAAAAAACGTTCGGGCCCGCCATCTAGTGGCTCAAAAAAATTTGGGCCCGAGGCCAAACCTAATTGCCGACCCCTGCCCTAGATTAAAGCCATTGCGCGCAGAACCTGACAAAAGTAATTCTAATCCTCAGTAACACGAAACAAGTTTTTTTTTTTTTATCGTCAGCCTTCTAAACAACAATTTTGGACCACGGTATTTGTAATCTAAGATATAACTCTATAGATCCATGTACATTGAATATTTGGTGTGTTTTTTTTAATCCTCACTTTTGTACAGCGGTCTTTTTCATTGAAAGGCTGTGTCGGGAGAGGGCACGGGTCTCTGGAGGGTGCTGTTGCTAAGATCTATTAAGATGCAAATCTTTCTGGTTGGAATTCTCCAACTTTTTGTTTAGGCAAAGAGAGAACACCAGGGAGGGGGCAGTGCAGAGAGGGGGGAGAGGAGCTCTTCATACTGGGATGTAAACACATGCCATCACATGATTCCAATGTTTCCAAGCTTCACGTAGAGAATTTAAGTTCAGATGCAAAGTGGAGCTCTATAATTATTCAGGTTGATCATTACGACGACGACAAGTTTGTGTTGTTAATATCATAATAAGATATCTTTTTTAGAATCATCCATTGTGTGACAATCTTTTGCTGATTATACAGTCGACAAGAACATAATTGCGTGGACTTCATTTAGCATGCTGTCATGGTAACATCAAGGAATAGATGCTAACAATAAGCTGTTCATAATGGGAGATGTCACTATGTCAGAGGCAGCAACAGTGATAAGATGAGAATGCCAAGACATACCAAACAAGCAATAACAAAAGCTACTTTAAAATCACCCAAGGGTAGACTATGTGAGGCGAAAGGGTCAAGTTTGCTTGTTTGAAATGAAAAGGTCCCTGGTCCTCAGTGTTTTTACCCGTGTAAAGATATTTCCAGGGGGGAATACATATTAAATAAAGATCCTTATTGATTTACACTCAAGTTTAGGTTTTATTATGATTATTTATGTATTAACGCATGCATGTGTCAATCTCCCCTGAAAATAATAGATGTAGATTTTGCAGCAATGCAAACAGAGTGACAGTCAAACTATGAAAAAACCTAATGGGTTTGGAATGGAGTTTCTGAAATGCAGTATGGAGAAGGTATGAAAAGAGAGGCTGCTTTTGTCATCCTAAAAGAGGCTCGAAGGAGAGCTGACCTACAAGCCAGAGGTGCTGACATTGCATCAATACATCTCAGATCACGGTTGGCAGAGACTCTTTTCATTCCCCCAGCACAGGTTTCTATCATTAAGGATGTGCATATCACTCTCCTATGCTTGGATGGTCTGTGTCCCCCAAGAACAGAAGAGACGCTGACACACACAGAGAGAGGGATGGAGAGAGAGAGTCAGAGAGAGAGAGAGAGAGAGAGAGATAGTCAGGGAGAGAGATAATCAGAGAGAGAGAGATAGTCAGAGAGAGATAATCAGAGAGAGAGAGAGAGAGAGAGAGAGAGGGAGTCAGAGTGAGAGAGAGTTAGAGAGAGAGAGAGAGAAATAGTCAGAGAGAAAGAGAGAGAGATAGTCAGAGAGAGAGAGAGAGAGAGAGAAAGAGAGAGAGAGAGATACTCAGAGATAGTCAGAGAGAGAGAGACATAGTGGTTATTCCACAGCTCTCTCAGATCCCCAGGCATCCAGGCAGGCGGTGTGAGAGCTGAGGCCCAGGGTAGCTCTCCCCTGAAAGGGAGCCCCAGAGAGGTGACCAGCCTCAATGAGAGCAGGTTATAGGGGGAAGGGAATGCTTTTGCTCTGCGTTTGGCCCCCTGACCCACTGTCCAACGTCTGGCTCGGCGTCTTTGAGACCCAACATATTTATTTGCGACCGTCTGAAGAAAAGAGGGGTGGAACGCCTGTCAGAATAAGGACATTGGTATTCTGACAGCTTCATCTGCGGTTGAGGGGCAGCGATGACAGGCACACAATGACGTTGCTCTCTAGACAGCCTCGGAGCACAAGAGTGTCATCCATGGACACGGTGGAGAATCGTGGGGCAGGATTTGACACACTAGAATTATTATGTGGCCCAATCTGACGTCTGTTTTTCCCCATCGATGCACAGAAAGTACAGTAATACTCGTATGTGTTGCACAAAGTGACTCAGACACTAGTTATTGGAATTAGGACATTGAAAGTCGGGGTAAATTAAGATGAAATGACACAGAAGCAACCTCCCAGTGTAATCATTGTACAGTACCTAATTGCATTAGTGGTGCAGCGAGCCTGACGTTGCAACCCTGTGGTGTCAGGGTAATATGCTTGTGTACTTAGTGTACTTAACAACATTGTTCCTTATCAATAAGTCATTATCTAAACTCTACCGCCACGGCTTCCTCCACCCCTCTAAAAAAACTCATTGTGGTGAAACAAAGAAAATGGAGAACTGAACAGAAATGGCAATTTGCTGCAGCGGAATGCTGTCGCCACCACACCCTCGCAGGCCCTTTCAACACACTCTAAGCCATCAGATCAAATTAATGTCTGTCTCTAATTGATAGAATAACAAGCTGTTAAGCAATGGTGAACGTCATTGTCCCAGACAAAGGGGCAAACAATAGAAAACACAACTTTACAGTAGAGTGAAAAACTGGCTCCAGACTATCGCCGTAGCAGGGACATTTCACTAAAGATATCCATCTCCTCAAGAATCACATTTCACTGTTTAAGAGCTCATTAAAAAAGCTGCCAAAATGAAATATCAGCACGTCAATAGTCTATCTTTATTGACAATACAGTTCTTTTTTGGTTTGTTTTTACAAACATTGTATTGTTTCTGTGATATTTGATGAGGTTAATGATGATGCATTATTTTACAGTATTCAATAAAACATGCACATTTATAGAAGGACTATGGCATCTGTACCGTAAGCCCTACTGTCTAAATATTACTTTACCTGTTTACCTGCACATAGTATATGGATTATATTAGTATTAGTATTATCATTATGTTATTATCAAATTGAGTGAATTATGGTACATTTACCACAACATAGGGCATAAAGAGCTATAGGCCCACACATCTTTTAAACTAGCTTGTTGCTTTAATGTAACCGTGCTGTAAATGTTACTATACCTCCCAGAATCTAATGGCTCCCCAGTCCCCTTAACATCTTCATAATAAACTGCTCAAAGGACTATGGATCTCACGTGGCGCCTTAACTATGAGCTATAATGTGTAACCGAGGATCAACCCCCTCCCCCCGGCATGGCCTCCCCTACCCCTGGAGGTGTTTCTGGGGTGGTCTCTCCTGTTCCTGTCACCGTGCGGCTGGTCTTATAGGCCAGAGACACCCCCCCCCACCTCCCTGCCACCACCCTGTCCCCACCCCACCCCACCCCGCCCCACTCCTTCCACCCCCCCCCCCCCCCACTGTGCCTAGGCGTCATGAGATTACTGAAGCAGTGCTGACATCTCTATCAACCTGACCCACCACTGTGGCCTTTTCCTCTTGCACTCTTGGCCCTCTCCCCCCTTCTCTCCCCCTTTTCCTCCTCCGCTCTCCTCGCTCTCTCCAAGATCCGTCACACTCTGGCCTTAACGGCTCGCCAAGAAAAAAAAAATGAACTCCACCGCCGGTCTCCCCCGCCTCCCCTTTCTTTTTGTATTGCCTTTCTTCTCCCACACACAAGACACCGTAAGAACACTGTTCCCTAACATTTCTGATGAGATTGTTTTACCGGGCCTCCTCCTGTCTCTCTCTCTCACTCTCTCTCTGTCTCTTTCTGTCTCTCTCTCTCTCTCTTACTGTCTCTCTCTCTCACTCTCTCTCTGTCTCTTTCTGTCTCTCTCTCTGTCTCTCTCTCTGTCTCTGTCTCTCTCTCTCTCTCTCTCTTACTGTCTCTCTCTCTCTCTCTCTGTCTCTCTCTCTCTCTCTCTCTCTCTCTCTGTGTGTCTCTCTCTCTCTCTCTCTCTCTCTCTCTCTCTCTCTGTGTCTCTCTCTCTCTCTCTCTCTCTCTCTCTCTCTCTCTCTCTCTCTCTCTCTCTCTCTCTCTCTCTCTCTCTCTCTCTCTCTCTCTCTCTCTCCACAGCCTGTGTCTGGCCTGGTGCTTCAGTCTGCCAGATCAAAGTGAACATGGAGTCCCAGAGGTAGCCATGGAGCATGAAGGCAGCCTATAGGAAGTCCATATGGAAAACCAGTCCCAGGAAGGAGGCAGCTTCTATAATCCTCTGTCTAATAATCTAGGTCGGGCATGCTTTAGGATTCACAATTAATAGCGCTGCATCTTTCAATAAATACAGTGAATGCCAATGAATGTCTTTTATATTTGCAAAATACAAATCATGAAACCATCCTGACCACCCAGACACACAGATTGAGAGAATACATTTTTAATTTGAAAATAAACTGCAGATTCTCATATTAGTCCTTTATCAGTAAAGCTTTGTGCTGAATGTGCTTTGTCTAAATCCATATACAATTACACTGTGCAGCAGTAGGAGCAGGCTTAAAAGATGATATCCATTAGGTGTCAACAATGGATGTGCCCTTCCATCCCATGGAATAAGGAGAAAAGCTTCATCTCATCCAGAGGCTCACTGAGACGGCACACAGAGCTCCATTGTCTCAACCAACCCAGGATCATATTGTGCTTTGGCCTTCTGCAGTCCACCATTTGGGGAAAGGGACAAGGCCTTACGTTTACAGTCTGTAAGGCTCCCATTCGGACAAGGCCGTGAAAACGGCGAGGTGTGAGAAGAGAATGAATCGAGAGAATCTTACAGAGCTATGGAGCAGATTTGATAGCAGGGCAGGGGACCCCTCTCCTCATCTGTCTGTCTGTCTGTCTGTCTCTCTCTCTCTCACTCTCTCTCCATAGACACACTGGGACTGGGAGTCCCCCTCCAGACCTCTTCCTTCTCCCTGCGACTGACCTCCCATCTCCACCTCAGTCTCATAAAGCACCAGCGCGGTCATTATTTTGGGCAGATGGAGAAGGGGGCAGCCCGTGAAAGGAGCTGGTGTCACTCCTAAGGAGAGGATGGTAGGGATGACAGAGAAGAAAAAGAGAAATCAGAGAAAAGATCAAAAGCAGAAGCTCGCTTTTCATTCCCCCCTGAAAGCGCTAAAGAGGATAAGGAGCGATCGGGCCTGGGGTCTCCTGTCCTCTCTGGCAATTAGACTCAGCTGATGAAGAGAAAAGGATGAATGGCAGGGTTCAAGGCCCCTCTCTAGGTCTCACACAACAGGGTGGGTTTTTTCTCGAACGCCTCCTTTATCTTCCGCTCCTTTCAGAGTGTCAGAAATGCAGCTGAAATATCTCCAGGAGAAGACAGCACAATCCCCGATGCCAAGCCTTAATCACGGTGGCTGATGAGATTGGGGGATGAGAGCCTGTGTCTGAGAAAAAAACACACAAGCATTCATCTCTTTATAGGGATTAATCTTTTACACATTATTATGAGACTCACGATTGAATTATTTCTTTATTGTCCTACTTGGTAGATTAAGGACAAATTAAATAAAGTGGGCACTAAGTGTTTCATAATGCTCCACACAAATAGAAATATCCCTAATTGTGCTTAAAACAGAAAAGCATAGCACAGGACATCACGACAACAGATGCACATACTGTATCTAGAAACACATCCACCAAATAAATTCTGTCAGTCTAAGAAACTGACTTGAAACGGACTGAATGGAATACAAAAGGAAACCTTGCATGCTAACACAGAGAACCATCAAAAACATTATCATAGCACCAGGGTGCATCTGCAGAGTAGCTGATCGCTGAATTGCGCTCCATGTAAACAGTGATGGGTCTGGGGATGATGGGTTTCTAAACAATGGTTTGGGCCGCACTTCACCGTTTAGAATCCAACTGTGAATAAAGTGCTGCCTTGGTCACAACCACAGAAACATCTCCATTTACCCATTTACCATCTTCTGCATATGCAATGGCTCCGAAGGCTGCACGTCATATTCATACTCACCGAGGGAGACACTCAGGGATGTATAGCTACTGCGCACGCTTTGACATAGACTAAGCTTATAGAGGACTCACAGCAAGCAGATGGGCTTTCATTTATTAAGTCATTGACAATCAAAAGATACAAATTTGGGGGGAAATGCAATGGTGTGATAAACGGGATTGTATAACGATAAGAACGATGGTAAGGTATAGACAAGAACAATGGTAAGGCATATGAATAGGCAACAAAAAACACAACAGTGACGACAGATAATACCAACACAGCTCAGGTTGTAACAACCATACTTAACCTAATGGGTTATTGAATAGACCTGACATGGTGTAAGTTGATCAGGGTGGATTAAAACCATGTTGAAACTGTAGGCTTGGCCATGGAGTCCTCCCTGTAGATGTTTATTTAGGACTAGCAGCATGGACCCCTGCCCTTAATCCTCCTGCAGACACACCTCTAGAGACCTGTATAAAAGCCCTGGACTGACCAACACTCAGACATCAACCTCAGTGCCAAGGAACCTCTCCAAAGCATCTCCACAACCATCTAGAACCTTCTAGAGTACCTCCACCACCAGAGCCAAGGAGCCATCTGGGTATCATCTCTTCTCTCCACCATGAAGATGGACCACAGCCCCTCTCTCACCCTCCTCCTGCTGCTCCTGCTGGGCCTCTCCCAGGCCAACCCTCTCCTGGAGGACGGAAGTGAAGAAGATGGAAGTGAAGAAGACTACCAGATGGACGACCCTGATGCTGAAGTTATCGACATCACCACCAGAATTCTGACCACTAACAACGGCTCCAGTGAGCTGCTATGGGAGGGAGACATGCTAGCACCAAAGACCAGAAACGCTATGGTCTGCTATAACAGCAACTGCCTGTGGAGGAAAGCCAGAAGCGGCAAGGTTGAAATACCCTACATAATGAGCAGGCAATTCACTCGGCGCGACACACAGATGATCGAGAGAGGCATGAGGTCCTTCCACGGCAGAACCTGCATTCGCTTTGTGCCCTACACAAACCAGCGTGACTACATCAGTGTTGAGAGTAGAAGCGGCTGCTTCTCTGATCTTGGGAGAATCGGAGGTCGGCAGATTCTCTCCATCAGCAAAAGCGGCTGCCTTCACCACGGTATCATTCAGCACGAGATCATCCACGCTCTGGGCTTCCAGCACGAGCAGACCAGGAGCGACCGTGACCAGTACGTCAGGATCAACTGGCAGTACATTCCCACCAACGTGGCCTATAACTTCAAGAAACAACGGACCAACAACCTGAACACCCCCTACGACTACTCCTCCATCATGCACTATGGAAGAACAGCCTTCACTACAGCGTATGGAAGGGACACCATCACCCCCATCCCCAACGCAAACGTGAGGATCGGCCAGAGGCGAGACATGTCCAGAATCGACATCCAGAGGATCAACAATTTCTACAGATGCTAAGTCAGAGAAGTCTGGAGAAGCTGAATATGAAGTGTCCGGGTTCAGTAAAAAATCATCAGCACACTAGTTTGAGTTTAATTTGAAATATATGGAGTTAGAAATGGGTTGTTGAATGTAGCTGACCATATCACTTTGATCACATTGGTGAAATCACATTGGGGGAAATGCTTTGAAACATACAAATTAAAGCATTGGGGAAATAAATGTTATTGAATATGATCTCCCTTTTCTCTCCTGATTATACCTGATATATCATATTTATTTTGACGGGTTCTCCGAAGGTTCCTTGGCTGGTGGTAGCCTGGGGCATCTTCTTGAGGGAGAGCTTTGATGTTGCCCCACCGTGGCCTGAGTGGTGGGCTGCAGGCTCAGCTGTGAGGAGGAGATGGGGAGCGGGGGGGCAGAGGTAAAGGGGGCAGCAGACAAGAATGACAGCGAGGGGGTGGGTTGGGTGGGTTGGTGGGGCACTAGAGGGCATCTTGCAGCACAGCCAAGCCTCTGGCTGTGTTCTCCTCTGCACAGCACCAGATATTCTTAGCACTTACTTACCTGGCTTATGCTTTCTAGATTAAATGCATTGCTATGGGTGAATCCTATCCATATACAGATAAAACCCATTTACAAAACCCATTCATTTCAGCTGACTTAAGCCATGTCAGAGGTATTATTTCAATGGACGAATTCAATTCAAACTTCAAGGTAGATTGTACCCAGAAATTCAGCCCACAAGGAAAGCATTGTGTTGTACAGGTAGTGACAGTATGTGTAACAGAAATGATCTTACTGTATCCTGTCTCACAGACTGTCCTCATTTACAATTGTTGACAGAGAGCCATTAGTAGCAGCTAAGATTGTGACAGCTCTTAGCCATGCATGCGTTTTTTCAAGTTGAATTTATCCTCTTTCAATTAATTTCGTTTGAAATTAGAAATTAAAGTTGAAATTGATTATACACTTAAAACCATGAAGAGGCGCGCAAATTAATCAATATGTTCCTGTTACAGAGCTGAGTCCTCGTGCTCACCGGCTGCAGGGTAGAAACACAATACAGGCTGGTTGGGTTGCTGTGAATTCATTGATTGACTCAATTATAAGTAAAATATAACTATGTTGTCCAGTAGACGGCTGATTATACAGTACAAGACCCCAAAGGTGCATTTCCTTACGTACACTGTTTACCAAATGGGTTTGGATGGATGTATAAGTTCTACCAGAGAAGTAACAAGGATATTAGAGGACTATTAGGAGTTGTAATTGGATCTTGCACACGCACACACACACGCACACACACACACACACACACACACACACACGCACACACACACACACACACACACACACACACACACACACACACACACACACACACACAATCTTTTGTGTTAAATGTACGGTATGATGTCTCAGTGCAGGCATATGGGCTCAGGGCTGAATCTTCCCAGGTTTGATTTGGAGTTTTAACAAGTCTATTGAGACCGATCACCCACTTTATTCATAGCTAATCAGAATGCATATGCCACATCACATCATTTCATATGTATCCCCCTTGCCCGGATCATGATTTTACTTGGTAATTTTGAAACATCCCACTACCTATACATATTCATGTTCAGCCTATATGTGTCAAATTGAGATGTCCTTACAGTGTCCTTGACGGCAGGCTATTAATATTGCATACCAAAGTCAATATAATAACAGTCTGCAGGTCATTGACGGCTATGTGAGTAGGCTTTCTTTCCTCAAGACAATGCAAGTCAATTTGTTTACATTTACTGCAAATAGTCAAACATTTAGTCAAAGCATCCTAATGGTAATTATACATAAATCAATGAATGCTCACTACTCCAGTGTAGTGTTATACTGTAGGGTGTATTAAACCCTCCATAATACCCTACACCATATCTCAAGAAGAACCTCATTACTGCAAAGCAGATCATAAATGTTTTAAATCTCCTGGCATTATATAACCCTAACATCTCCATCAGAACATTCTTTCAATCCCTAAATTAGTCTGGATGTTGCTGTGGTTTCCAGCACGTATCCCTCTATATCCCTCTCATGAAAGGATAAAAAGAGCACTACCTGTCTGAGCGAGCGCTCGGTTGTCTGGTGCAGTGTGTGTGTGATATCTCGCTAGCTTCAGGCGACTCGTCGCGGCAGCTGAGAACAGGTCATGGAGGTCCTCCAGCTTAGGATGCCTGCGGCGTTGCCTTGAGGACCAGGAGACAACAGGGAGTCTGGGTGGTGGAGAGGTCTTCGTCTTCCACAGCTGCACTAGCAGACTTAGAAAAGAGACTAATGAAGATACAACACTACACACATATTATCACACACTACGCAGTATCATATCGTCTCTCTCAGAGCTCTATAGACTTAAAGCACAATAGAGAAACTGAATTGTAACCATGAAGATAATACACTATAATATGATCCCACTCACAAAGTTCAAGTCTGTAGACTTCAAAGGAAAGCCGAATGAAGATGCATAGCCTACTACACAGCACCATCTCTATCCTGTAGCTATATAGAGTTTAAAAGGACAACAGCTAATGAAAATACACACGTCATCATTACAGAACTCTTCAAAGAAAAACTGCCATTTTGGCTCATAGCACAGGACAGCTGAATCATAAATATGAAGTCAATTCTCTAAGTAAAGTGTAATCAGATGTTTTTATTGCATTGCAAGCAAATTAGAAAAAAAGCAGATCCTCATAAGTCGTCTTGATAAATAAATAATATCAATATACAGTATATTAGGTGTGCATAGAAGTACATTTAGTCCCATAGCATTTGCTAGCAAATGGAGAAACTGTGTTAATTGATGCATAACATGACACATAGTATACAATGAATAATATACAGTATATCTAATGTAAAATATAATTGCATATATTTTAGTAGAATATGAATCAATATATTCTTTATCCTTGTTTTACAGTAGAAACATTATAAATCTGTATGACAATATAGTACTTATGTGGGGAATGGCAGGGTGGGAGTAGGGACTGTACACAGAGGAATAATCTCACATGGCAAAACATAAACATTTGAAAAGAAAGCAAAACAGTAGCATTCCGAACAATTACATTCAGTAATCTGTAACAACAGATTTGAATCTGATCTTGCTTTTAAACATTTAGCAGTCAGAAAAGTGATTCAAGCTACAGCAGCATTTGATTGATAAGTCTCTGAAATAAAAATAAAATGATAATATATAACATTATTCTAAAAACGTACAGTATATACATATACGTATCTAATACGATCATAACCACTACTGTGATCACAAATCAGTGGCTATATTGTTAGTTAAAGTGGTAAACACATCCATCCAACGACCCGTGTGCTGACTGCCACAGTCAAGCCCATCTCTATGTACCGTAGGAAACAAGTAGAGGCAGGCCATGCTGCTCTGCCATTTAGCACACTAGTTTCAAAACCTCCACTTGTGGGGGATTCACGCCTGACTGGCAACCCAGGAGCAGCTTTCCAGCCTAATCCGAAAAGGGATTTGTTGGGAATATGGCAGATTCCATAGCCTCCATCCTACGGCCATTTGCTGGGGATAACAGTCGTAAAGCATTGGCATTAGGTTCAGTATAATGGGGTCTTGTCTTCCATTGGAAGCCAAAGTGGCCCCGTTCCTCAAGTCTACGTGGTTCTTTTCCTCCTGAGTGGACTCTGGGACTTCAGCTCACTGTACTGCACCTGAAGACACAGAGAGACAGAAGTGAGGAGAGCAGTGTGGTCAGGTAGGCAGGCAGGTAACACTCACCACTACCACCATCATCACCCCTCCCCCCGGTACTGCTTCTCCCACCCCCCACTGTTGTTGTGCTGACCGAGGGAACACAGAGGCTCGAACATGGATGAGTCATCTTCTAAGTCTAATTGCTCTAAAACACTGGAGCTCAGGGTAATATGTTGAGGTATATGTTGTGGTATGATGTGGATGTATTTATCTGGTGTGTGACGTGTTGTACACCTGTCACTTTTAATTAAAGTCCAGCAATAATTACCCTATGGGGTAAATAAAGTTTCCTGAGTTTAATTAAACTGAATTTGTACGTATGGTGGATGGGAATGGAGTCCACGCCACCAGCTGAGGTAGGGTACTGTGGAGCATATGCCCGGGAACTGAGAAGCTTTCTTATAAGGTGTTGTGTACTTAAAAAAGGATCTTCAGAAAAAAGCACAACAGAAATTATACAGGGCTATGATTATCCAGATGAAGCAAATTACAGAGACATCGTTTGAAAAGCCTGTGAGATATTTCAGTAAAATGCCAAGTTGAGAGACTAGAGGATTTGCGGCTTCCTGAATAGTAATCTCACGGGCTTACCTTTTGAACATCAGAAGGCACCCTATTTAAGAAGTCAAGCAGTTCATTGTTGTCAATTGCATACGGATTCCGTAATTTCTTGGTGAATTTATTGATACCTAAAACAGAAATGCACAAATACTGAATTAAATATGCAATGTAAACATATCATTACGAACAAACTGGGGGGGACTGGAATGCATCTAGGTATAATTACATTTTAGAAAAGGAAAACTGAGAGATTTTAACTTTGACTTACCCCAAGCCAAAACAATATAGCGGACGGGGATGAAATATGTTAGAACTGTGGCAATAACAAGAACCAGGAATGCCAGGTTAGATAAGAATGGCACAGACCAGTTGAAGGTGCTGAGAAACATAAAATACAAAATTTAGAGAATAACATGGCTGATTAGACACAACATATGAATTAACAGATAAGAGTAAAAAATGTATACAACAAATAATATACTTTACAAAAAACGATATACTTTACAAAAATACTGTAATACAGTAGAATACTACAGAACTAACACAATTTCAATGAACATATATAAAATATATGGAGACACACACACACACACACACACACACACACACATATATATATATATATATATATATATATATATATATATATATATATATATATATACACAGTATATAGTAATATATGAATAAATGATGAACTCAGACTGAAATTCTCACTTTTTAATTCTCTCCCCGAAGCATGCAATTTCCTCCAATAGGTTTTGAACGGTGATGACAGTTTCTTGAACCATGTGAATTTTTTCCATCAAACCCTTCCTCTCAGATTCCTACAACATTAAACATAATTAAACATTATCATTTGTAAGCAGCTACATTATTTGTGACAAAGACCATGTAGCCTACATTTATAAATAATAAATGTATAATTATAGAATTCTACATCATACAGTAATTTTGAATCTTAGTCATAATGCATAATTGCATGATAACACATACATAATCATAGCGATGTAGTAGCAAAAAAAACACACTATCTTAACAAATTGATAAAAGCAAGACAGAAAAAGATTAGTTTCAACATGGTAAATGGAGCAAAAGGGGCTTCAAAGTGGGACTGGACTTTGCATTATCAAAAAGATGAAGTAGGCCATTTATCTGCGCGCGGTTCTCAGGCTAGCCCAGAGCCAAAGAGCTCCGCTCCCACGAGGGGAGGACAGCATTAAAGTAAACAGCTTGGCCAGGGAGCCGGGGAGCGGGGGGACTCTGGGTGAGGATCTCCAGAGGGAGAGAGAGAGAGAGAGCAGAAGAAGGACACTGAGTCATGCTCAACTATGCAGCAGACATCAGACAGAGCCCTATCTCCACATCAAAAGGCGGGAAAAAAATGAGAGGCTTGACAAAGGAGAAGGAATGAGGTAGGAGGATATAAGAAGTCAACTGATGGTCTTTGTCACTGTGTGCTGGGAGATGTGTATACAGTATGTATCTGCCAGAACGCAGCTGAGACATCTTGGGATGACATCCTCCAGACGCTGTTTCTCAGCCGAACCTCGTCAGACAACCCTGGGAATGGCAGTTAACGCCAGCGTGTAGGGCACACTATCGCAGTCATGTCCGCAGCTTCCTACAGTTCATACTGTACTCGACGTGCAGCTGGTATTATTGCAGCCATGTCTACGGCTTCCTACAGTTCATACAGTACTCGACGTGCAGCGGGTATTATCACAGTCAACTCCAAGCCTCCGACAGATCTACTTCAATCGACACTACTATATTCTCACTGTGGGTCTCTGAAACGACCAGATTCTCACTGACAGCCACATGTAGGTCATCTTCATGTGTCTCTGTTTACAACAAACTGCACGAGGGACAAAAATAGAACTATGGCAGCCAACTGGCTGAGGAAAGGAGTAGGGCCTCAAGAAAAGAAAGAAAACACTTCAGATGGAGATGGAAACATGGTTAGATACCTTTTCGTCGTCGTCATCTTCATCACCCATGTCCATGTTGTCCTAGAAATTAATGTTTGTAAGATATTATACATCTAAAATAATACAAAATAATATGTATAATAATGTATAATAATAATAAGACAATTTCATATAGAATATGATATAACATTATAATAGAGTGGGGGGGGGCATGTCAAATCTAACGCTAAACACCTTTATTTCATAGTATTGACCCTCCTCTTCGCTGACTGTATTCTGGATGCCTAAGCTGACCCTGCTGCCTCGTTAACCCTCCCCACCCCCCACCCTCCCCCAGGCCAGCCGCAGTCTACAGCCTGTGATACACACAACTACCAGCTGGATGGCGGGAGCAGAGATCAGCTTCATTACCACTGACCTGTAAAGAACTCTCCCCATCCTGGTGCAGCACATACAGTAGCTAGCACATTGCTGTAGGGGGGGGGGGGGGGGGGGCGCTTATGTGGTTGGTGGTGTATTGTACACCCAATAAAGCACAAGAGCTGTAGGATATGTACTGTATGTGCAGAGGACCTCATATGACTTCTACAGTGACTAACGCTGTGGGCTCTGGTCTATGGGGACGATCGCAGACGGGCGCTGCAAGATGGAGGTCTAGTGGAGCAGGGAGATGCCGAGGCGCTGGCTATATCTGCCTCACCAAGTCCTGGTTGACCCTTCCAGAGGCGATCTGGAGGTAGTTCCACGTGATGAGGAGGGAGAGGAACAACGGCAGCATGTAGAACTCCCAATGCCACACTGACACCAGGAAGATCTGAAAGACAAAAGGTCATAGAAACTGAGTTTGAGGCACGGGTGTGTGTGTGTGTGTGTGTGTGTGTGTGTGTGTATGTGTGTATGTGTGTATGTGTGTGTGTGTGTGTGTGTGTGTGTGTGTGTGTGTGTGTGTGTGTGTGTGTGGGGGGGGGGGTCAACTTGTGCTTTGAGGGTTCAACTTCATTAACCGACGTCCAGCTTTGATTGAAATACTTTTCAAAAGCACCTTAATCCAAGTAAAGGTTGATTGAATGTCCAGTAATGAACCATTGATCACTGGAGACCATTGGTTGGGCTGATGAAAAGCACCCTGCCGATATCAATAGCGTTCTTTACCACGTTTTCTACATATCCAAACTGCATTCAGCTCAGTAGGATAGCTGATCCATGTACCCCCTGCATATGCTGTGACATTAACCACTTAAGTCTAATTGCCCAGCCTCTCTCATCATCCGTACATTAAAGTCGGCAAGCGCTTCTCTGCCACTGCGGGGAGTCTGTGTGTGAATCTGCCACGAGCATCTGTAATCGTGCTCTAATGCAGATTCCACCTGTGCACGGCTTGGGGAACAGATAAAAGGTACGGTTTGTGAAGTCTCAATCGTATGGCTAAATGGGGCTATAAAATAATCCTGTCAGAAAAGCATCGACGTTCTGGAAGGGAACCGTGCCAATCGGTGTGAGGAGGATTTACATGTTTTTATATGCTAATAAAAAAAATATAAAAGTGGAACATCTGGTAAAGGCATTTCTCTCCTCTGAGGCACCAACTGCCATAAAAGATGGCAGATATTCTCCCCCACCCCCCGCCTCCCCCGCCCCCTTCCCCTCGCTTTAATGTGCAAAAGCCAAGCACGCTCCTGTCTGTTATCACAAGCCAAACACGGCTGAAATGGAGATGAAACTAATTCCTTGCTAAAAGGGTTATGTTTTATTAGTGGCGGCTCCTGAGTGACCAAAAATGATGGAGTTGAAGACTGCCATGTCACGCTTCAGTGAAAATGTATACGTTGAAAAATGCACAACCTTAAAGATACATGAAGGATATAAACCCTCTTGAAATAATACCCCGGTTTTCTCAAAGACACAATGCCGTGTGTTTAGAGTGGTTAAGCATGTTAAAATAAAATATACACGAGATACAAAGTTGAGTGAACACCTTTCCCCTATAGTTTGTATAATCTCTTTCTGGGTAAAGATTGCAGATGTTGAGGGGGAGATTCTTCGTCTCTTCATGGAGAATAAAGCTACGAGTCATTAATCATGTCGCTATAGAATTCTAACATTGTTTTTTTTTCTTCTCGTTGGAGCTTGACGAGGTTGTCTAGCATGGAGATGTGATTTGTGGTGAATCCAGTGAAATAACATTCGTATAAAAAACATGAGTACAGATGGTAGAGTGTAGCTGGGAGGCAGGGATCATGTTTCTCTGCAGACTGTGTGTGTGTGTGTGTGTGTGTGTGTGTGTGTGTGTGTGTGTGTGTGTATGTGTGTGTGTGTGTGTGTGTGTGTGTGTGTGTGTGCGTGACTGGTAAACTACATCATATCAGTCCTATAACTCTATAAACCTGAACTTGACACCGACGCAAATAAAAACAAATCCTTAGACAGCTGAAAATGTTTAAATAAACTCCCAAAATATCTGGATTTCGATATCCATTGATTGAAGATTCTAATTCAGTATATTCAATAACAGTTTTATTTCTAACTTTTGCACAAAATGTAACAATTTGTACAACAGTTTTTCTTGTGACACCTCGTTGCAGTCTTGAGCAGTCTTTGACTGAGAAATGCTTTAGCACCACCTGCAGGACATGGTGTTTCACAGCATAAAGAACTTTAGTTGAACCTTCTGCCTATACAGATAATACATATATGCAGCATTGATCTCATCTGGTCTTGGAAGAACAACAATGAGAAATCAGTTGGTCATTCTACTGCCACAGACAGTTGAAGCGGTGTTCACAGGCTTTAGACAACTGTCCTTTCAAAACTGCTTTGAGCTCATATCCAAAATGAAGTCAGTTGTGGAGGAAAGCCATGTCTTAAATCAGGAGGCACTGTTAATTGGAGAGACAGCACATGTATAATGGAGTGTTAGTGTAACTGTAGTCTGACAGGGTGTCAAGAGAGGCTGGTGGAGGCAGAAATCGGAGGATACCAGTTCTCGTACCATTCCATGTATTCTAATGAGCCTGTCCTCCGAATTTTCTACCTCCACCAACCTCCCCTAGTGGGGGTTAATGAGTTTTCAAGGAACAGGAGTAAAAATAGACTACATCTCAACTCCAGTGGGACTGGGATCTCAGCTAAGGCTAGAGTGAGTGCATCTCTCTATCCATCCTACAAGAGTACCTAACTAAAACTGTGGAGAGGAGATGTCTACAAAAAAATGCTAGGGAGACAGAACAAGGAGTGGGCTGTCTGTCTGTCTGCCTGCCTGCCGCAGCACAACACAACACAGCATTGATTAAGATTCTCATTGAGAAGAGTTCAAGGAGGGTTGAACAGACTCCAGATGTGTGTTTCTCTGCTTAGGAGTAAATTGCAGATTGTGTTGGTAGATAAGGGCAAGTGAATCACTTACTAGGAAGGCTATGAGGCTCCTCTGCACACTCTCCCACTGGAAGCAGCTTTTGATGTACTGTAGTGCAGAGAGCACTGCCTTGTAGAGGTTCCGTACCCGGTAGACATTCCGTGCCAGGATCTGTTCGGAATGATTCGGGGGAAGAAAAAAACGCAATTAAAAACATGCCATGGAAAGGGTTGTTTTGTTGTATTTTTCTTTTACGAAATTGTGAGTTTTCTGTCATCGTGAATATTGATGTACTGTGCAAGGAGAGTATGGATTGGATCTATGCCAATATATCGGATGATGAGAAAATGACAGCTCTCTGAAGTCATGTATGGTATAACCCCGATAGTATAGCCAGCCTGCAGACCAGTCTGTCTCTGCTTTAGACAACATGGCACTCTCTGGCAAGGCAACAATATACTGTAGTGTAATTAGATGCAGAAACAGTCAGGCAATCAAGCTAGTATAGCACTGATTACCATATAATAGCAGAATGCTGTTACCACTATGATTCTAAAATGCAGTATATCATGGTCATTGGTTTCAATTGCAAACCTTTTTGGAAAACTTTGCATTGTCCTCCATGAATTTTTTCTCCCTTGGTTTGAATGTTCTGATACTTGCTCTAACCTAAAAAAAGGAAAAAGAAAAGAAGAAGAGATGAATAATTAAATGTTTTGAAAAGGTTTGACAGAGGAGAGGAAAAAGATCTACACCATGAAATTGCATTCATTTTCTAACTGTACTGTAGCTGCAAGCAAGTAACCACAATCTCAAATGACTCCAATTGTTTCCTTTTATAGTCGCCTGTGGGTGCCAATGAACTCTGTATGATTGACTCCAGTTATCTGATTAGATAATGGTAAGTCCATCTGTTGCTGTGGGAGTTTTGGCTGTGTTCCTTCACACTGAGTCCCTAGCCAGTGCCTCCGTCACCGTGCGTTGCAGATGGCCATATCAGTGAGGATTTATCCATCTGTAATAAGCCATCATGTTCTCATGTCCTCATTGTTACTGGACTTTTTCTACTTACCGGGTTGAAAAGAACCTCTAGCTCCAGAGATATGGTCCCCTTAGATAGTCCTCCTAAATCCTCTTTTTTCAATGGGCAGGAGATCCGTTGGCCGTTGTGGATCTGGTTAGAGGGAGGGTACGTTAGGACATGTTCTGATCTGGACACTTACAGGGGATTAATGGAATGGATGAGGGGGGTTTTAAAAAATGTATCTAAGTGTCTTCACTTCAGCTTACATTGATCAAAAATGAAAAGAGATTTACGTTTTGAATTAGGAACACTTAATAAAAACTGATAAACTCATTTATCAGCCCTTAATAAACCATTAATAAATAATTAACTATCATGAAATACTAGTAAATTATTATTCCTACAAATGTAAGATTTACTAATGATTTGTGAAACAAAGCAAAACACATTGCAACAATTCCTTTATAAATGTTTAGAAGCCATTAGAAGACCTTGATAGCTGAATTGTGACAACATATACGGTGCTGGTCATATAATTGTTGCCAAACATACCAATTCGATCTACAAATGGGTTTAAACCTTTAGTCATATGTATACAGGGTGAATAGTTTGATTAGGGACTCTTAGATTATCACATTACAAATTACTTTAATGTTTTAGTAATGTATTTACAAATTATGTTTAATATAGGTGCTGGTCATATAATTAGAATATCATCAAAAAGTTGATTTATTTCAGTAATTCCATTCAAAAAGTGAAACTTGTATAATGTATACATTCATTCCACATAGACTGATATATTTCAAGTGTTTATTGCTTTTAATTTTGATGATTATTACTGACAACTAATGAAAACCCCAAATTTAGTATCTCAGAAAATTAGAATATTGTGAAAAGGTTCAATATTGAAGACCCCTGGTGCCACACTCTAATCAGCTAATTAACTAAAAACACCTGCAAACGCCTTTAAATGGTCCCTCAGTCCAGTTCTGTAGGCTACACAATCATGGGGAAGACTGCTGACCTGACAGTTGTCCAAAAGACGACCATTGACACCTTGCACAAGGAGGGCAAGACACAAAAGGTCATTGCTAAAGAGGCTGGCTGTTCACAGAGCTCTGTGTCCAAGCAAATTAATAGAGAGGCGAAGGGAAGGAAAAGATGTGGTAGAAAACAGTGTACAAGCAATAGGGATAACCGCACCCTGGAAAGGATTGTGAAACAAAGCCGATTCAAAAATGTGGGGGAGATTCACAAAGAGTGGACTGCAGCTGGAGTCAGTGCTTCGAGAACCACCACACACAGACGTATGCAAGACATGGGTTTCAGCTGTCGCATTCCTTGTGTCAAGCCACTCTTGAACAAGAGACAGCGTCAGAAGCGTCTCGCCTGGGCTAAAGACAAAAAGGACTGGACTGCTGCTGAGTGGTCCAAAGTTATGTTCTCTGATGAAAGTAAATTCTGCATTTCCTTTGGAAATCAAGGTCCCAGAGTCTGGAGGAAGGGAGGAGAGGCACAGAATCCACGTTGCTTGAAATCCAGTGTAAAGTTTCCACCGTCAGTGATGGTTTGGGGTGCCATGTCATCTGCTGGTGTTGGTCCACTGTGTTTTCTGAGGTCCAGGGTCAACGCAGCTGTCTACCAGGAAGATTTAGAGCACTTCATGCTTCCTGCTGCTGACCAACTTTATGGAGATGCAGATTTCATTTTCCAACAGGACTTGGCACCTGCACACAGTGCCAAAGATACCAGTACCTGGCTTAAGGACCATGGTATCCCTGTTCTTAATTGGCCAGCAAACTCGCCTGACCTTAGCCCCATAGAAAATCTATGGGGTATTGTGAAGAGGAAGATGCGATGCGCCAGACCCAACAATGCAGAAGAGCTGAAGGCCACTATCAGAGCAACCTGGGCTCTCATAACACCTGAGCAGTGCCACAGACTGATGGACTCCATGCCACGCCGCATTGCTGCAGTAATTCAGGCATAAGGAGCCCCAACTAAGTATTGAGTGCTGTACATGCTTATACTTTCCATGTTCATACTTTTCAGTTGGCCAACATTTAAAAAAAACCTTGTTTTGTATTGGTCTTAAGTAATATTCTAATTTTCTGAGATACTGAATTTGGGGTTTTCATTAGTTGTCAGTAATAATCATCAAAATTAAAAGCAATAAACACTTGAAATATATCAGTCTGTGTGGAATGAATGTATACATTATACAAGTTTCACTTTTTGAATGGAATTACTGAAATAAATCAACTTTTTGATGATATTCTAATTATATGACCAGCACCTATATTAAACATAATTTGTAAATACATTACTAAAACATTAAAGTAATTTGTAATGTGATAATCTAAGAGTCCCTAATCAAACTATTCACCCTGTATACATATGACTAAAGGTTTAAACCCATTTGTAGATCGAATTGGTATGTTTGGCAATCCCAATAACATATTAAAAAGTGTAGCTACTGCACAGTGAAGAATTTAAACAGCCAAATAAACCCACAAACTGTAACCACAAAGGAATAATAGATAGATTGTTATTCTTTGAACAATTTCAGTTACATAAAAAACAAAAACATCATCAAAAACACGAAACAAACTGTCAGCAGCTATCTAGTGCAGCTAGCGTGGCATAATAATGAGTCTATAATATGACACATATTGATAATACCACTACTCGACAGAAACAAAATAGTTTAAATGCAAGGTGAACTAACTAGCTAGCTACAGTCCTCAAAATAACAATGTTATGTCTTTGTACAGTTGAACCACAACTTTAAAAACAGTTGTAAACCTGTGAAGGTTCCTTGGAGCTGCACTAGCTAGCTAGCCAATAGTACTTGAACTAAAACATTCAAACATAGATATCATTTTAAGTTGGACTGCCAGTTGTTGCTACATTCTGCTGGCTTTAGAGAGCTCAGCAGGTACGTACATTTATATTTTACATTTTAGGCATTTAGAAGATTCCTTTATCCAAAACGACTTACAACAAATACATTTGACTAAGTAAGTGAATCATCTATCCATCAGTCATCATAAGAAAAAGCAATCTATGCTAGGGCCAGGGAGCATTAGTAAACAGAGATGTGGGTAGACGATATGGTTATGAACGGAAGTGATTAAGTAAATGTTAATAGTCAATTAACCCATAACCAGGCTTTCATCTCTAAATAAGCATTTAAAAAAAAAAGGAAAACCTAAAAAACGTTCTACGGGCATTGGTGACAGCTTTCACAATAGCTAGTGCAGCTTCCAAGGAACATTGATGCAAACTTTTTTTTAAAGATGTGGTTTAACTCTAGCGAGATTGACATCAAGCACACAACTTTGTCATTGACAACTGCAACTAACCCTAACTCTAGCTAGATATTTAGTTAGCTGTAGAGTAGAATTCTAGTTTCATATATCTGATGATGTTAAATTAATTGTAATTTGTTCTGTGGTTTTGTGGGTTGACGATCAACATTTGCACAAAAGTCTACCAATGCCTTTTATAAATCTTTATTAATGTTTATAAATGCTGAATATTTAATTATGTACACATGAGCACATGAGAACCACTTGTGTAAGCATCTAGGTTGTATTTGTAAAATCACAAATTAAAATCATTATCTAAACATCCATGAACATCATTGGTGCATGCTGTAGTTATAATAATTTACTAAGCTTTTAGTAACGTTTATAAATCTTATAATAATCAGTGAGCTCATTATTTATTAACAGTTTATAAAGGGCTTATAAATTATAGTTATTATGTTAATTAATATGGATATAATAACAACATACAGAACCATAATATTTAATCACTTACAGAGAGCAAGGGGATAGCGACTTTGCCAAGAAAATCTGGTGGTTTGTCACCATCCTCATCAAATATGGTCAACTCCAGGATGTCATGGATATCTTTGACTGGGCTGGAGAAGAACATATTATATAGGATTATAAAAACAGTAGATTGATATTGCAACATCTGACATGGACATGTCTGAGAAACATTACAGTACTACAGTGTCACTTGTCAAAAATATGACAAATAGAAGCTTCCGAAAAAAAGTGTCAACCCTAATAGTACACTTGACTCCCATGACTATTACACTTGCTATACTCTTATGTTTTTTTGTTTCCTTTTAATTGTTTTGATTAATTTTCCCTTAAAGCGCATTGTGTTGCAACCGTTTATGAGATAGTTTGATTTGATTTAACGTATGATAAAATTGTCTCACTTACAAGGTAAAGACTTTGTTCCAGTCAGGGTTGAGAGTTTTGTAAATAGTGTGAGTTTGTAGTCTGTCATTACCCAACTCCAACACGCAGAAGGGATCACTCTTCCCTGCAGAAAGCCACACAACAATCACTGTTAGTTTACTCATATTCTACAATATTACATACGTTCTACTCTGCAACAAAAAGTACAAGAGTAAATCAACAGAGTTAGACACACCATACCATTCAAATCAGCAGCCATCAGATCTGTAGCCTTGATAATTTTCACTTGAAGGTACCCAACATCTTTTAGGTTCTTGAAGGACTTTCTGAAACCCTGTGGGGTAAATATCAGAAAGGAAGCTTCTTAGATACTGAGTATCACCAATGAAAGAGCGCCATCATAAAATAATTGCTGATTGTTATTATCAATACAAGAAGTGAGATAACTGACATATTTATCCAGCATGTTCGCCCTCTCGTGGGGCTCCTCCAGGGGCGGAGCAATCAGGTCAGAGATGGAGACGCCACTGCACGCGCTCAGTGTCAGCAGGAACACCAGCCGTCCTTTCCCCTGGTCTAACGCCTGGGTGTACAGCTGAGGCTGATTGGCTGGGACTGTGGACAGGTCCACCTCACACCTGCACACAGCCATCACGCACACACACGCGCGCACACACACACACACACACACACACACACACACACACGCACACACGCACACACGCACACACACACACACATGCACACACACACACACACACACACACACACACGTTACTTCACTTGTGGTATTCCTGTGCAATGAAAAGGATATTATTAAGCAGTTCCACCCACGACAGTAACTAACACAATAAGCGAGGTAAAACTCACATCCCGAAACAGTCCTCGTATTTCCGTCCTTCTTTATACCAGACTTCCACCTCCAGGACAACTGGGCCATCCTGAAACTGGTTGAAGTCAAATCTCTCCCTCCACTGTGGGTTGGACGTCTTACAGTGGTTCTATGGAGAGGTTAGGGAGTGAGGTATTAGAGGGAAAGAGCAGAGCTGCTTTGAGTAGTGTTGCTTGTTAATTGTTGTGTGTAATGTACATTCATTGTAGGTGTACATTCATACGTAGGTGTTATGCCAGCAGGACCAGTACAGTAACAAACACAAGGACAGCATCATCATGGCTAAACTAATGCCAAGTCTTAGTCTATTCAGTAGCATTTAAGGCTAGGTTACTCCAGACTTGAGAACATGTAGCTGTGTTAGGTTTAGGTACCCTGCTCTTGTAATGCTGGTCGCCCAGTCTGAAGCGTACAAACACTTCTCCCGGTCGGTCCTCTGGGATGTCCTGCCCTTCCACCAGGGTGATGCCCACCACACCACTCCACAGCTGGCTCTTCCTCAGAGACTCTGACAGGCGCCGGCTCAGGGGCGACCCGGCTGACTGGAGGGGGGGGGGGTACAGCAGAGGGGACATGGTCATGGGAGACAGGAGAGAGAGGGGAGGGCAGAGGGAAGGGAGAGAGGACAGAAGAGAGAGCAGGGGGACAGAAGAGAGAGCAGGGGGACAGGAGAGAGAGAGCAGGGGGGCATTAGAGGGGAGAGGCCAGAGGGAAGAGGGCAGAGGAGAGGAGAGCAGACAGGAGAAAGGACAGTCAGAGATGTAGGCGGATGATTTTGCTTAAACAAAATCAGATTATCCTTCTTAAGGTTTTCATTTCCAAAATAAAATATACCAAATAAATCAATCACCAAAACTGTTGACCGTAAATGTGCAGTGTGTTACAATATACACACGGACGTGATGAAAATACACCTACACATACAAATACAGTACAACATAGTAAAATAAGTACTTCAAACATGGTCATAACAAAACTAAAGAGTAAATGGACCTCCAGTAATCAGAGAAGCAGATTAGAGTACATGCCAACCAGCTAAATTAGACTACATTATCTATTTCTTTCAGTGAAAGAAAATTGAAAACGATCCTTTATTCCATCAGGGGATTAGAGAAAAAAGAAGAAGAAAAAGAAGAAAAAAAGGAAGAAAATGGATTGTTGGCAGCAGTCAGGCAGATTTCTTACAGTGTATATATAAAGAACCATCATCCAAGATAATTAGGTGAGCTTAAAGCGAACCGAGAGAATCTGTTTAACGTGTATTCAATTAAACAGACAAAGCCATATCTGTCACAAAACAATAATGTTCTGTGCATTTCCGTGCTAAATTAAAAAGCATTCTAGAAAGCCATATTTCTACTATTATTAATACTACTAGCATTACCGGTATATACAGAAGAGCACACTTATTGTACTGGTACAGTGTGTATAAAGTTGCTCTTTCATGTTGTATTGTGCTAGAATAAAATAAAAAAATAGATAACTATATATTTCTCCTACCAATAAAGCATTGAACTAATAAATATATTTATTATTTAAATTGAAGAAATTAGTAGAGTTAGGGCAGTATCTTATGGAAAAACACTGTATGGGTTTCTAATGAAACACTGCCCCCTACTGTAAAGAAAGAAATATTGATATTATTAAGTCTACAATAAACATGTTGTTCCCCACGAACGATGTAGCGCCTTGTGTGAATTGGTACTATAGCATCTCCTTGGGGCAATCAGTGTAATTTTGTAAATGCCGAATCATTCAAAATCAAATCGTCAAAATTGTCCCAGTGGTGTCTGGGATATCTCAGTGGTGTCTGGGATATGTCAGTGGTGTCTGGGATATCTCAGGGGTGTCTGGGACATGTCAGTGGTGTCTGGGATATGTCAGTGGTGTCTGGGACATGTCAGTGGTGTCTGGGATATGTCAGTGGTGTCTGGGATATGTCAGTGGTGTCTGGGACATGTCAGTGGTGTCTGGGACATGTCAGTGGTGTCTGGGACATGTCAGTGGTGTCTGGGATATCTCAGGGGTGTCTAGGATATCTCAGTGGTGTCTGGGATATCTCAGTGGTGTCTGGGATATCTCAGTGGTGTCTGGGATATCTCAGTGGTGTCTGGATATCTCTGGTGTCTGGGATATGTCAGTGGTGTCTGGGATATCTCAGTGGTGTCTGGGATATCTCAGTGGTGTCTGGATATGTCAGTGGTGTCTGGGATATCTCAGTGGTGTCTGGGATATCTCAGTGGTGTCTGGGATATCTCAGTGGTGTCTGGGATATCTCAGTGGTGTCTGGGATATCTCAGTGGTGTCTGGGATATGTCAGTGACATTCAAACATATGAACGGACAGAGACAAATCCACAATCCACTCCCCGATTTCATGGTGGGGGACAGCAATGCATTTCATTAGCAAAATAAGACCAATTAGTAAATCAATGTAAAATTAAGATCCGGAATTAGGATTTGGGTTGTTCCTGAAGAGATGCTGCTGGTGCATTGTATCGTTGTATCATGTCTTACCCTAACACTCCTTTTTCGTTTTGGAGGCTTTGGAGACTTCTGCAACAGTTGCATGCAGTTAGATGTAAAACAGAAAATGGTTAGTATACGTATGAGGGGGGGAAAACACAACGAAATGTATGTAAAGACATATTATGGACAATACAGACACTGTGTTTTATGTATAGGGATATAATGTGTCCGCCTTACATGTCTTTTACTTTCTCCGTCTCGGAGGGAAAGGCAGATGTCCACCATGATAAAGCCCATGTCGTCTTCCAGACTGTTGGGGTCATCAAGGCGCAGCGACAGCTCACTTGTTCTGGAACATTTAAGAAGGAGAGGAAGAAGAAGAAGAATGTTTTATTAACCTCTAGGCTCCCACTGCCCCATTGTTGACTTGGGTTAACATGATCACTGTGAATGTGATAGACTTGGGTTAACATGATCACTGTGAATGTGATAGACTTGGGTTAACATGATCACTGTGAATGTGATAGACTTGGGTTAACATGATCACTGTGAATGTGATAGACTTGGGTTAACATGATCGCTGTGAATGTGATAAGACTTGTCAACAGTGATGCCGGTAACGCGATACTAAGTATCGCGATACTCTAATCTGATTACTTTTCCCAGTAACGACTATTCTATCGCGATACTATTTCCAAATCAGTAATCTGATTAAAGTTACTTATTCGAGTGACTGTGCGTTACTATTGCGTTACTACCTCATAACTTAGGCTAAATGCAGTATTTCTTTGTAATGTTCGATAGTAAACAAACATTTATTGCTTTTCTCGCGTCTTGGGGAGTGACGTCAGTGATCACGTTTTCAACACGAGGTGCAGCAGAATCGCTCACGTGTATCACCACGCTGATTGCACAGTGTAAACAGAAGCGTATAATGGAGCGAGAACAGAGATATGCGTTAAATAGCTGGAAATATAGGGATTATTTTGAGTTTGTGTCAGCAAAGGATGACAAGAACATAAATGTTCGTTGTACACTCTGTGCTGGCAAGAAAATATTGTCCTGTGGTAAAAGCCTGAATGGTCAGGGTAGGTTTTAGGTTTTGTGAAACCCCTCCTTGCTAGTTACTGTTAAGGGGAGGCTACCCCCCCTAGACTTTGCCAATAGGCAAAAAAAGAAAGAAAATAGATATCACTATGAACACATTCCCAGTTTGTTATGTACATAAAAACTATGAAAAAATGTATTGCAAGTTTTCTGAATTTATTATTGTTTATGTTTATTATGCAAATTAGATGCTAATTGGACCCAAATCTCCAGGATCACTCACACCATCATATTTGTCAATTTTTTTATTTATTTTTTTTATTTATGTTGACACATAAGAAAACAAACTTTGCACACAGCAGATTGTGTCTATGTCCTCGTATCAGCCCATACATCAGGAAATACTGTCCATAGTCATAAAAAAATCTATTTTCGCCATGGTTTTGGTATAAAATGTACTATAAACAGGGCTATGAATGATATATCATCAAACTCTTGTGTGCAGAGAAGCAGAATATGGATAGGAAGAAATGTGGAAAGTTTGGTCTGTTTTGGTGCAAGGAAAATCCTTGTGTGTGGACAAGTGTGTGGACAAACACATAAAAACAAATTTTCGGGAAAACAGACTCAAAGTTTTGTATTGTGAAATATGAAACATTTTTATTTGAAACTGCTATTCACAAACACAAAACCTAATCAAACCATTAGCAATAAACATCCTAAACACCTGACTGATAACTGAATAACATAAACTGAACAGAAATGCACACAGGCTACAAATAGTGGCTGTTATGGAATAGAAAGTGTCTCCCTCTCTCACAAACCTCTGGCACCACCATGTAATCAGCACACAGAACTACAGCCAGCCAGCCAGCCACACACACACACACACACACACACACACACACACACACACACACACACACACACACACACACACACACACACACACACACACACACACACACACACACACACACACACACACACACACACACACACACACACACACACACACACACACACACACACACACACACACACACACACACACACACACACACACACACACACACACACACACACTTGTGTCAAGCCTAGTTACAGAACCTGGTACTGGTGTGTGAGCACATCTGCCTCTCCTGTGTGTGAGAGAGGGACAGAACCTGGTACTGGCGCCGCAACCGAGTCGGGGCTCGGATATGTGTTCGGCGGGCCCGAGCCGATTCAGGAAATATTAGAACGGCGTCTGTGGCTCGTACGGTTGCGACGCAGCGGTACTTTGACCTGAAGTGCCTAGGCCGAGAAGCCTGAATTTGAGTTATTTTTAAATGCTTTTCGGTCAGCGCGGCCGTTCCGAGGCGCAGAGACGCACCGTTTTCGACGAGGTCATTCGTAAGGGGCTTGGCACCCGTACTCTGTCGAGTTTTTTCTGCTAGGCGCGACCGAAGATGTTCGACATTTGTGAAAACCAGACCTCTAGCTCACTCAGGAGGGGAGTTATGAATTCTGGCCACAGGAGGCCATACAATGGGCTAGAGACTTGAAATCACTTTTGTCTGAAAGCTGGCATCCCACTGATGGTGTGTGTCTTTTTCTGTTCCCCTGGCTACATAGGAAGTGTCCCAAAGGTGAGCCTAAAGTTCAGGAGGTCGCCAATGTTAAACGGCTGAGTGGGGAGGGGTAGTGAGTGACTAAATTGAGTGCTGTTTGGTGATACATTGGGCTAGAGATCTGAAATCACTTTTGGCTGAAAGCTGGCATCCCACTGATGGTGTGTGTCTTTTTCTGTTCCCCTGGCTACATAGGAAGTGTCCCAAAAGTGAGCCTAAAGTTCAGGAGGTCGCCAATGTTAAACGGTGGGTCACAGTGATTGACTAAATTGAGCGCTGTTTGGTGATACATTGGGCTAGAGACTTGAAATCACTTTTGTCTGAAAGCTGGCATCCCACTGATGGTGTGTGTCTTTTTCTGTTCCCCTGGCTACATAGGAAGTGTCCCAAAAGTGTCCCTAAAGTTCAGTAGGTCGCCAATGTTAAACGGCTGAGTGGAGAGGCTAGTTCCGCCTTCCGCGTCACATGGGACACGACAACCAATCACATTCGAGAATTTTCGCATCAACCAATAGAATCGCGTATTCTAAAAGAATGCAACCTATCTATTTTAGTGATTGGTTGCTGATACAAGGGGCGTTGTAAATTTTGGAAGCGGCCATTTTGAGCACAAGAAACACATCTTTCAAACAAGGCCAGGCTTGATGTATTTCAGACAGCAGCCGTTTCGGTAACGCTGTGCGTAAACTACTAACTTTTGGCGAATTTATGAGGATTTTACGGACGCATGCACCACAATCAAGTAAAATAAACAACCAAATGTGTTTTTGTCGACGTTGTATTGTCACTAATATGAAAGAAAACATGTTTAGGAGGCAAAAGAGCAACTCATCTCAAAATCGGGGAAAAATGGGAAATTGCGTTTTGAGGGGGGTAGCCCCACTTAAATAAAGATTATATTTATTTTATTGTTTAAAAACAAGTATTTATGTTGGGTGAGGCAAAGAAAGACTCTTTATTTTGTTGTTTTAAGTTATTGTTTAAAGTTTAATTATGTAATTTAAGTTACTGTTAAAATAAAGTGAGTTTTGGCAAAACCAGTTTTCATTTTTATGTTGCGGGTGGGGGGGGGGGGGGGGGTCGGGTGCCTAGGCAGCTGCCAATAGTAACTAAAAAAGTAACTAGTAATCTAACTTAGTTACTTTTAAAATCAAGTAATCAGTAAAGTAACTAGATTACTTTTTAAAGGAGTAATCAGTAATCAGTAATCAGAATACTTTTTCAAAGTAACTGTGGCAACACTGCTTGTCAGTGAGTCATAACAAGGAGTTCATGTCGAGCATCAATAGTGCAAGTCATAACACATCACAGTCAGAACCAGTCTTTCACAGACATTGTGAAATGTAGACACGGCGTGTGTGACGCGATGCATGGGTCACTCACTTTTCCAGCTCTAGCTCGCTCAGGAGGATGTAGCAGGAACCCATGAAGTCATCGGTGGTCAGATCCCGGTCGTACACCTGAACGGAACCCCAGACCAAATAAGCATGTTACTGTAACACACAATCATGGAGACCTCACGTCATCTACCCTTCTACCCAAGTTCCCCTCCAGGGTTCCTACAAGTTTCAACAAGTCAAATTCAAGACCTCTTTGAATAGAATTTTAGACCTATTCGCGACACCATGTGATAGCTTTTTGTCATCCTGCCGTAGCTTTGTTCGCCAATAATTTCTCCCGGGGGCAGCGAATTGGCATTTTTTTGGTTCCAGCTTGATTAATTTCCACGTAAATAGATGTGGTCGGACTGATTTCCTTGCAGGACAAGCTAATCTCGTTTTTTAGACATAGCATCTCATTTTTTAGACCTAATAACTGAAAAGGGTGCCCTTTTTAGGCCTTATATATATATATATCCATCGGATTGCTGGATTTTAGACTTTACAGCTTTTTAAGACCAGCGCGGGAACCCTGCCCTCTTGGCTCCACAACATGCATGGTGAAGTGATGAGCCTTTACCTTGATGTAGAGTCTCTGCTCCAGCTCGCGCACCGGGAAGGAAAAGGACTCATTCCATGCTGGGTTGAGGTTTTTGTAAACAACTTTGCTTTTGTAGAATGTTTTCCCGTCCAGTTTGAATTTCACGTACGGATCACTTGTACCTGAGGAAGGACAAACATTTCAATCAACAATAAATACTCAATCAACTTCTGGGACACCCTTGACGTTTTTTTATCCACATTTTGTCACAATACTATACTTATACTTGTAGGTCATCTGAATCGAGAGATGAGATTCTGGTGTCAGAGATTAATAAAGCATTGGATTTAGTGTGTTAGAGTTACAATTGTCTCAGCAGTAACAAATGGGCTTGCTGATTAAATAGGGTGGCATTCAGCTTGGTTGTACTGTAGATGGGAAGTGGTAAATGAGCCTGCTGGCATCTAGGGCTGCTTTGGTTACATCACTGAAGAACAGGTTGACACAAATAAAGATGTGTGCATTAAAGAGACAGGATGACACAGATTCTAACAAGGCAAGCTGTTAGGCCCGTCTGTACTGCAGCCACAACACACTAGAGTCCAGAACAATGAAAAAAATAGAGACGACCTCATTTAGTTTTATACTGCCTCTGTGGTTTTATTCTACCGAATGTATGAAGGAGGGTTAGGGTTTTTATTTATCTATTGTATTTGATGACAGTCGACTTTGGTGTACAGTATATTCAATTATTAATTAAACACAAAACAATTAGGTAGATTGAAGACACAATATTAAATGTTCAACCTAGAACTATTAGGAGGAGATGTCACTTAGGGTAATATAAGGACATCTCAACTATAGTAAAATGTGGATTCCTTTCCTTTTGGCATTAGAAATGCCTCTAAATACAATAAACAATACTGGCCTGCAATATACCCTGTTGTCTTCAACAAGTCACTATCATTCACCACTATTCTGTGGATTTGGGTAGGAGAGGAAGTGGTTTAGTGTGTGAAAGAATATTAGAGAGAAGAGAAAGAGTCCTTACCATAGAAGTGTGTGAACGTTTAAAAGGGGCAATCTGGGATTGGTACATACATTTTTGGACTTTTAATACAATGCACAATACTGGCCTGTATTCATTAAGTCACTATCAACCAGAGGAAGTGGTTTACTTTAGTTCAGCTGATGGACTCAATGTGTGATACATACACCACCGTTTCCTGTGGTGTATCCAGGGGCGCCGCTAGGGGGTGGTAAGTTAGGACGATTCTAAGGGCCCAGCACTGACAGGGGCCCACGAGAATCTTTAAAAAAATAAAAATAATAATAATAATTATTATTATTATTATTATTATCATAAGGACGTTAATGTAGCCGAATTCTAATTATAATTCTATGTATTAAAAAAGTCACAAAAGAAACAAACTGGAGTTTTGTTTCTATGTTTAACAAAATTAAGCCTTATTATTTACCCCTCTCTTTATTCATTGCATGGTTCAGTCCACCGCGCGCGAGCTGCTAGACTAGAGGAACGTTACCGCAAATATTCTGACAAGGTTTCCATGACCAACATGTCCTGCTGTAGTATGTGTGTGGGACAGATGGAGGACAGCCAGATTGGAAATGCATCAAATGTACGTGTGCGTGCGTGGACGATGTCGTGAAAGGCAAAGCCAAAGTCAGGGTCACAAAAGAGAAAAGTAAAAAAATCACTAAAAACAGTGGTTTAGTGATCTAATCACTGCGTGGATGATCTAGTTAGCTCGCTATAGCTAATTAACATTAACTTCAAGTATAGTTAACTTACAGTGCACTGTCAGTATAATTTCAGTTAAATGTATGAGATGAGTGCAATTTTGGTCCAAATATTATTAGGTTATTAGAGCTGAATTTGTATCCAGCAGCTATGCACTTTTGCTATAGCTAGCTAGTATAATGTTACATGCTAATGACGTCATGCACAGATGCAGCCTCCCAGTTGAAGGAGAAGGAGGTGAGCAGTAGGAGTTTGGGGTTAACAAACAGATTTAGAATATTTTAATGTATGCTGCATTACCATGCAAGCATTGAATACAACTTTAGCTAATATTCATATTTAGTTAATAGTTCTTCCAGTAATTGCAATAACATTGACCACTGGCATCTTAATAATATTGTTAGCTAGCTAGATAACATTTAAGTTAGCTAATCTGGTGTAATGTATGTATTATTATGTTAATACTATTATAGGACATATTATGAATTATGTACCTATGGATACTCCATGCCAGGGCCCTCTTCAAGCAAGGCAGCCAGAGAGGAGAGCAGAGGTGGGGGGTAGTGGTGGTCTAGTGGATAGTGAGTTGGACTTGTTATCGGAAGGTTGTGAGTTCAAATCCCGCCTGAAACCTCACCACTACTAGTGTGCCCTTGAGTAAGGCACTTAGCCTTCAGTTACTCCAGGGGGAATGTCCCTGTAATTCGTAATTGTTTTGATTAAAAGCGTCTGCTAAATGGCCAAATTAATTAAAATTTAAAAAATTAAGAGGTAAAGAGGCAGAAGAAGAAGAGCAAGAAGTAACAAAGGACAATGACAGCAGCACAGCAAGTTGGCTTCATCACTAGATTTCAAGGATCTTATTAAATATTTTGCTACTAAGAAGGCCCAGCGTTTAGCTTTGATTTGATTTGATCTCTTTACTCCTATCTTGAATCGTTGTGCATTAGGCTAGATATAGTTTTTAGCTCTCCAGGTATACTATTCCACAGTACTGCCGCAGTGTAAAAATAAAAATCTTCCCATTTCACTATTCAATTTCGCTGGCACCATGTCTGTGTTGCTCCCTCTTGTATAACTTAAGACACGTTTGTCTTTGTGTGAAACAAGCAATGCTGAGTCAGTAAATATCTCTCTGCTGTAATTCTTCATGGATCTAATCCTGACAGTATTATGGCCAACTGGTCTTTACAAGATCTACATTTATTTAGACACAATACCACCCCATTAAAATTATATTTTTTACTTTTTGTGTGATTTATACTTTTATAATTGGGTTCCAATCTTCATTTAATTATACTTTTGTCCTTGTGTTGTTCAAGTCTTAATTTAATAAGTTAAAGAATGTTGAGATTTCTTTGCTGAATTGTTGATTCCTCTATTTACAAAAGATGTCCATCATTGGATTTCTTGCAGTGCATCAATAGTTCATCAACTTCAACTGGGTTTAGGTTGATGGGTGGTTTAGGTGGGGGGGCCCAAAATGATATTCTGTCATGGGGCCCAGAATCTCTAGCGGCGCCCCTGGGTGTATCACACCAACAACCAACAACCAATGGGAGCTTTGTCAGTGTTGAAACAATTAGGGCTACAAGTGTGTAAACTATGTTGAGAAGTATCTAGAAGCTGTATTTATTGTAAGTCGCTTTGGATAAAGGCATCTCCTAAATGCCAAAAATGTAATGTAAATGCAGAAGCTAATATTCTTTTGCAAGTAATAATTCATCACATCTGCCAACAGATGGCAGTATATTCAATATGGTTGCCTGTGTGTGTGTGTGTGTGTGTGTGTGTGTGTGTGTGTGTGTGTGTGTGTGTGTGTGTGTACTATAAACAAAGCCCGGTCAGAGCAGTACTCAAGTCAGCTCAATACATTTATGAAAATCTCTTAACTTATTACAGACATTTTAAAATGAGAAAATAACCCCTGATGCAGCACATCGACACGCTGTCCGGTCTAACAACAGACGGTATTCTGAAATAATGCCTGCACATGAACCGAATCCCACGGTACCCCAGCCCATCTTTAAATGTTTAAACAGAGCGTTGCTGTGTAAACGACCAGGGAACAGGATCCCTGTTCGGTCGTCATGCCTGTGTCAATTGTGTTACGTAACCAAAACAAGGGCGTAGCCAGACTGCAGGTGTGTCTCGCCCTTCTCGCCCCTGACAGGCTTTAATATGCTGTGTGGAATGCTGCCCCGGCTTACAGCATGTCATTCTGTTATTTAGACTTAATACCGTAGACACACTCGGAGAAAGTCAAAGACAAAGTCAGGCATTCCTACCTCACTGACAAAACCGGATGACATTTGATGACGGCACAAACAACCTCTGTGTTCAATTCGACTGTGTATTTAACCAGAACAATTAGGTCATTTTGTTCTTTCTCTCTTTGTCCTATTTCATACCTGAGGACATTCCCCAGAGAGAGAGGAAGAAAGAGATAAAGGAAGAACAAAAAGGAAATAAACCCCTGACATTGAGATGCGAGACATCAATGAGGGGCGTTTCCCCATCGGCTCAGTGACTCCCACCTGCTTCTTACTCACTGGTTTAAAGTATGACTGTGCTTACCACAGAAAATGTGTCAATGTTTAAAAAGGGGAAGTCTGGGATTTGTAAACCCATTTTTGGACTTTTAAAACGATTTACATTGTATATAGCATTGATTCTTGGAGAATATTACTTATCGATTCCTCATGAGCTTAGAACTGTCTCACCTCATCAGAACCTAAAATACCCTCGCTGAACACTTAATTAGGAACACACTTTATTAGGTACACCTTCTTATTCGTTCAGGTGGTGTAAGGGTGTGAGGAATGTTTTCTTGGTACACTTTGGGCCTGTTAATACCAATCAATCATTGCTTGAATGCCACTGCCTATTTGAGTATTGTTGCTGACCATGTGCATCCCTTCATGGTCACAATGTGCCCATCTTCTAATGGCTACTTCCAGTTGAGGCTGTTTTGAGAGCAAAGGGAGGCCCTACCCAGTATTAGTAGTGTTCCTAATAAAGTGTTTGGTGAGTGTAGCTGCCTCAGTTGCTTTTCAACTTTCTAACCTTATCAGAACCTAAAATATAAAGTTAGATTTATTACAATGTAATTGTAAACAAACAAATTGTAGCATCAAAACAGTTAACACTATCACTGATCTCATGGATGGTCAGTGCTTGCATCCATAGCTTGGTCCATGAAGGAGGGGCTACGTTTCTCCAGCCCCATTCCTCAGCTGTTTGTGGCGGGGAGATTGAACCTTTCAAGTGTTGAGAGACGGAAGCAAAGTCTTACCACAGCGGTCCCTGATGACCAGGTTGTGTCCCTCCTTCAGGTTGATAGTGAGGAGGTAGGACCTCTGGGACTCTTGGACGTTCTCCGAAACATTCAGCATCTCATTGCTCATCTCCAACTGAGGACATAGAAACAGATAAAAGCATCACTTTTCTATCCATTACAGTCGTTTGGAATCAAGTCCTGGTTTGTCCATACACAAAACAGCAATGAAATAGTAGCAAAAGCAGATGGCCACTGCATTACATGCTAAAAACAAGCTCAAGTACAGGACATGAACATCGCTAATGATCTATTTCCATGAGATTCGATTCATTTTGGATGTGCTTTTGATAGGCTGTTCTCTTTTGTCTACATCATTCATCGTAGCTGTGGTTTATCCCAATTAAGCCTCACCACAATAATAATACCACCATCCTTTTAGAGAATAAACCCTGGTCTCTTGACAGAGCCCAGCTCAGAGCAAGCACTAACCCTGACCCCCAGCCAGAATGACCCAGACACAGTACACATAGACGTCCTGTTCTGAACTGTACTGGACATTCCCTACCACAAGGTCCTGTCCATATTGCAATAATCTGGAATTAAACTTTCCAGCTTCAATGTCAGCCAAGGGACAGAGCTGCTATCTGCAGGCTACACAATAGAGGCCCATGTTCCTACACTTCACAGCAACGCACCGGTGGACACCCTTCACGCCAACAGTCAGTCATTGCACCTACTAAAGGACTCTCAGAAGGCAAGAACAATGATGTCATCCTGATATATACAGCACCGCCTTCAACCAATCAGAAAGCACTTACACTGTCCTTCTCCTGGAATGTTTGGTCATGGCCATCTTGTCTGGGCTGCTGTGGAGGACACAAATAATGTTCATTCATCGTAGTTTTTGTTGTTGTTGTTGTTTGTTGACAATATACAAATACTTTTTAGTCTCGCGGCCACAAATTTACATCAGTTATTTCCTGTGATCCCATAAACTTGCTTGCGGGTGATGCCAACACATAATAAAGGTGTCCAATTGTATTCTCATCACCTAAAGATGGTCTAATTGGTTGGATCTGAACTCTGAAACACCTATTATAGGTGCAATGCATAGACGTTGTTTGTTTTAACAAATCTTGTCTTAAATCTTGTCTTAAATCATAGAGGGAAGTTCGATTTTATCTGGGGAACCCAAAACATCCATTGATCCATTGAAAGCAGGGGATCCCATGGGGCCCTGACCACAAGTTTGGGAACTGCTGCTGTACATCATGATACGCGCTGAATCTAATCGACTAACTATCCACTGAGACTGCTCTCCTTGCGGTCACAGAGGCCCTCCACTCTGCTCAAGCTTCCTACCTCTCCTCTGTTCTCATTCTCCTCTGCGTGTCTCGCTGACATCTCTACATGGATGTCAGTCCACCACCTCAAGCTCAACCTTAACAAAACTGAGTGACACTTCCTCCCTGGGAAAGCCTGCCCTCTCCAAGACTTCTCCATCACAGTTGAGAACTCTACTGTACCCTCCTCCCAGACAGCCAAGAACCTTGAAGTGACCCTGAAGAAGAGAACATCGCAGCGACAGCACTGCCCCCCCCCCCTGGGGAAACAAGCTTCCCATGGCTGTCAGAACTACAGAATCACTCCCCATCTTCCGTCAGAGACTGAAGACCCATCTCTTCAGGGTACACCTTAACTGCTCCTCATGAGACATCTACTACCCCCCTGCACTGTGTCTCCAGAGACACCTGCTTCCTCACCCTATACTGTTTTTCCTGAGATATCTACTACCCCTGTGTGCTGCTTCTCCATTGTCTATTAAAAAAAAATCGTTCTTCTTCTAGCACGATGACTGCCAATGGCCGCTGGCCTGAGCTAGATTGCTTTTCCTGCCACGACTGGTGGATTGATGATTCACTTAGCCTACTTAGTCAAATGTATTGATTGTAAGTCACTTTGGAATAAGGCGTCTGCTAAATGCCAAAAATGTATACCAGTAGGTATAAAGAAGAATACAAACCAGACTGAGACAAAACCAGACAAATAAAATAACAATTCACAATTTTAACAGCCTAAAGCCCAGTGAGTGAGCTGGCGAGAATCTAGCACTGCATCAGGGTACAGCCTTCATGTTTTATTACAAATTCCTTTACCGCAGGATAGAAAGAATGCTAAGCCTAAGAACAGAACAGAGTACACCGTAATGACATGAAGAATTTGATTTACTCTTTATACCAAACAAAGTCATGCATGTTTCCTGTCAGAGTACAGAGTCATTTACTCTTTAGTGCAAAATCAGATGTATTTGGTTATTGTTTTTCTAACCTTGGTTTGACTAAATTGTATTTTTGAGTGTGTGTGCGTAAGATGACCTTGTCAATGCTGGACGTGTTTGTTTCAGCCTTGGTCCCAACCCAAAAAGTTCGCTCTGAGGTGAAGCACTTGATGTTTCAAGGTCTCCCAAATAGACGTAACCAAACACCTTGAGTTGAACAACATTATTTCAACCATGAAGAATAGCTGTTGCATTAATGGGGATCAGAATAAACTAACCTAAAGTACTGTAAACAACCTGTGGCTTTTCAGAGGCTGAGGCTGAAGTCACAGCTTTACTGAGAAACTAAATGACCAAATACTGTACAACAAATCCAGGCAATTCTGGACTTAACAGGGACGCAACTAACAAATTGTTTTGTTCTGTGACTCATGCATCATGACTGCTCTTGACCCTTGTTCTTATGGAACATTTTACCTGTTTAAGAGTGTTTGCTAAATACAGGCGTGCAAACTGGTGATGGCCCAAAACGGTGACCCATTTTCTTTGCGGCTAACCTTAGGGGGGGGATAGCGCTAGTACTAATGGTGTTAAATAGATACCGCTAGCACTAACGGTGGTCTAACAGTGATGTGTGTGGAAGTAGCGGCAGCCCTGACCTCAACACCTGCAGAATTACTTAGAAAACAGTTTACTGTGACTGTGTTCTCTATGCTGTCTGGAATTATACCTAGCTGCCTGAAGCTAAAAGTAATTTTTTTGCAGATCTACACAATTCACATGGATGACCTATTTTGAGATAAAAACGGCTAATTTAGCAGAAAGGTGACAAGTTTGCACCCCTGAAATAACTCAAATGTGTCAAATTAATAATGAGATAAGCCCTTTATGAGATAAATAACCCTAAAGTACTGTACAGAGTAAGGGGACACCAGTGCGCATACAAACCCCCTGGTCCACTCACAGGGCTTAGGAGGACTATTGTATTACACATCAACCTTTGTCCTGAGCAAAATATCGGCTCTATTTTGAACTGATCATACGCTGAATAAATTCTTCATTCAATCATCAAGCATAGTTGACAGTCAGTTTACACACACACAATGCTCAGCACACACTCTTAATCTAACTGTGGTTGTATAGTGTGCTGAGTTGTTGTGAATGGTCACAAAGCAGATGAATAGGTTGCCCATGGATATCACTTTCCAATACAAACACAGTTGGAAAGATATTAGTTGTGTGTTATACCGACCTAAAGTCAATATTATTGCGTAACCTGTGCATACTGCTACCCATTTTAGAATCTATTCTTTGAATATTTTGTCAACATTGTAAATGTCAACTGAGTCTTGACCTATAGGTGGCCAGTCTGGTTTAGATTAGATTAGATTAGATTCAACTTTATTGTCATTGCAGAGTACAAGTACCATACAACGAAATGCAGTTTAGCATCTAACCAGAAGTGCAAATAGTGATATAAAACATGAAAGTGATAGGTACAGTATGGCAAGCACGGTAGTTAGCGGTAGATACAGGAGAGGATAGCAGTAAGCTATGTACAGTATGGTGTATACAGCTCCATTGTCCTGTCTGCCCTGAAAAGGCTCTGTCCTGTTAGCGTAGCAATAAGAGAAAATCATAATGCTGCAATCCATAATCCTCATCTGGTGTTGCTGTAGTAACCAAAGTAAAATGTCAAAAAGGCTCTCTATTGTTATTATTATTATAAGTTAATATGATGACACATTTTTATTTTTCACTTATTAATTGTTATTTTATCTCATGTTTTATGTAAAGCACTATAGGTCTACAGTTGTATGAATTACCTGTTACCAAAGATACAGTACCAGTCATAAGTTTGGACACACTTCCCCATTCAATTAAATGGGGAATTGTGTCCAAACTTTTGACTGGTACTGTACATAGAAACCAGAGTAAAGTGGCTTCTCATCATGCAAAATGTATTTGTTAAGTGCCTGAATATTATAATCATAATAATTAAACGATCAAATTTGATTTATAAAAAAAAAAGAATAAAAAAAAATATATACATGATTTATATATAAAACGTGTTACCTCAGTCCGGTCCTCCGATATCTCCACAGAGGGGATGTCTCTGCTGCTGTGCAGCATTACAGGTTCAGCGGGGGCCAGCTCTGGCGTTTCCAAGTCCCCAGGTCCCCAGTTCTCCACTGGGGACTCCTCCTCATAAGGACTAGTACCCTCAGACCCCTGAGAGGTCCAGTCTGCGGTATCCTCAGGCACGCTCAGTCTGTGTGCACTCACACCAACAGCAGACTCTGAGGCGCTAGCAGGGGAGCTAACTCTAGCCGTGGCCGCGCCCCCTCTGTCTCCCAGGGGCTTAGGGCTGCAGGGGTTGCTGTAGCTGCCTGCTGAGGGGTCGTAGTCCGCTGGCAGCCGGAGGAAGGGGGAGGTCACAGGGCTGGACTCCTGCGGCATGCGTCTCATATCGGGCACCGAGCAGCTCATCCGCTGGTCTAGCATGTGGACCGGCCGGGCGTCCAGCTTGCTGGGGCTCTTGTTGCCTCGACGGAGGTTGCTGAGCAGAGGTCTGGCTTTCTGGCGCAGGTGGCTGAACACGCTCGGCTTCTTGGAGTCCATGACGACGGGAGAGGTACAGGTGGAGGTCTATAGCCTGTCTAGTGCTGGACTACGACCCAAGGGCTGCAAAACAAACAAAACGGAAAAAAATGTCACTGTCAAAGACTGTCATTCAAACTGTCATTGCGAACAAAGACATTATACTGATTTGATTAGGCCTACAAAGATACCAATTTTCATTTATTCAAAGTGTCGTAAAAAGAGAAGGTCTATGGTCTCGCATCAGATCAAAATAGAACCCCGGCTGAATGTTATGATTACACTATACAGCCATTACACTACTGTGTGCTTCAGGGGTGGCTTCAGGGGTGGCAGAGGTCCAGCTAATTCGCATGGAATGGAATGAGGAATGGTATCATTCCTCGTTCAATTCCAATCCATGCATTACAATGGCCCTGTCCTCGAATTACGCCTCCACCAGCCTCCCCAGGTGTGCCTTGTTGTCTTTGGCCTTGTTGTATCTGATCTACGGCTACTGTAATCTATTACTATACTGCACATGGGTCAAGATGCAATGCTTTGTTGATATACAGCAAGGAGGCCTCATTTACATAAAGGCCTCATTTACATAAATAAGTCAGTAGTATCATAGAGGCATGTTGCATCATATACCTGCAGGGATTGGACAATGGGATAATTCTTAGTTTGACGTAGTTGACCAGGCAACTACGTCAAACTAGTCCAATATAGACACTAAATGTTTATTGGTGTGTGTCTGTGTCATTCTTTTCACTCTTCACTCGCAAGCCCATCTGCAGTCTTCCAATAGAACCTAGCTACTTATCTTAACTCTTCCACTGGACAGTTGGAAAACAGCTAGCTGCTTATCTTGTAAGTCGGCGATCAATCAAATTGTTCAGACTTTTAATCTGGAAAATGTAAATAAATGTCAACGTTGTTGAAAATCAATTACATACTCGCTAGTCAAGCCAAAATATTGCAATGCAATGGATTTGGTGAGTAATCTCCACTACTACGGTACTTACTTAACTATAACACTACTTTACATTGTTAGCAGGCTCACAAAACAAACTAACAAGTGTTAGTTGACTAGCGAGTGTGTCACTGATTGTCAACAACGTTGACATCACAAATGCCAAATGCCATCACAAATGCCAAAAATGTAAATGCGTGTGTGAAGGAGGACTAACAAGTGTTAGTTGACTAGCGAGTGTGTCAATGATTGTCAACAACGTTGACATCACAAATGCCAAATGCCATCACAAATGCTAAAAATTTAAATATGCGTGTGTGAAGGAGGAGTACTGCTGAAACCCTAAAGAAAACAATACCTTCCCTGATGAGCTGTCAATGCTACCGCAATGACATATTGCACTCTCACTAAACTACTGC
>NC_137679.1:31886214-31961838 GCF_963989245.1 Nansenia antarctica | reverse complement strand
CTTACTATAGTCAATGTTCCTCAACCTGAACCTAGTTTTACTCTGGTTAATACATATGAAATACACCATACTTAACACAGTATAAAGACACCCCCGATACCAATCCCATTAGTGAGTCCAAGGGAAATGCTCCAACTAGTTAGACAAAACTACCTTCCTGTGTTTACATTGCTAGGCCTTGGTCCTGTCCCCACCACAGTAGAGGAGTCCTGTGTCCACAAAATAAACAAACGCCACTTTCAGCAACGTTCCTCTGATCCTATGATTACACAATCCGGTCCAGAAAAGTGCTACTGTGCCAAGTGCTACAGTTTAGCCGATAGCAAAAGGTCCAGCTCTTGAAAGATGAGGAACAAGATACCATTGAGTCTTGATGTCCATGTGACCTTTTACTCAGTGGCCCAGTGGCCTCTCAAATATTTGTCATGGATTGATTTAAAGATGACTAGGCCATTCTGTAACCATTCAGTTGTTTCTGTATAGTTCAATGACCCTCTTTTGGACAATACTGTACATAGGATCACACAGTCTGACTCTCCCTCCTGAGACATCTACATCCCCTCTACTATTTCTCTACTGTTAATATAAAAAATTGTAAAAAATCTTCCTTCTTCTAGCATTACGACCTGGCCTGAGCATAGATTACTTTTTCCTGCTATGACTGGTAGATAGATGATTCACTTACTTAGTCAAATGTATTTGTTGTAAGTCGCTTTGGATAAAGGCATCTGCTAAATGCCAGAAATGTAAATGCAAATATAGGATCAAGTACAACATTCCTGTTGCAAGCACTTACCGTATCACTATAGAGACTGTTGAATGCTATGCAAAACAGCAATACTCTCTTTGAGAGACATTTGTCATGTTGGTGTTATAAGACATAACTACACTGTAACAACACTGGTTACTTATTGTTTCATTTACCATAACTACAATTACGATTGCAGCTACTGTAAGTCATTACTTTTTTGCTACAAAGTATAATATACAAAATATGAATATAGGCTATATATAAACAAAGAACACTTTCAAATGTAAAACAATTAAATAAACACTTTCAAATGTAAAAGTGTCTTAGCCAAAGTACATTTGTGTAAAGTAAGTGAATCATCTATAATCATCATAAGAATCACATGTACACTTCCTACAAATATCTTTGGTAAAGCTTGCTGTGACATGATGTCATATGTGTCAGGGTCTGGTTTAGGGGTGGGCATCAATGATCGACGATCGATAATTGATCGATAAGGATCTTGGTCGATCACAAAATATTTTGCTCGATAATCGATAATAATAATTTTAAAAAAAACACTAACGTTTTCAGTCATCCTCCTATTTGTGATTAACTGTTTTTTTTACTGCTCCTATGGTGAGTGTACTGTCCAGTTAGGATGGGGTGTGTTCATTGTGCATGTTTTAGCCTATAAAATGGGACAAATGTGAAATGTTATTTTAAATGTTATTTGAATAATTATTAGTTATTATTAATTATTCAAATTATTAGATACTTGTAACATTATTTTGAGTTATGCCTCATAACTGCGTGGGAATTGTTTGATTATATAGATCCGTTATGCGTAGGGATATTGGGGGCTGTGATTAGGTGCTTAAATAGTGGGAGACCGTGCGTAGGGGTTCATTGTGTGATGCCAGGACTTGAGGGATGCCACGGTTAGTGTGTTTGATGCGTGTTTTGTGTAACATTTATATGCTTTGTTTTAGTCTTTGAATGTGTCAGAGCTGTGTATTTATGTATGTTTTGTTGTCTGCATTCGCAGGTTTTACAATCTATTCAATTTTCATAAAGAATAAGAAAAACGAGTTGAATGGTATCCGTGTCCCTCAGTCCAGCCTTTCTGTCGGCGTTAGTAGACAGAACAATTGTAAAACCTACGGCCCGGGCATCAAAGAAATATCTTTGAAAAGATTCCCGAGGTGGTGGAGAAGTAAATTGACAGCCACATTCAGAGAGGAGTTCTCCGCGGGACGAATACAAGCGTCGAGGGAACTCGGAAAAGTGACTGCAATTAACCGGAGCTAGCTAGCCAGGTGTGCTGTCTGAGGCGTGTCTGTGCAGAGCCTACTGGACATGAGACAGTGTCGGCAGCGCGAGACAGCGAGAGAGGACAGCAAGACCAGGAAAGCGGTCGGGTAAGCAACAGCACTGACCAACGAACTAATTCAAGCTGGATGTTTATAGAGACTTGCCTTGCTAGCCAGAGTAATTAACGTGGGACTGACTGTGTCTGCTAAAGTGGCTAACCGGCGGAGTGATATATCCAAACTGTGAAAGGAGGAGGAGCCCTAGTGCGTCGCAGCAACCAGGAAGTAAATATACGCAGAAGATCCGGAGTTTCAAAATAAGAGTCCCATTTATTCTTGAAGTAACCAGGAAGTTAAAATACACAGAAGATCCGGAGTTTCAAAATAAGAGTCCCATTTATTCTGGCAGTAAATAAATGTCAGTTTTGACTGTAAAACGTCACAGTTGAATAAAACGAAATAAAAACACTAAGTGAGCAGTTTGAAGGGACTTTAATCTGTTAAAGAAAATAACAGCAGAGTTTGAATAAATATTTAAACATTGATAGCCTGTGAAAAGAGAAGGAAAATGGCTGAAGAGGACCAGTCCGTAGCTCAACTGAAAAAGGAGAGAAATTCAGCTAAATCCAACTTTAACCAAAAATCTGCCTTCATGCTCCGCGTTACACCCTCCATGGTCGAGAGCGAATTAAAGGTCCAGTGGCAGGCTTTCTCTAATGAAGCTGAGAAGCTCCTGGAAGCCAATAGTAGCTATGAAGAGGGTCTGCTTGCAGAAGCGGAAGAGGACCCCACCAAACTATCGGAACAACAGACGAGAGACATCGAGAAGGTGAGCAAAGACTGCATGACTAAATTGTCGAAGGTTGGCGATCTCGTAAAACTCCATCTGTGGTCAAGATACGGTGAAAGAAGAGTGTTGTTCGCGATCAGGGAGGCTGAACGAGCTAAAGAAGAGACAGAAGAGGTCCCATTGGGCCAGCTAGACCATGACTGCCATGAGAGACAAGTGCACCATTTAGAGGAGCTTACTACAGGAGCAGAGAAAGAGCTCTCTGTCTGGAGAGACTGGGCCCCTGTCGCTGCTATAGAAGACGTGGAGAGACAGCTGCATCATTTAATGTCCTCAAAGAACAAGCTCAGGCGAGATAGAGACGCCGAGATAGGAAAAGCTCGAAAGGCAACTGAGGAAGAAGACCGCGCCCGCCGCACAACAGCTGAAGGAGAGCGCCAGAGGGCTGAAGAGGAAGAACGCGCCAGACGCGCCCAGCTTATCCTGGCTCAACAGGCGGAGACTGAAGCACGGGCAGAGCTTGTTAAAGCCCAGCAAAAAGCGTTGGAGGAGACTCAAGCAGGCGCACGGGGTGGAAATGCAGCTACGAGAGGCATTCCAAAAGTGAGGCTGAAGCCTACAAGTCTCCCGACGTTTAGAGGTAGCATTCGGGAATACTACCGCTGGAGGAAGGATTGGGAAAGCCTACAGGAACAAGGCGATCCCTCCGGGTCTCCGGAAGTTAAGAAGTTTCAACTTCTGGAAAGTATAGAGGAGACCATAGTGAAGGATCTCAGGCTCGCGAGCCACAATACTGCCGAAGATGTCTTCAGGGTGCTAGAGAGTCGTTTCGGAAACAAGAATGCAATCACCAACCTGATCGTAGCAGAGCTGCAGAAGATTTCTCCAGTCAAAGAGCACCAGTTCAGGAAGGTGATTGATCTGATCCGAATCACAGAGAAAGCTCTAGCAGACCTTAAAGATCTTGACAATGAAGTAGCCATCAAAAACCCTCTGGTGACTGGAGCCATTGAGAACAAACTGCCACTCACTTTGAAAAAGGAGTGGCTTACTTTCAAAATAGACCCCCGAAATGGTTTCCAGCCGGAGAGATACTTTGACACCTTCCTGGACTTCCTACAAAAGCAGGAAAGCATCCTCGAACAGTTGGAGCAGATGGAGATCACGGAGATCCCAGAGAAGAATACTGGGAAGAAGTTTGCTTTCACTAGAGCCACTGAGAGAGGCAGCGCTGATGACAATTGTGTTCTGTGCGAAGATAAACACAGAAGTAGGCTGTTCACCTGTAAGAAGTTCAGAGGCCTCGACTTGGCAGCAAGAAAGGCCGCGGTGAAGAAGTCTAGAGCCTGCCGGCTGTGCCTTTCATCACATGGCGCTGACGGAGAGTGTAACCTTAAATTCCTCTGCACCAAGAGAGGCTGCAAAGAAGGAGAGTCGTCAGACCACCATTACCTTCTCTGCCCCAGTAGAGACAGTAAGAGGGATGGTGGAGAAAAGAAAGAAACTCCAAGTAGCGGCGTTGAACGTGCAAGGAGGTTAACCGTTGAACAGGAAGAGGTCTTGTCCCAACTCGCTCCAGAGATTGCGCAAAAAGTCAGGAAAGCCTTCACAAATAAGACAGCAGTTACGAGCTGCACTAAAGCAAAAGCCGGGAAGCTCCTGGAAGAAAATGGAATAAAGGAGTGTCCGGTAATAATGATGCTCCTGGAGGTCACTGCTAACGACGGGCAACAAATTGGTGCTCTGATGGACCTAGCATCAGATACAAATTACATTACCCACGCGGCTGCAAGTAGGCTTGGCCTGAAGAGCGAGAAAATCACGCTAGTGGTGCAGGGCGTCGGAGGGATGACTGTGACAGCCAACACCAGAAGGTACCTCCTGAAGGTGAGGTTCAGGACCCCGGAAGGTGAAAGAGCCCACCAGTTGGTCTGCTACGGCTTAGATGAAATAGCCAAGGTGCACCATGCCATCGAGCCACAGCAACTGAAAAGGTTCTTCCCCGAGGTCAAGACCCAGGAGTTGGTCCGGCCAAGGAGTATTGAGCTCCTCATCAGCCAAAGAGAGGGGCGGCTGGTTCCCTGTCCCGTGAAGGTAGTAGGAGACCTGGTCCTGTGGGAAGGCCCACTTGGAAAGATTGTGAGTGGGACGCATCCCAATCTGTTTGAAGATGTGGAGACGGTGACCTACGAGTCCAAGACACACTTCGCCCGATCAATGAGAACAGCAGCGGCCAAGTATGAGGAAATCGTCAAGTGTATCGGGTGCTGCGAAGAGACCAGGGAGAGTGGACTGAGGCAGGAAAGCAACTCCAGAGTCCAGAGCTCAATGGCAACCAACAAAGAAGTGTTGGAAGACGATCCTGAAGAGGACATCGGGGAGTACGCCATCACGAGGGTGAACATTGGAGACCGTCCTGCTGGTTGCATTGCTCAACTGGCAATGAGGGAGACAGCAGGGCTACCTCAGTTCATTGAAAGGGAGGAAGAGCGTCGTGTCTTGGAGAAAGACAGCTACGTCGACGACATCTTGACTTCCCATGATGATCTGAAGATGCTCGACACCATCACGAGTGGAGTGGAGGAGATCTTGAGCGCTGGAGGATTCTTTCTAAAGCCGTGGGTCCGGTCTGGCCAAGGTGGGAGGAGAAAGGACGGCGCCAGAACCTGTGGAGGGGAGAGGCCTGGAGCGACATCCAAAACCCTGATGCTACCGAATCAGCTGAAAGACGAGGATAATAAGGCCCTTGGCATTGGGTATCTCGTGGATTCCGACCAGCTCTACGTGATGACATCAGTATACTTCTCCAAGAGAAAAGGAAAGATGAGGACAGGCCTCAACCTCAAGGTAGAAGAAGTCTGGGAGAGTACACCCAACGGCTTGTCAAGGAGAGAGCTGCTGAGCCAAGTGGCTGGCCTATACAATCCAATTGGCCTGGTGTCCCCGGCCAAACAAAAAGGAAACATCCTTGTAAGAAGAGCCTTCCAAGAGGCAGGAGGCGGGAACTCAGCCAAGGAAACGTGGGACCCTGGGAAGACAGGGTCTCCAACCGAGTGGTCGTGGATCCCCGGTGAGTGCAATGTGGCCGACATCATCACAAGAGGAGCAGTTCCTGAAGAACTGAGCGAAAATTCTCTGTGGCAGAATGGACCTGGATTCCTGGAGAAGCCTTTTGAGGAGTGGCCCGTGAAATCAGCGGCAGAAGTGGCAGCTGATGCTCGAGAAAGTGTGAACAAGCTCAAACGGAAGGCCTTCTCAGGAGCGCTCACCAGGGCCCAAGCTAACGTGAGGACCGAAAAAGAGAAAAGAAAGGCTCTGGCAAGCTGCCCGTTGTCGTCCTCCACCGGGATGTCAGGAGGATGGTTGTTCTCCTCCCCATTGAGGAACAAGGGACATTGGTAGCCTCCCTAGACTAGTAGCTAGATCGGCTAGGTGGGAGGTGTACTGTCCAGTTAGGATGGGGTGTGTTCATTGTGCATGTTTTAGCCTATAAAATGGGACAAATGTGAAATGTTATTTTAAATGTTATTTGAATAATTATTAGTTATTATTAATTATTCAAATTATTAGATACTTGTAACATTATTTTGAGTTATGCCTCATAACTGCGTGGGAATTGTTTGATTATATAGATCCGTTATGCGTAGGGATATTGGGGGCTGTGATTAGGTGCTTAAATAGTGGGAGACCGTGCGTAGGGGTTCATTGTGTGATGCCAGGACTTGAGGGATGCCACGGTTAGTGTGTTTGATGCGTGTTTTGTGTAACATTTATATGCTTTGTTTTAGTCTTTGAATGTGTCAGAGCTGTGTATTTATGTATGTTTTGTTGTCTGCATTCGCAGGTTTTACAATCTATTCAATTTTCATAAAGAATAAGAAAAACGAGTTGAATGGTATCCGTGTCCCTCAGTCCAGCCTTTCTGTCGGCGTTAGTAGACAGAACAGTGAGTTACTTATTTTCTATATTTTTATTTATAACGTAAAATGTGTTTTTAAGTTAAACAATTTAGGCTACTCACTGCCTTGTTTAAGAGGATTGTTATCTGACTGTAGTGTCTAGTTTGAATGTGAATGAATGAATGTGTGCAATAGCAACACAAATCAAGTTTCCCCCAAGGAAAACATGCTTGTTATTTCTGCCCTATTTTATTTTTCCGTTTTTTTTTTTTTTTTTTTTTAATGAAAAAAAAGCTTATCGATTAATCGATAATTGATCGTTAATTCTTGCGATTATCGAAAAAGAAATTTTGATCGTTTGCCCAGCCCTAGTCTGGTTAAAACGTCCTCAAGTCCTCATGGTTATGTTTCAGTTTTTTCCAGATTAGGAAAGTGCAGATTGCCAGCTTTCAAATGATGTGTCATACATTGAAAATAGTTGTAGAAGATATGCTTATTTGAATGTTGGTCCACCTCAAACCAAATAGCAGAGAAACGCGATCTGAATCAAAACACAGGCAAAACAGCTGCTAATAGGTAGTGCTAAAAAGGAACATTGTTACAAACATATAACTGATTGTTTAGAACATCACAACATGCTGATAGAAAATGTTAAAAACACATAACTACACATAATTAGATGATCACACAGTCGTTGCTTTTGAACACATCCTAAAACGAAAGTTTATTTACAAGCCATGTATCACTTACCAGCCTTACTTAGCCTACAGCAGACAAGACAGTGAATCCAAGTATTTAGTGATCCTAAAACTGTTGTTTGTTATATCGAGTGGGCTCGTCAACACTTCAACTTTCATAATATGTAAAAAAAGGGAAAAAAAGAAAAAAAAAAGCTCATTTGCGTGCCTTGAGGATTGCCGACATGCAGCCCTTTTTACCAGACCGTGTCACATTATTCCAGAGTCTACCTTTAAAAGTCTTCTGTTCATTTATTTTATAGTAAAAGAGTGAAAAAAGTGCTGGGTGATGACAATCCCCAATAAACACGTTAATTTGACTTCCTGTGGTCATTATTTTTGGTCCTGTGCTCAAACACCTTTTTTACAGCCCTATTTCTTTTATTTGTTTAATGATTAAAAACTGGGCCACATTGTACTCAACGCTTGTGTTAATGTCATAACATTATTGAGGCTGCACACACCCTTCTACACCTCTTGTGTTGGTACTAAGAGGATATAATATAGTGTGATCTATGATATGAAAAAAATCCCCATGTCCAGCATTACTGAAGCATAATGTATTGAATATAAACTAAGTCACGCATTTTCAACACTTTCAACACACATAATGTGAAATGAAATGAACAAACAACAATAAAACCACCACCATACACAGCAAATTGCTGGAAAATAATAATCCTTTAAGCTGTGCAGAGTGGGAGAGAAGCGGCCTCCATTATCTGAGCACAGCAGTGGTGCTCTCCATAGTACCTCCACCAGCACACAGCACCTGCGCACGGACACTGCTGCTACGTACTCTAGAGAAAATATGATTTTTCAAAACGCAGAAACATAAGCCTCTTATGGGTTTAGATGTCCTACCGTGCCATCAATGGGGTCACAGAGGAGATGTGATTGAGATAATTTCACATTCTGATTCAGAAAAATTGGGAGTTTTTTTTGTAATGATCATAGTATATGGAGATGTAACAATGTGTGCAACAGCTAGGTATCCAGGGTATCCCAGGGGAGGCTGGTGGAGGTAGAAATCGGTGGACAGGCTTGTTGTAATGCATGGAACGGAATAAGGACTGGTATGGAACATAATGTGTTTGATACCATTGCTAATTCCATGCATTACAATGAGCCTGTCCTCTGATTTCTACCTCCACCAGCCTCCCCTGGGGTACACTATATTGTAATCAGGTCCCAGAAACTCCTGGCATATGCTAGCTAGTATCTAACAAATGTTTGTCACTTTCTCTTTTTTGTGAGATAATGTCTGGTTCAAAGAAATGGGTAAACTGTTAATCCAGAAAGCAGCTCTCTAGCCTGACCCATATAAACGGATTAGAACACCACTCACTACAATGTTTAGAAGAGAGAGAAATAAAAAGTGTATGTGATGGGAGGCAGTTGGTAATGACAAGTAGACAGACACTAGTGAAGGTGTGACGTATACTACAACTATAATATACTATAATATCTGACATTTTGGTAAGAAATTAGTTGATCACATACAGTTGCTCTTTGGGCAGTTGTTCACATGTGGATGAAGAAGGAAAACAATTAGAACTATTAAAGTTCTATCTGTGGTCCAATCATAAGCCTAGGCACTGTTGGTTGGGTTGCCAATCATGTTATTTAACTAATTGAGTTATGAAAGAAAATCGTATAAACCGCTCTGATATATGGGTTATGAAAGAAATTGTATGACTCTAGCTTCAATAAAGGGATAGCTCACTAAAATCATAAATCTACCTCATGCTTTTTATAATTAGTAAGTAGTGTATTGATCCAGAAGAGTCAGAAATACATATTTTTCACTCATCTAGCATAGAGCACAGCAAAGACGTAATTGCATGTAACTTACTTAAATATAAAATCTAGATATTTTAAAATGTTATGTACAAAATAAACCTACTCTCATCCTGAAGCAACTCAAGTCTCAATGGTGTTCTATCAAAACTGAAATTGCTCATGTAGACAAAGTGTTAGATAGAACCTTAGAGAACTGAACTGAAATAGACGTGAATGTGTCAGAGATACGTCACTGGCCAAACTACAGAGGCTTCACTGCAAACCAAACCACTAGTTACAGTAACGTCAAACTGTAACCTGATGGTGGGCATGTGCAGCTGCCACTGGAACCGGCTAACTTGTCTGGCTAACCCTAACCCTAACCCTAACCCTAGGGAGTTTGTCAGGGCCAAAAAGCAGAAAGTTCTTGACTGGCCATGTCAATCTTGAGATTTAAATCAAATGAATTGAACATGCATTTCATTTCCTGATATGATTTTAGGCAAAAAGACCTCAAAACAAACAACAACTGAAGATGGCTGCAGCACAGCCCTGGCAGAGCATCACCAGAGAAAACACCCAGCATCTGGTGGGGTCAACGGGTCGCAGACTTCACATTTACATTTTAAACATTTAGCAGACGGCTTTATCCAAAGCGACTTACAACGAGTACATTTGTCTAAGTAAGCGAATCACCTCTACACCAATCATAATGAACAAACCTATGCTAGGACCAGGGGCCATTGGCAGTCACACCCTCATTAACCACTTGACATGTCAAAGTTCTGCGCTGCGTGCCACCACACCTTTTAAACAAGTCAAGCACTGTCAACAATGATGCCAGTCCAGTCTATGTTAATCCAAGCAAAGACTCATTCTGTTTATCAAGAGGGTTGGAGCTGCAGGCAGTTATTGCATCATGCAAAGGATCGTCAACCAAATACTAAACATGAGTATTTTATATTTGTAACAGCAGCTGGTGAAAGCGGGAACAAGTCCGGCAACCGACAAAATGTTTTGTCATTTATTCTGAAATTTTAAAATAAAATGTCAACGTTGTTTACAATCAACGACACCCTCGCTAGTCAACGAACACAGCTTGTTTTGTGAGCCTGCTAACAGTTAACTAGGTAGTAGTGGGGATTACTCACCGAATCAATTGCCTAGCAATATATTGGCTTGACTAGCGAGTGTGTCATTGATTTGAAATTCATTGAAACGTTCATTAAATCTATTTAAATTTTTCAGAATAAAAGTCCAAACATTTTGATTGGTTGCCGACTTGTTCCCCCTTTCACCAGGTGCTGTCACATTTGGACATTATATTATTTTTTTCCAATACTTTTGGAGCTCTGGAATAGGGGGAGTATGCTTAAAGAATTACTTTCTAAATGGTTACCCCAATCTGATTTTTCTTTTAATCTACTTGGACCCCATAGTATGGTAAGTGTTTGATTTCAAATCCAAACGGTTGGAGTACAGAGCTAAAAGAAGACAAAGACTTATGGAGGGCACTGTATGAGTGAGGGATACACTATTTAACAATCTTAAGTCTTGAGATGTAAAATCTTTGATGCTCAAAAAGAACTATACTTCACGCTGATAGAACTTCACGCTGTAGTTCTAAGCTTTTGCTATGACATTCTGCCTAGTGGAAAGTTGGATGTGCTCGAATCAAAATAATATCAGAACATATTTTACTTTTGTAGCACTGGCATACACAATGAAGTACAGTACATATTCTGTCTAAAAACCCAACACGAAACCTAGCAAAATAACTAACGACTTAAATTATCACAGGATATTTGATAACATTATTGATTGAATTCCTGCCTCTTTAGTATGTTGGACTGAGAATGACTGCAACAGTGAGTAAATGAGTTTGGAGAGATGGAAGTATAATCATTGTGAAATGGCTCTACCTTGCACAAAGCAATCAACTTTGTAGGAAGTGGCAACATCCTCATCTCTGCATGGTACACTATCATGGTACCAGAACAATGCTTATAAAAAGTGATGTAAAGAATGCAAACATTGTTGAACACAGTCAATAAAGGTCCCCTACTTGCCACATTTTCCGCAGATTTAACTGTATACAGTAGGAGACAGCAGTTCACTTGATTCTGTCCAGAACATAATTGAATGATTTAACTTATCTTTAATAGAGTAATTAATGAAGTGCCCCATATTAAGTTCCATCATTAAGCTATTCAATGACAGAAGGCCAGTTTAGTGCGGAAATAGGTTGATGGCTTATCTCATAGGCTATTATATGCCCACTCCTATCATACGTACTGCACAATGTGAGGCCAAAGCACCAGCTACTAATCCTGGGCAAGCCAGTGCTCCGTGCTGCATGCATGCAGACGCACAGCACACAGTTGGCTTTAAGCATCTGTCTCCTTCGAGGGAGACTGTGAGGACAGCAGTGCTGGAGCTCACGCACGCTGACAGTCACCAGTCAGCATTAGCTAACAGACTAAGTACATCCCTTCACAGAGGGAGAGAGGAGAGCCACAGAGGTTATCCTGGTGACACTCTTCAGAATGCAATCTTGCTTGTTCTTGAGTAACGTTTAACAGTGCTCATTTAACCTGCTTCCCCTATAAGCTTTGAAGGGAGAAGATGCTAATTTGTCAGTTCAATGACAAATGTTAAGGGAGAAGATGTTAATTGTAGTTTGTGCACACATCTCCCCCCAGGAAGAGAACAGAGATCTGGGCTATAGGCACAATAGTATATTGAGTGGTAGTGAAAGAAATGTGTAGTTCATTCTATGTGGCCAACATCAATCAAGTAATGTTTGAAACTAGTCTACAAATATTCTTTAGAATAGAAGGCTCGCTAAAAGTAGGCGAAACAGCCTTCGCGCTCCATTAATTGTTAAGTGTCTTGCTCAAGGGTACAACAGCAGTGGTAGGCACCTTAAATATGATGCCTGCAACCCACCAGCTCACATTCAGCTGCCTGCTTGGGTGGGGATCGAACCAGCAACCTACCGATGGCTGGCCTGCCTCTCTAACCCATAGGCTACCTGCCACCCCTAAAGATGTGTGGAACGTATACCAAGAGAGCAGAGGGAATATGTCCAAGGAAAGTCAATGTCAACTGTTTGGTCATGATTTGGTAGGCCTATTATACTGGCAGTTGTATATATTTGTGCCAAAAGTACAAAATTCACAAGCCTGAATGCAACACACATACTCTACCTTTGTCTGCTAAACACTCATACTACACTGGCCACAAGACAACTAAGACAGAGCAAGCCAACACTTCAGAACTCGCAATAACAAACTGTTATTGTTATCGCACATTCCAAGACAAGGGGCAAAAAAGCGTTCAGCAAAACCACTATCTTAATAAGATTATACGTTATGACGAGGACACACGATTGCACAGTTGCATTTACAGATGTTGAGCAACAGTCAGCGACCAAACCAGAAACAGACAAACAGTCTGTCGAATAGTTTTTAGGTCATTTCCTGAAAAGCGTTAAAAACACGATCTCACTCAATATTTGTGACAGTCATTTTCTATCTATAAAGGATAACACTGGCGTTGTTATTATTGTAAATGATTTGAACAAATGTAGATTCCATGTAAGAGATTATTCATGCATTTATTAGCCCCAATCGTTACAGTCGCACTTCAATGACTGTCGGTCAGTCTTTTACACTGCTATTTCAATGGTTTTCTTTTCAGCGCCATAATTTCTAAAAAGGTCTTCGCCAATATACTATTTTAATTTTCTTAGGCTACAGGTTTACACAAATGTGCTCACATAAGAAGTTCTGATTGTTTCTAGCCTATCTATATTAACCTATTACCCAACAGGTAACTTAACAGGTAAAGTTACAAGCGGCGCACCTGTATACACCACTCGAGGTCTCTCCAGATAACTTTAATGTCTTGTGCCCCCCCCTTCAAAATATGATTTAGAAACCTTAACATGTAAAAACCTACCTTTATTCAGTTGCAAGAAATATTCTCAAATGTCTTCATCCCATGCATGTCAAGGTGGTGGGACTGGGACAGATCGTTTCATTCTAGAAACTAGAAACATCTGCAATCCGCGCCGCGCGTGGCTCCGCTGACACCGACTTCCTTGTCAAATACTGGAGCGGTGAATTAAAGGGCGGTAGATCAGAGCAGGCGACTTTTGGCCGACGTTTAAAAAAAATAAAAACCTGTCAGGGCAGGGACGCGGGAAGGGGGGTGCTGAGGGTGCTGCAGCACCCCCTAGCGGCAGGCAGAAGGAGCCTGAATTTAAAAAAACTCCTGCCTGAATTTAAAAAATAAAAATATTATTCAAACAATAAGTTAAAACAATATAATAACTATTGTTGCTTTTGGGAATAAAAATAAATGTGTTTTTTGTAATAAATGTAAAAATGTGTTTGTTAGTTTTAATGTTAGTGATCACATGGTCATATCTTGCTAGGGAATCTCTGAGTTCTTTAGCAAAAATGCTAAATCAGCCAGAACAATTGAAGTGGAGTTGGAAGAAGATGCTGATGCAGTTGCTTGCTTCGCTTAACAACACTCCCATTAATGCTCTACTGTCGGACGTTGTTGAGAAAGAGCAACAGACGGCCAGAAACGTATTAGAACTGATATTCAGATCCATCCGATTCTTCGGCAGCGAAGGGCTTCCGTTAAGAGGCAATAACAATCGACATGGAGTGCTGTCTGTAATAATGGTCAACATCATGTTTGTGGACATTGTGGGACACTGTGAGCTGAGTGGAAATTACTGTAAATTCCAACACATTGTTGGTAAAATATTTAACGTTACGTCGTTGTAGTGTGTGGGTGCGTGCGTGCTTGACTATTATTGCCCGTGCATTGGGGCCCGTCGTTATGCCACTGTGTGCGTGTGAGCGAACGAGCAATCAGCGAGAGGGAGGGAGGGAGGGAGGGAGAGAAATCGTTATAATTTTTTCCCTGGCAATTTTTTTCCCTGTAGCGTATATAGACAGCACCTCAGCACCCCCAGTCAAAATACCTTCCCGCGTGCCTGTGTCAGGGTGTTGCATATGCCACTTTTCAACACGCTAAAATACACAACACAGAAACCTAAATCTGTCTGCAGATAGTACTTATATAATATATAGAATAAATTCATACACTTCAGTCATTTTACCGGCTTAAATATTGGAGGTTGTTACAACATTTTCATAACTCCAACTGATATTTGTTTAACCTTTGTCGTATTGTAATTTGCCCGTATCTCAAACATGCCACTGATACGTTTGATCTCAGTCCAAGTTGAACGACATTCCCTTTAACTTATATAAAAGATATTGAAGTGCATTGTATGAATAGTAATATCACTGGCCCGTGCTGTCCTCTGGCGAAAGTAGCCTTCTCCTTTGTGTTTCGAATTTAGTAGGCCTAGGTCTTAGAGCAAGTGAACTTGTGGAGTGAGTTTCAGTGCATTGGAGGCAACGTGAATTCCCCAAATGTCCCACTGCACATAAGATAACATTGCAATACGAAATCCAAAGCGATTTACATCAAATACATTTGTGAATCATCTATCCATCAGTCATCATAAGAAATAGTAATATATGCCAAAACCAGGAGCGATTGGCAGTTACAATGCTAGAAGAAGGAATTACTATTATTATTATTATTATTATTATTATTATTATTATTATTATTATTACTGTTATTATTGTTGTTGTTGTTGTTGTTATAATAAACGTTTTTTTAATTTCTAGAAGATCAGACGAAAGTCACTGTAATACTCTTGTGCCCTCTTGTGGTAAATCAGTTGCCTGCTATCATGTAGTCTGCTGTCCTCTACTGTCCTACAGCCTAATGTCCTATAACCTAATGTCCTATAACCTAATGTCCTATAACCTAATGTCCTATAGTCTAATGTCCTATAGTCTAATGTCCTATAGTCTAATGTCCTATAGCCTAATGTCCTATAGTCTAATGTCCTATAGTCTAATGTCCTATAACCTAATGTCCTATAGTCTAATGTCCTATAGTCTAATGTCATATAACCTAATGTCCTATAGTCTAATGTCCTATAGTCTAATGTCCTATAGCCTAATGTCCTATAGTCTAATGTCCTATAGTCTAATGTCCTATAGTCTAATGTCCTATAGTCTAATGTCCTATAACCTAATGTCCTATAGTCTAATGTCCTATAGCCTAATGTTCTATAGTCTAATATCCTATAACCTAATGTCCTATAGTCTAATGTCCTATAGTCTAATGTCCTATAGCCTAATGTCCTATAGCCTAATGTCCTATAGTCTAATGTCCTATAACCTAATGTCCTATAGTCTAATGTCCTATAACCTAATGTCCTATAGTCTAATGTCCTATAACCTAATGTCCTATAGTCTAATGTCCTATAGTCTAATGTCCTATAGTCTAATGTCATATAGCCTAATGTCCTATAACCTAATGTCCTATAGTCTAATGTCCTATAGTCTAATGTCCTATAGTCTAATGTCCTATAGCCTAATGTCCTATAGTCTAATGTCCTATAGTCTAATGTCCTATAACCTAATGTCCTATAGTCTAATGTCCTATAACCTAATGTCCTATAACCTAATGTCCTATAGTCTAATGTCCTATAGTCTAATGTCCTATAACCTAATGTCCTATAGTCTAATGTCCTATAGTCTAATGTCCTATAGTCTAATGTCCTATAGTCTAATGTCCTATAACCTACTGTCCTATAGTCTAATGTCCTATAGTCTAATGTCCTATAGTCTAATGTCCTATAGTCTAATGTCCTATAACCTAATGTCCTATAACCTAATGTCCTATAGTCTAATGTCCTATAGTCTAATGTCCTATAGCCTAATGTCCTATAGTCTAATGTCCTATAGCCTAATGTCCTATAGTCTAATGTCCTATAGTCTAATGTCCTATAGTCTAATGTCCTATAGCCTAATGTCCTATAGTCTAATGTCCTATAGTCTAATGTCCTATAGTCTAATGTCCTATAACCTAATATCCTATAGTCTAATGTCCTATAGCCTAATGTCCTATAGTCTAATGTCCTATAGTCTAATGTCCTATAGTCTAATGTCCTATATTCTAATGTCCTATAACCTAATGTCCTATAGTCTAATGTCCTATAACCTAATGTCCTATAGTCTAATGTCCTATAACCTAATGTCCTATAACCTAATGTCCTATAGTCTAATGTCCTATAGTCTAATGTCCTATAACCTAATGTCCTATAGTCTAATGTCCTATAGTCTAATGTCCTATAGTCTAATGTCCTATAACCTAATGTCCTATAGTCTACTGTCCTATAGTCTAATGTCCTATAGTCTAATGTCCTATAGTCTAATGTCCTATAGTCTAATGTCCTATAGTCTAATGCAGGCCTATTCAATTAGCGGCCCGGGGGCCGCATGCGGCCCAGACGTGACCCCCGATTGGCCCAGCCATAAAAGCAGAGAAAAACGTATTTCGCAAGTGTTCAGAAATTCATGCAGAAATGTCTACTATAGTAGCCTACAGAACGTGAATATAACACTCTAAACAAACTAAGCGGGGAGCTTAAAATAACAATGGACAACGTGATGGCTACAATTAATTTTATTCGCTCCACTTCGAGCCTCCAACATTATTATTATTATTAACTTATTCCGCAAGCTGCTTGTCAGAAATGTCTGCTGAGCACCACGATCTGCTTTTGCATAACGACGTCAGGTGGCTGTCCAAAGGCAAGGCACTGGAGCGTTTCTGTGATCTCAGAGAGGAGATTACAACTTTCCGCAGCAGCAGCAAGCAAACGAAGGCAGAAACACACTTGAATCGCATACTGGACGACAACTTCATGGCCGATGTCTGCTTTCTGAGCGACATATTCAAACAACACCTGAATGACCTAAATGTGGGGCTACAAGGCAGAGACAAAACTGTGATTTATCTTGTGGAACAGACGCGCGCGTTTCAAATCAAACTGGACCTTTTCGCGGCCGACTTCTGCACCGGCAGAATGCTGCATTTTCCGACGCTCCGCAAATGCGTCTCATCCCCGGCACACATCACAGATGTGATGACTGATTTCATTGCGAGGTTGAAAGAGAACTTTGCTGGTCGACTGGATGGACTTGCTCTGCCCGCAGAGGTGATGGGCTTTGCCAGAGACCCGTTCACTGCTGCAATAGAAGGGGACTTATCCACCAGAGGAAAGGGAGTGGTGCCTTCCATCGACGAGGGGAAATTCATACTCGAACTTGTTGACATGCAGTCATCCGTAACCATGGCACAGGAGCTTCGCACTAATTGACCTGCGAAGTTTTGGAGTGATGTCAACGTGCACCAGTTCCCTAACGTTAAGAAAGTAGCAATCCATGTGCTCAGTATGTTTGGATCAACATACACCTGTGAATCAAGCTTTTCACACATGAACACAATAAAAAGCAGCTCTCGTTGTTCCCTGACTGACAGTACTCTTCACCAATGCCTTCGGATTGCATTGACATCTTATGAGCCAAATGTCACTGCTCTTGTTCAGAATAAAACATGTCACTTCTCACACTAAGAAAGTCAGCAGGGTAAGATTAGATTAGATTAGATTCAATTTGATTGTTTAACTGTAATTGTAACTTGTTAAATTGTGCACTCAAGGCGTTGATGGTTATTTTCATTCAGTTAAAAGCACTTTGTGATGTGCCTGGGTCAGCTATGACCAACATTTATATTTTACAAAAGGACATTTTTTTTATTGGTATACTACTGTACACTTTTCTTATGCACTTTGAGATGACTTTTGACGTGCCTGTGTCAGATGTTACCTAATTTAAAAGGAAAACTATAAATAAACTGCTTGTATTTCATTAGGCCTACATTCATTTGTGTTGGTTTGAAATGTGTCATTACCTGGTGCCTAGGCTACTGGCCGCTGAAAATGTCTGGCCCAGCAACATTTCTTGGTTTTCAAATCTGGCCCAACTGAATTTGTAATTGAATACCCCTGGTCTAATGTCCTATAACCTAATGTCCTATAACCTAATGTCCTATAGTCTAATGTCCAATAGTCTAATGTCCTATAGTCTAATGTCCTATAGTCTAATGTCCTATAGCTTAATGTCCTATAGTCTAATGTCCTATAGTCTAATGTCCTATAGTCTAATGTCCTATAACCTAATGTCCTATAACCTAATGTCCTATAGTCTAATGTCCAATAGTCTAATGTCCTATAGTCTAATGTCCTATAGTCTAATGTCCTATAACCTAATGTCCTATAGTCTAATGTCCTATAGCCTAATGTCCTATAGTCTAATGTCCTATAGCCTAATGTCCTATAGTCTAATGTCCTATAGTCTAATGTCCTATAGTCTAATGTCCTATAGTCTAATGTCCTATAGTCTAATGTCCTATAACCTAATATCCTATAGTCTAATGTCCTATAGCCTAATGTCCTATAGTCTAATGTCCTATAGTCTAATGTCCTATATTCTAATGTCCTATAACCTAATGTCCTATAGTCTAATGTCCTATAACCTAATGTCCTATAGTCTAATGTCCTATAACCTAATGTCCTATAACCTAATGTCCTATAGTCTAATGTCCTATAGTCTAATGTCCTATAACCTAATGTCCTATAGTCTAATGTCCTATAGTCTAATGTCCTATAGTCTAATGTCCTATAACCTAATGTCCTATAGTCTACTGTCCTATAGTCTAATGTCCTATAGTCTAATGTCCTATAGTCTAATGTCCTATAGTCTAATGTCCTATAGTCTAATGTCCTATAACCTAATGTCCTATAACATAATGTCCTATAGTCTAATGTCCAATAGTCTAATGTCCTATAGTCTAATGTCCTATAGTCTAATGTCCTATAGCTTAATGTCCTATAGTCTAATGTCCTATAGTCTAATGTCCTATAGTCTAATGTCCTATAGTCTAATGTCCTATAACCTAATGTCCTATAGTCTAATGTCCTATAGTCTAATGTCCTATAGCCTAATGTCCTATAGTCTAATGTCCTATAGCCTAATGTCCTATAGTCTAATGTCCTATAGTCTAATTTCCTATAGTCTAATGTCCTATAGCCTAATGTCCTATAGTCTAATGTCCTATAGTCTAATGTCCTATAGTCTAATGTCCTATAACCTAATATCCTATAGTCTAATGTCCTATAGCCTAATGTCCTATAGCCTAATGTCCTATAGTCTAATGTCCTATAGTCTAATGTCCTATAGTCTAATGTCCTATAGTCTAATGTCCTATAGCCTAATGTCCTATAGTCTAATGTCCTATAGTCTAATGTCCAATAGTCTAATGTCCTATAGTCTACTGTCCTATAGTCTAATGTCCTATAGTCTAATGTCCTATAACCTAATGTCCTATAGTCTAATGTCCTATAACCTAATGTCCTATAGTCTAATGTCCTATAACCTAATGTCCTATAGTCTAATGTCCTATAACCTAATGTCCTATAGTCTACTGTCCTATAGTCTAATGTCCTATAGTCTAATGTCCTATAGTCTAATGTCCTATAGCCTAATGTCCTATAGTCTAATGTCCTATAGTCTAATGTCCTATAGTCTAATGTCCTATAAGGCCAATGCACACGGCGTGCAATTTCTGTTGCACGGCAACATTCGATTGCAATGCACACGGCGTGCGATGCAATTTTGTTGCACCGCAGAATTCCATTTTCAACTCACACCATTGAAGTCTATGAGAAAATCATAAAAAATTGCATCCCAATGCACACGGCGTGCGAGATTTTGTTGCACCTCAACATTCCATTCTCAATTGTTACGTAGTCGGACCAGGCAGGCTGATTACAATAGGCTCTACCAATATTGCTTGCCTTGCTTCCACAATTTCTACAAGATACAACTGGACATATTGTGATAAAATATGTGGGTCCCCTGATTTAGGGGTATTGGTAAAATGTCAGGAGAGGGAGCGCACAAAACACACAGCCAGAAAGGTGTATTATAAAAGCCACTTTATTATTATGGGCGATGATCAGGCAGACATAGATTCGGAGGACGGAGACAGTCCAACATCTAGCTATTCGCCCTAGGACTCAACTTCCACAACTGATCATGCATCTCAATTAATCATCATAAATATACAGTAGTACAAATTCATCTCATTCAAATAATCATAGGCCTATAAATAAGACAAACATATATTGGCTGAATAGTAAATAATTAAAAGGGCACGTAACTCACCGGGTATTTGAGACCCCCCCCGTGGGGTCTGAGCGGTGCACTGCCAACCGATAAGGCTCAATATGTAAGTCCGTCTGGCTGACGATTGTTCCTGCGTTCATGCTACAATATTGTGCCTACATGCTCGATTGTTATTATTATGTAATATTAGGCGTCTTGTATGTGAGATGGGCCGTGTAGCTATGTGGCATGACACGGAAATAAATCATGCATGCAGTAATTCGTATAGCTAGTAATGTGTATAGTGTAGCTGTAGGCTATATAGGTGTAGTGGCTGGCTGATGGTGATGTTCATATCTAGTTGACTTCCCCAACTGCAAACGGTCACTTAACATCTCTTCAAAGAAGGAGAGTCATCAACGAAAGGAGACAAACGAAAATGGGTGAGTAGCAACGTTAACGTTGATATGCTTTTATGTAATGATAGCTAGCTTTTTTGCTAGCTAGCTAGCTAGTTAATAGTAACTTTTTTTTTTTGCTAACGTTTTATTTGTGTTTATACTCGACACTTCATTAATGTTAGCTAGCTAGCGTTGTCATAATTTTCATACCAGCCCCATGTCAGGTAACCAACCATAGTTTGACAGTTCTTTTGTATTGTAAAAAATCTACCGGTAATTGGTAAAAAATAAGTGGCAGGTACATTTTAGAATCCACCAACTTCTGTGGTGGTACACGAAACTTGTGTTCAAATTGACTGAAATACCACTAATGTTGCTGTTTTTTCTCTTTACAGATAGTGACTTGAGTAAGAAGAAGGCTGCCGCACTTCTTCTTTTTCGCCGGCGTAGACAGCATCGGAGGCAGTGGGTGCACCCACTAAATAAACAGAGGCAACAACAGGGAGCCTTCCATCATTTGGTGGCAGAGCTAGCTTTGGACGAGGAAAGGCACCGCAAATATTTCAGGATGTCTGCGGTGCAAATGGAGGCCCTTCTCTGTGTGGTGGGAACTGACATGACGAGGCTGATAACTAATTACAGACAGCCTATTGAGGCCAAGCAGAGGCTGGCGATAACATTGAGGTGAGTCATACTATGAATGGTATAGTTCATACTATGAATGAATTCAGGAAAATAAGTTACTTAATGTGGTTTATTTATTCATTTATTAATTAAATGTAAAACAAAAAAAATAAATGTCGAATATGCACATATTAGTGCTGCTTTTGTGCAATATCCTGTATCTACATTTACAGAATGTGCTGTATAGATGTACAGAATCCGGACCAATATGTACACAGTATGCAGTATGCACAGTTTTGTGTTGGACCAATGTTATTTTATTTTAAATATAAGCTCATTCAGAAATATTTGTCTTATTATTTTCAAAAAAATATTTACAAATGTATAATGTCCACCTCATCTGCATAGCTTGGGTGGTGGGTGGGGGGAGGGGGAGGGGGAGGACCCTGATTGTGGGGATTGTATTGCTGGTGGTGGGCGGGGGGAGGGGGAGGACCCTGATTGTGGGGATTGTATTGCTGGTGGTAGTTCTCCCAGGAAGGCATGGGTTGTTGGTACGCCAGCTGCTCCCTGTGTGCTGGCCTGGCAGCAGTGTTGTAATTGATGTGTGGCTGCTCCTGGAGATTGTGCAGCTCATCCAGGAGCTTTATTATCCCTATTTGGGCCCGTGCCTGTAATCGAGGGTTGTGACCTCCACCAGTCCTACCCAGGCCTTCCACCGCCTGCCCTGGCTCCACCACTCCTACCCAGGCCTTCCACCGCCTGCCCTGGCTCCACCAGTCCTACCCAGGCCGACCACCGCCATCATCAAAACAAAACAAACAAACAACCAAATATATATATTATTTTTTTACTGCATCTGTTCTGCTGTCCTCCACTGTACCAAATCAATAGGAATAAATGTGTGTTTTGGAAATGACTGATAGGAGTGTATCGCCCTCCATCTGCTCATCATAGCACCCTTGATAACTTATATACAATGTGTTAACAGCACAGCGTACTGTATATGGAATGGTTTTTCCGTCTGACATCTCAGTGGCCCCTTAACACGCCTAACAAACATTGCCAAAATGTAGGGAGAACGTTATACTGACCATTATTAAAGGGATGGTTCACTATGTTGACACTTGTTTTTATACAAATCTCTCTAAAAATGTCTTAAATGTACTAAATATTTAAAATGTATGCCATTTGAGTGCAATAATAATAGTTCAAACTATTTATGAAATAGCCTTGTAGGGTCCCTCATCTGAATAGAAATCAATAACACAGTCTGAGTCTGTAGGTCAAAACAATACAGTGTGTAAATGATTGCTATTCAGCAAGTCAAAGTGAAGACTTTTTCAAACAGGTCTTATCTTCTTATCATCTTATCAGGTCTTATCGTTTTTCATTGTTAATAAATTATTGAAACTAGATCTAATTATTGAAGCTAGATCTAATTATTGAAGCTAGATCTAACGTTAGTAAAAACCACTGCAATACATTCACGTAGATTACATTACATCGTGAACACCCCTGGTACATTCGTAGAGAGACGTCTGAGTGAGAGCTGCACGCTAACGTTAGTTATCTGAGGTAGCTAGCTACTTAGCTAGTCTGAGAGAGAGCTGCACGCTAACATTAGTTATCTGAAGTAGCTACTTAGCTAACTTACCAGAGCATCTTTTATTTGTGTCCTTATACCTCTCATAGCTGGGGTCGTATAGCTCCCTATGGCACTGAATAAACGTGATGAGCTTTTCGTCATCCATTTTAGAGTAGAGTAAATATAAATGTTGGGTTGCCAGATGTCCGGTTTTCAGTGGACAGTGTCTATACCAGTGGAGGCTCCTCCATAGAGGTGGAGGAGGCCTGGCCTCCCCAATAATTTGAGAGAAGAGAGAGAGATTTAAAAAAGCAATAATTATATTTTTTATCAGACACACAACATACAATTCAGAACAATACTTCATCCATTTCTAATATTTATCCTGCAGAACAGCACTCATACACGCGTGTGGCGGAAAAAGGTACTACACGGAGGCCAGGCCTCCTGTCGGAAAGTGGTTTCTCATAGAAGTCAATGTAATGCAATTTTTTTCATGGCAATATGTGATTGGCCAAATCACTGAAAATGGGTGGGAACAGGAGGCCTGGCCTCCGTGTAGTACCTTTTTCCGCCACACGCGTATGAGTGCTGTTCTGCAGGATAAATATTAGAAATGGATGAAGTATTGTTCTGAATTGTATGTTGTGTGTCTGATTGACATAGTGTTTGAGTGCTTTTGACATGTCATTGATTGTATGTAGTATGTTGTGGTGAATGTTGTGAGCCTGAGCAGAAGGGACAATAGCTGCTGCAGGCGGACCAGAGATTCATGCCAATTGTTTTGTTTATTTGATGACCCATTGTGCAGGCAATAAAAGCTGCTTCATCCACCATCCTGAGAGTGTCCCAATCCCTTCAGTACCGCCAAACACAAATTAATAATTTTTAACAAAGACAGATAAGAAGAACAGGGAACATTCCATCGCGAGTGAAGCGAGCAAGCGGAAAAAAATTTGGCCTCCTCAATTCAGGAAGTCACCAGCCTCCACTGGTCTATACAACATGTGTATAATTTGTCTGGTCATTCAGTCGTGCTAGATTAGAAATCTGGCAACCCCGTGCAGCCAAAAACTATATTGTAGATGAGTAAACTAATATAATATATATATATTATAAGTATAAATAACGTTACTTATATAAAGATTTACGATAGCCTTCAACCTTCAGCACGTCATAGAAACACACAGTCAAGAAACAAAATATGTTTACATGTCTCTGATTCCTTTTCTGTTTCACCCTATCCTGCCTTGCAAAGTCACACATTGTTTTGGAGAGTTAAAAATATGTTTTAAAATAGGTCATTGATGTCGTCATGCAATTAGCGAAAAGGCGAGAAATTTCTAATGACAGCTGCAGGGCTGCCAAGTTTCACCAAAAGTTTGGAGTGAGATTTTTTGGCGGTGGAGAGACCCAAAACTGTGCACGTTTTGGCAGCGGCGGCCCCTCTCTCCCACCCAATTATTTGTGCTAGTTTCCTGCAATTTTACATGTTATTCATAATAAACCAGCACAAGAAATGAAAATAATAAATAATAACATTTTATAAAACAAGAAAAAAATTCAGACAATATATCATATTTATGAAATCTTAATAAACAAATACAGTAGCCTACAGACTCTAAAAGAAAAATTGGCCCCATCAACAGGACTCAGCCCCTTGGTCAGCAGCAGAAAGACCCTTGGTCATCATCTTATATACAGTGCATTGCTCATCATGTTATACAGTACATACCAGGGTTTTTCCTGGGTCAGAATGAGGGCTTGGTGGGTGTTTTTGTGCAAGCGCAGCACGCCCACATTTTTTTGGAGGGACCCCCAATTGTTGTATTTGTATTGTAAATTGTAATTATTAATAATAATTATTATTATTAATGTACCTGGTTATGTTACAGTAGAGAAACAACAAAACAGTTACCAAAACTGAGTATTTACTAGCTAAGATTGGCAAAAGATTGGCGTGGTGCAACCGAAATTAGTAAACAACTAGTTTGAAACTAACTAGTAACAACTAGGGGTTTAGTAACTACTAAATGCCTGCATTTAGTAATGACTTACGCCATATTGGTGCAACCCAGTCCAGTAGGCTACCAGATACGATGTTGTAATGTATGCACATATTTTGCTACCACAGTTGCCAGATGGAATTGACAATGTCCAGCCCAACCAGTCTAAAAGCGTCCAGTGTGACCAAAAGTAGCCCAATCTGGCATCCCTGCTTGCTACGTTCTTGCAGCTCGCGTGAACACAGGTTCTTCCATCAGCGCTCGCCTGCCGCTTCGATTGCAGACTGAAGTTAACGCGCGTGCAGAAAGATGCCACGAAACTCATGTCCGGTAGCTTTCTTTCAAGGAATTTCAAAAATAAAAGTCCCGTCAAAATAAAAAAATTAAAAAAATATTTAAAAAATTCTCGCCGTGAGAAGCGTGAGAACTGGTTGAAATGCGTGAGTCTCACGGTGATTGCGTGAGACTTGGCAGCCCCTGCAGCTGTGCCACGGATTAGTGAATGATGTGCCTGGCACAGGGCCGCCCCTAGGCATTCAGGTGCCCTAGGCGAGAGTATGATTTGATGCCCCCCCACCCAAACATTTTTTTAGGGGCGCCACCCCCACCACAACCACATTAAGCCACCAGTACTGCCTCATCACCACCCACACACTCAACAGTAAAAATATGGACAACAATGGTTTCAAGACAATTTGTCTTTTATATTTTTTTTACAGAAATCAGAAAACAAGGTACAAATAAACATATTCAAACATTAATAGTGCAATCAGAAAACAAGCTACAAATATACATATTGGAACATATGTGCAATAGTACTTGGTTTAAAACCCAAAACTTTGGAGTTGGAGGGACTCCTCCGCCTTCCGTAGGGCCCATTCAGGCCAACAACAGTTCTCCTTCTGATGCAGCCTACAGACAGTTCCCAGTGTGGAGGACCCTGGATCCCTCAGCCATCAGGTAGCCTACATATCCTTAAAATCGGACACGTCTGGACTTCCTTGCTGCAAGGTCATCTATGGCATCATCAAGTGATATCTGCCTAGAAACCTCACGATTGATGCTCATTAATGCAAGTCCATTGAGACGCTCCTGAGCCATTGTCGACCTTAGGTAGGTTTTCATTAGCTTCAATTTGGAGAAGCTCCTCTCTGCTGCAGCAACTGTCACTGGAATAGTGACAGCGATTCTGAGGGCCACCCACATATTTGGATATACCTCCTTCAGTTGCTTCTCCTGTAAGAAAGCCAGAAGTTCCAGGGTGGTCATTTTGGCTTTTGGCAAATCTGGGAAAGTCTGCATCTCCAGTGCCAGTTCCCTCCCATCCAGGTCTGACTGTCCACCACAGCTCAGGGTGTTGCTGAGTGTTTCACACTTTTTTGTCAACTCTACATTAGGCAAGTCAGGGAAGTTGACAAGCACCCCAAACTTTTCCTCGACTTCACCTAAGGTCTGGAATCGTTCCTGCAGTGACACAATTGAAACATCCACCACCACATTGAAAAAGGACATTTCCATTTTCTTAAGTGCATCACTCACTTGCTCATCAGGAGACTCATAGGAAAACTGTCTCTTGGTTGTTCTCAGCCTCTTCTGCTTCAGAACAGCTGCCACATTCATATCCTCACAGATATCTTTGGCAGATGCTTGGGCAGAAGCAAATCCAGTGCCTCTGTAGCTGACCAGAGAGGCTTCTGTTTTCCTCAAGAGGTCAACTGCAACATCCAACTGCATTGACACTGATTGCAATACTTTGCTGACATGCTGGATTTGGGTCAGGATGTCATACCATACCACAGTACAGATTGCAAAGCGGTATGATGCAACCTCTTCAGCCAAAGATTGTGCCTCAATGTGTATGACTGGATCTGTGGCTTTGTCCCTCACCTGTACAAGTGCATCTCTGACTTCTGCAGTCTGGTACCTTACAGCCTCTACGCTCTTGATCCGACTCTCCCATCTGGTATCTGACCAGGATTTCAGCGTTGTGTTGACATGGCTTTTTAAGATGGTCCATCTCTGAGTGGAGGCAGAGAACAGTGTGAAAAGCTCCTGCAGGTAGCCAAAGTAGCCAGTGGCCTCTGCAGAGCTTTTTGCCGCATCAGCTACCACCAGATTCAATGTATGTGCTCCGCATGGCACAAATAAAGCTCTTGGATTTATTTGCAGAAGTCTGGCTTGGACTCCCTTTCTCTTTCCTTTCATGTTAACCCCGTTGTCGTAGGACTGCCCTCTACAGTCTTCAAAAGGGATGTTGAGCTCTTCTAGTCTCTTCAGAATGAGGATCGAGAGGCTTTCTCCAGTGGACTCTTCCGCCTCAAGGAACCCCATAAAATGCTCTTTTATTTGGGGGATGCCCACCGTGCCCTCCATTGCAACAAGTCGAATTATAACTGATAGTTGCTCTTTATGGCTCAAATCGGGGGTGCAATCCAAAATAATTGAGAAGTATTTGGATTTTTAAATTTCATCGACCATATACTTCACAATCTTTCCACCGATGCAATCTATTAATTCATTTTGAATCCTTGTTCCTAAATAGGATGTATGGATGGCTCCTCTTTCCACCTCAGCAACATGCTGCTTAAGGACTGGGTCGAACTTGGCCATGAGCTCAACCTCTGTCTGATAAAGTGTGTTTGTGGTCCCCCTAAGGGCAATATTTCGCTCTGCCAACAACTGAATTATGGCCACCAACCTGGTCAGGACTTCACGCCACTTCCTCCTTTCAGCCTCCAGAAGTGCCATTTCTATTTTATCTATTGTTTGGCCCTTGTCAAGACGATTCTCCAGTTCCTTCCACGATGTCATGTGCCTAGAATGTTCAGGACTGTTCTCATGGTTTTTGAGTATGTCACTGCAATTCTTCCAGTCATCAAGTCCATCACTGTTGAGTTTGTATTCTTTTTGTGAGAACAGCTTGCAGCAGAAGCAGTAAAGACTATTTTTTTTCTTGGAATATACAACCCAGCTTCTCTTGATTTTCTCTCCATTCACTAATGCTCTGTAAAAGTGGTGATGATGGCAACTTCTCCCATCCTCTCTTTTTGGAAATCTAAAGTCTGACGTAACTTGATATGGCCCTCTGCTAACTAACTCTGTCCTCACCTTATCAGACAGGGCTGGCCAGTCAGCAGGATCTGTAGGTGCTGCCTTGATAGACTCACATACAGGATATGTTCCAGATGATGCTGATGGGGTGTCTGCTGCAGGCTGTTGAATTGTGCATGTTGAGGTTGATGGGGTGTCTGCTGCAGGCTGTAGCGTAGTGCTTGTGGTTTCTTCACCTGCAGGCAAATCCAAACATACACCTCTAATGTCAACTTTATGACACTATTATGAAGACCTTATGATGGAGGATTCAAGTAAAGTGAATAAATATGAATAAATATGAAAAAAGTATTTATTAGTAGCACATCCATACTGTTACACCACTGCATTAAGTCCTTTGTGTCATTCTACTACATATAAAGTAGCACTGTACAAATAAACTTTATTTGATTTGACTAATGCCTACATTTAATTAGTAACAAGGTATATCTGTAACATTCAACAACAACAACAACAACAACAACAACAATAATAATTTAAAAATAATAATAATGACTACAAATAATTGGCTGAACTTACATGGTGTAGATGGGAGATCAGATGTCCCTTCTCCAGCACCTGGGTCTGGGGGCTTCTGAAAGTATTTCCTCAGTGCATCTGGACAGTTATAGAGTAAATATTAGACTATTACAAGCTAAAACATTTGGTAGCTGCAGAGTAGGACTCATAAACAGAACCATCACCAGGGACATGTCCTGCATGTCATCCCTCCTCTCTCTCTCACCGCATCCTTCCTGTCTAAATATCTACTATCTCTGTCAATAAAATGAAAATAAATATGAGTGGGACTGCCCCACTCAGAAAAAGAAAGAAAAAAAAAAGGACAACAAAAAAAAACGGTTTACCATGATTTAGCTAGCTGAAGTGAATTAGCTAGCATCAAGTGGGCTAAAACCATCTACATTAATATCATACAGTAATAGCAAGGTGATTTGTTTGTTGTGAGCAGCAGGGACAAGCTAATATAAAATAAACATAATTATCACATCAACAGAGCTAGCTAGCTATGTTGCAGTGCAGCAGTGGGTAATGGAATGATGCTAGCTAGCTAGCGATTAGCGAATGTTTGTCTGTGGAGGGGATTCTGAGCCAGGACATGCAGACACTAGTGGCATACTTCCGGAAATGGAGATTGAAGCTTAGCGAGGCAAAGACGGTGTCGGCTGCCTTCCACCTTAACAACAGGGAGGCTAAACGTGAGCTTAGAGTACACCTAGATGGAACTCCCCTGCCATGTTCCGCTGAGCCAATCTATCTCGGCGTGATATTGGACAGGACGCTCACGTTTCGCCGACACCTCGAGTCACTGCGCAAGAAGTTAACAGCTCGTGTGGCGTTGATGAGGCGACTGGTTGGCTCGGGCTGGGGCGCCGGCGCAAGGACCTTGCGCACGGCAGCCCTAGCCCTCGTTTATTCAACTAGTGAATACTGCGCCCCAGTATGGTGTCGCAGTGCCCACACCCGCCTCATCGACTCGCCTATAAACGAAGCCTTGCGCATTGTGACAGGATGCCTGCGTCCTACCCCCGTGGACAACCTTCCCATCCTAGCAGGCATCCAGCCCGCAGGCCTCCGCCGCATGGGAGCCACAGCACGTCTCGCCTGCCGGGCCGCGGAGCTTAATAACCATCTGCTCCATGATAGGCTCACTATAACAGCGGAGCCCTCCCGGCGTCTCAAGTCGAGACACCCATTTGTGCCTGCCGCACAGGATCTCAGGCAGCAATGCAGAGATCTCAACATCAGTGCGGCAGGATGGGCGGATTATATGTGGCGCGCGGAGTGGGAGGCTAACACCTCCAAACTCCGCGACCACATCCCAGTCGCCGGCGCTGAGCCCCTCGGGATGGACTTGCCAAGGCTATCCTGGGTGAGGCTCAATCGTCTCCGGACCGGCGTCGGGCGTTTCCGCTCATCAATGCACAGATGGGGCTTGGCCCCAAATGCGTCGTGCGAGTGTGGCGCAGAGGACCAAACCGCAGACCATATTATCCTGGATTGCCCGGTGTACCACCCACCCAACGGGATGCATGGTCTGTCGGTATTAGATGACGAGACGATGACGTGGCTTCTGGAGGGGTGTCCAGAAATATAGCCCGGGTGAGCCCCTCAACCAGGTCTCGGGGTGGTAAAAGGGTAGCCCCTCGGCCCCGAGCCTGGTGGAGTGGAGAGGAAAAACAACTACCCATACGCCGAAGAAGAAGAAGCGAATGTTTGCATAGCTTGATATTAACCAAAATAAGAAACGAAAATATTAATAAATGGACATGACATAGCCTACCTCTGTTATGTGTACGTTTCTCCTCCTCCTCCTTTCTCCGCTTCCTCCCCTGTGCACCCGAGGGCTTAGTCCTTTTCATTCTTGCTGATGTTTAATTTGCTAGCTGCTAGCTTGTTGTAATTCTCAATGAACGTTCAGAGAGGGCACGCGTTAGTTGCGGGAGGGGGAGGGGGAGGGGGAGGGGGAGGGGGAGGGGAGGGGAGGTTCGCATGAGGCGAGTGTCGCGAAGCGTAATAGAGACAGTAGGCTGAGACATGTTTTCATAGAGACATAAAATTCATTTAATCAGAAACAAAATTATTTAAATGAAAATAAAAATGCCCCACCAAAAATAAAATTAAAATTAAAAAAAAACTACAGGACTGCTACAGATTCCATAGCCTACAGCGACATGCTGCTGATGATGTCACAATAGCAATCTGACCAGATCTCTGACCCAGAGTTCTGGTTACCCAGGACGATGACAGAACTTGAATGTCAACAAGACAAGACAACGTTGCATTTACCATTTACAATTTACCATTTACCATTTACAAGTACCAGACAACGAAATCCAGTGAGATGGACATTCTACAGTACCTGAGCCATTTCACACCTTGTGCTCCTTTTCCTCTGGATCCAAACATTTACGACGTTCTGACTTGGTCTTTCTCGAAGGAAGACCTCCGCTGCTTCTTAACTCATCATTTTATAGGAGCTCAGAACCAGACCCAGACCCAGGGACAGGGACAGAATCTCCACCTCCAACAGAACCAGGCCCATGGCCATCTGAACAGACCTATACTCCGTGCTGCTGGTGAGTTTCTTAAAGGTCCACTATATATTATATCAGGAGGCTGGTGACTTCCAGAATTGAGGAGGCCAATTTTTTCCCGCTGGCTCGCGATGGAATGTTCCCTGTTCTTATAGAAGAATATTAAATTGACTTGTAATAAAACGAAATCGACTACATTAAAAAATAAAACTGTTCAATAAATCCTAAATGTTGTCTACCTATTCGATGTATACATCGCGCCAGAATCTCGCCGACTTCCGAGGTCATTTTAAGCAAAAGTGTTTGGCCAAATTAGCTATTAATTTCAGGGATAATAGCCATGGGTGTTTTAGACGTGTCCTGCAAAGGACAAGTTGATAGGACACTCGTAGCCAGTATGGCGAGTGTTTCTTCGACTGAAGTGACTGGCGAATTCTCAATGGCTTCATGTGATTGGACGAACAAAATGTCAATCTTTCAGCCCTGGACTCAATGCATGGTGAGGCCAGGCCTCCTCTGCCCACCCATTTTCAGTGATTTTGCCAATCACATATTGCCATGAAAAAAATTGCATTACATTGACTTCTATGAGAAACCACTTTCCTGGGGGAGGCCTCCTCAATACAAACGGATAGGTATTCTGGCCTGTAGGTGCTTTACAATTGCAATATTGGGTTTTAGCCATGGAAAACTTCAGATTTATGAACAAAACGGAAATAATGTTAATATTAAAATATGTTTTTTGTTAAATAAATAAATAAAATAAATATAATTATTGCTTTTTTAAATCACTCTCTCTTCTCTCAAATTATTGGGGAGGCCAGGCCTCCTCCACCTCTATGGAGGAGCCTCCACTGATATATATATATATATATATATATATATATATAGTACTGTATATATATATATATATATATATATATATAGTACTGTATATATATATATATATATATATATATATATATATATATATATATATATATATATATATATATATACAGTACTGTAGCCTTGCCACATAAAGCTCATCAGCATTTACTGATTGATTCAGTTTATATAAATTCATTTTATTTGTATTTCACTTTCTAGTCTTCCAGTTCCAGCCAGCTGTCCCCACAGTCTCTGCTGCTGGTGAGTACATGTCTTAAGGTGCTAAAACTATATAAATATAATGGAATTTGTATTATTTAGACTCATGAATGCATATGATATGTTGTGTCTAGTGACTCTGCACTGTACACTGGATGTAAGCACTTCCACATTAAGTCCAGTGTGTCTGCCACATTGTTTTACTCTACTGTATAACTTGCCACATGAAGATCATCAACATTGACTGATTAATAGAGTTTATTTAAATACATTGTATTTGTATTTCACCCTCCAGCCTTCCTGCCTGCCTCCAGCCATGGACACGGTCCTGACTCCGTCATGGACTGGACTGCAGGACCTCAGCTGGGCCACAGCAGCCAGCAGAGTGTCAAACCTGCCCACCATGGGCATGATAATGACTCGTTCATGGACTGGACTGCAGGACCTCGGCAGAGCGTCTAAAGGACGTGCGGAAGCACCAGCCAAGACATGAACTGCAAGAGGCGAATAATATAGACAGGAGACGACCAGACCACCGACCAGACCACCTGCCACCACCTGAAGACCCTTTCCAGCCTCTGCCTAATGTCCTATAGTCTAATGTCCTATAACCTAATGTCCTATAGTCTAATGTCCTATAACCTAATGTCCTATAGTCTAATGTCCTATAGTCTAATGTCCTATAACCTAATGTCCTATAGTCTAATGTCCTATAGTCTAATGTCCTATAGTCTAATGTCCTATAGTCTAATGTCCTATAGTCTAATGTCCTATAGTCTAATGTCCTATAGCCTAATGTCCTATAGTCTAATGTTATAAGGTGGTATAAGGGGTATAAGGGGTATAAGGTGGTATAAGGGGTATAAGGTGGTATAAGGTGGTATAAGGGGTATAAGGGGTATAAGGGGTATAAGGTGGTATAAGGGGTATAAGGGGTACAAGGGGTATAAGGTGGTATAAGGGGTATAAGGTGGTATAAGGGGTATAATGGGTATAAGGTGGTATAAGGGGTATAAGGTGGTATAAGGGGTATAAGGGGTATAAGGTGGTATAAGGGGTATAAGGTGGTATAAGGGGTATAAGGTGGTATAAGGGGTATAAGGGGTATAAGGGGTATAAGGTGGTATAAGGGGTATAAGGGGTATAAGGTGGTATAAGGTGGTATAAGGGGTATAAGGGGTATAAGGGTATAAGGTGGTATAAGGTGGTATAAGGGGTATAAGGTGGTATAAGGGGTATAAGGTGGTATAAGGGGTTTACGGTGGTATAAGGGGTATAAGGGGTATAAGGTGGTATAAGGGGTATAAGGTGGTATAAGGGGTATAAGGTGGTATAAGGGGTATAAGGTGGCATAAGGGGTATAAGGTGGTATAAGGTGGTATAAGGGGTATAAGGTGGTATAAGGGGTATAAGGTGGTATAAGTTGTATAAGGGGTATAAGGGGTATAAGGTGGTATAAGGGGTATAAGGGGTATAAGGGGGTATAAGGGGTATAAGGGGTATAAGGTGGTATAAGGTGGTATAAGGGGTATAAGGGGTATAAGGTGGTATACGGGGTATAAGGTGGTATAAGGGGTATAAGGTGGTATAAGGGGTATAAGGTGGTATAAGGGGTATAAGGGGTATAAGGGGTATAAGGTGGTATAAGGTGGTATACGGGGTATAAGGTGGTATAAGGGGTATAAGGTGGTATAAGGGGTATAAGGGGTATAAGGTGGTATAAGGGGTATAAGGGGTATAAGGTGGTATAAGGGGTATAAGGGGTATAAGGGTTATAAGGGGTATAAGGGGTATAAGGGGTATAAGGGGGTATAAGGTGGTATAAGAGGTATACGGTGGTATAAGGGGTATAAGGTGGTATAAGGGGTATAAGGGGTATAAGGTGGTATAAGGGGTATAAGCGGCATAAGGGGTATAAGGTGGTATAAGGGGTATAAGGTGGTATAAGGGGTATAAGGGGTATAAGGGGTATAAGTGGTATAAGAGGTATAAGGTGGTATAAGAGGTATAAGGTGGTATAAGGGGTATAAGGGGTATAAGGGGTATAAGGGGTATAAGGTGGTATAAGGGGTATAAGGTGGTATAAGGTGGTATAAGGGGTATAAGCGGTATAAGGGGTATAAGGTGGTATAAGGGGTATAAGGTGGTATAAGGGGTATAAGGTTGTATAAGGGGTATAAGGTGGTATAAGGGGTATAAGGTGGTATAAGGGGTATAAGGTGGTATAAGGGGTATAAGGTGGTATAAGGGGTATAAGGTGGTATAAGGGGTATAAGGTGGTATAAGGGGTATAAGGTGGTATAAGGGGTATAAGGTGGTATAAGGGGTATAAGGTGGTATAAGGGGTATAAGGGGTATAAGGTGGTATAAGGTGGTATAAGGGGTATAAGGTGGTATAAGGGGTATAAGGGGTATAAGGTGGTATAAGGGGTATAAGGTGGTATAAGGGGTATAAGGTGGTATAAGGGGTATAAGGTGGTATAAGGTGGTATAAGGGGTATAAGGTGGTATAAGGTGGTATAAGGGGTATAAGGTGGTATAAGGGGTATAAGGTGGTATAAGGTGGTATAAGGGGTATAAGGTGGTATAAGGGGTATAAGGGGTATAAGGTGGTATAAGGGGTATAAGGTGGTATAAGGGGTATAAGGTGGTATAAGGGGTATAAGGTGGTATAAGGTGGTATAAGGGGTATAAGGGGTATAAGGGGTATAAGGTGGTATAAGGGGTATAAGGTGGTATAAGGTGGTATAAGGGGTATAAGGGGTATAAGGTGGTATAAGGGGTATAAGGTGGTATAAGGGGTATAAGGGGTATAAGGGGTATAAGGTGGTATAAGGGGTATAAGGGGTATAAGGTGGTATAAGGGGTATAAGGTGGTATAAGGGGTATAAGGTGGTATAAGGGGTATAAGGTGGTATAAGGTGGTATAAGGGGTATAAGGTGGTATAAGGGGTATAAGGTGGTATAAGGGGTATAAGGGGTATAAGGTGGTATAGGGTGGTATAAGGGGTATAAGCGGTATAAGGGGTATAAGGTGGTATAAGGGGTATAAGGTGGTATAAGGGGTATAAGGTGGTATAAGGGGTATAAGGTGGTATAAGGGGTATAAGGTGGTATAAGCGGTATAAGGGGTATAAGGGGTATAAGGTGGTATAAGGGGTATAAGGTGGTATAAGGGGTATAAGCGGTATAAGGGTTATAAGGGGTATAAGGGGTATAAGGTGGTATAAGGGGTATAAGGTGGTATAAGGGGTATAAGGTGGTATACGGGGTATAAGGTGGTATAAGAGGTATAAGGGGTATAAGGTGGTATAAGGGGTATAAGGTTGTATAAGGGGTATAAGGGGTATAAGGTGGTATAAGGGGTATAAGGTGGTATAAGGGGTATAAGCGGTATAAGGGGTATAAGCTATAACCTAATGTCCTATAGTCTAATGTCCTATAGTCTAATGTCCTATAGTCTAATGTCCTATAGTCTAATGTCCTATAACCTAATGTCCTATAGCCTAATGTCCTATAGTCTAATGTCCTATAGTCTAATGTCCTATGTCCTATAGCCTAATGTCCTATAGCCTAATGTCCTATAGACGAATGTATATACTGTATATCAATTAGTGTGCAGTATACATACTAGTTGCATATCAGAACTGAACAAGAAATTGTAGACTACCGGTATATGAATGAAAAATGTAGAATAGGCTACAGTAAGCTACTCACCATGGCTGTCTAGTTTACAGAACTCTTGATTGAAGTCATCGGCACCCCAACTGCTTCTTGCTAACTGTATCTTTAAGAGTCCTCATAAAATACATGTACTTGCCCTCAGTAATTGCACCCTCTTATTAAAAACATTGGGATTGTATTCCTAGTGATCTCCTACATTGAAAATGCCCTCCATAATTAGTTTTACTATTATATATTAAGCGGGAGCAGATGAAAAATAAAACAAAATACAATTTGTGGGTATAATATATATTTCACTCTCATGATCTGTTGTTATTTCATACTTAAGTAATAATGTATGTACAACATTTACATTTTATAAACAATGTATCAAACAGAAAAAAAATCACTAACCATGTGTATATTCAGGGTACATATAGCTGCTTTATTTCCATCTATCTGACTTTAAGATATAACTGTTTTAAGATGAAACCCTACACAGTATGTGGAGAATTAATTGACTGAGTTGCCAGAATAAGCACCCAAGCCAAAATCTCACCACTATCGTTGTCAGGTAAACTATCACAGTTCAGTTGAAACCATTTCATCACAAGTGGATCAATTCTCCATTACAAAAAGAAAACATTGACACGTGACCAAATAGCACTATCATTACACGTTTTAAGAACATACTTTTACCATCCACTGACTCTGTAAAACTGGTTACCAATGCTTCCATTTTGAGTACAGCATACTTAACAAAATAGTAAATATTACCCAGTGAATACATGACCAAAAAAAAGGACGATGCCTTGTAAACTTGGCAATAATCCACAAAAATATACCTTTTTTAAAATCTGGTGAAGGTACAATATATAGGTACATACACCAAAGGTGATATATATTAAAGTTGCTATGTACATGAAAAAAAAGCTTTCAAATTTAAATTTTACATACAGAACAACAGCAAGTGTCCATGGCTTTCAATTTCGTATCAATATCTTGCTGAAATATTGTCCTATTTTTTTGTAAATTATAAAAACACACACTAACAACATAAAAAAAATCAGCATACTGCTTTGGCTGATATAAATAAATGTGTTTCTGAAAGGAAAAGAAAAGAGATGATTGTATATTGCTTTACAGTTGGACTTAGTTGACAAACCAATGACAACAACCTTAGAAGATGAAAAACAAAGGCTCGTTCTCCACTCATGGTCATCCATCCCTTCATGGTATTTGTAGTCCTTATGTAATAACATGTCATCGTCTTTGTAGTCCTTATTTAATAACATGTACTAGCATCTGAAAACCCAGTAATAGACATACTGCAATGCTACAATTCATGAGGCCATAAGATTGACATTGTGAACACAGTAACTGCAAGTCTAAACCCACACAGTTACAGCACGTAAGAAGTAAAAGGTATCATACCATCTTGATTCTGCAGCAGTGACTACAATAATCTATACTGCTGAACTGTCTTTAAATAGGAGACTTCTCATTCAACCAAGTACCTGCAATATTTGTCCAATAGGTGTTTGAAAAGCAGTTATTATCAGAGTGAAGCATTGTGATATGTCTGGCCAAGTTCATCCTTACAAAATGACTGCAAATAATAATAATAATAATAATAATAATACAAATATTAATAATAATCATTTTGTAATAGCAACAACAATTCAACTCTTGCATATCCTTCCTGTCACTGTGCTTCTGTCTGATAATGGCATAACCTGACTGTGTGTGTGTGTGTGTGTGTGTGTGTGTGTGTGTATGTGTCTCTGTGTATATGTGTGTGTGTGTGTGTGTGTGTGTGTGTGTGTGTGAGACTGTGTGTGACTGTGTGTGACTGTGTGTGTGACTGAGGTCAGCGTCCTGGGTGCTCCTATGTCACCCAGCTGTCCATGCGCATGCGTTTGACCGAGGGACTCTCCCTGTCCTCGGCCCCAGCCGGGGGTCTGGCCACCCCCCCCAGAGTGGCGTTGTGGAAGTCTGAACGGTGGTCCTCACGGTCGCTCCCGTCATACGAGCTACAGGAGGAGCTGATGCTGTCCGCAGGGGAGCGGCCCATCTCTGTCTGCTGCCTGTTGGAGCAGTGAGGGGGAGGGGGCTGGGCCAGGAAGCCTGACTGAGTCACCCGGTCTCGGGGAGGGGAGATGGGCTCGGACTTGATGTTGACGTTCTGGTTGGTGTTGATGGAGAGGTTGGAGCCCTGAGGTAAGTGATTGCCTGACCTGCTGAGAGGGAATGGGTATTGGATTAGCCAGTTATACTTGTTTTTATCAGTGGTTACACCAGACCAAGTGGCAGCTCCATTCAGACGGGATAGGTAAGGTGTCATGTACCAAACAATGACGCTTCCCACTCTGTCGTCCAACACCCTTTTCGGTTGTCACAGATCCTGTACGCAGTGAGGAACAGCAGTGAAATATGTGGAGTTACTCACACTAGTGAACTCAGTTGATGATGTTGCCATGCCGACATGGAGCCCAGAGAGAGGCCTGCCGGGGAGTTGAAACCCTGTAAGCAAGCGAGCTCCGCACTGTTCAAGGTGTAGTCTGAGGAAATAAGCACAGTTCCCTTTATAAACTCAACACAATCAGCAAAGGGATATCATATCATTGTTTTCTTGTGTGGTTTTGTTTCAATATATTTTTAGGCCATTTAAGCCAATAAGCGCCCCCTGGCTCACCATTGTTGTAGGCAGAGTTGATGCCTGGGTAGACCAGGCCCTGAGGATTCAGGCTGGGCGTGGTCACAGACACCACGGGTGTGGCCAGAGGCTGGCTGGACTGGGAGCTGTTCATCCTCTGGGTGCTCTATTGAACCAAAACACAAGGTGAAGAGTCAGACACTGGGCGGCTGTGGCTCAGGAGGTAGAGCCGGCGTCTAATGATCGCAAGGTCGGCAGATCAGCGGTTCGAATCCCGGCTGGCCACATGTCGAGGTGTCCTTGGGAAAGACACTGAACCCCAAATTGCTCCCAATGAGCGGGCCGGCGCCTTGCATGGTAGCTTGACCGCCATTGGTGTGTGAATGGGTGAATGAGAGGTCATTGTAAAGCGCTTTGGAATAAGTCCATTTACCATTTAGACACCATGGTGGTGATACCCTCTGCCAAGCCACGCAGGTATCTATCAACTGACTGACAAAGGACTGGAATCATCTGATTAGTGTTCGTTTTAGGCACACTTCTAGGAGAGGCACAGTTTGGCTTTGGCAGACCAGGTTGGCGTGTTGCAATATCCTCTTTTCACCACTAGATGTCAGTGTAGACTAAAAAGGCTGTGTGTTAGACGGTAGAACGCTCACACAACCCAGGTTGACATTTGCAGGGAAATGAGAAATTGAGGGCAAATATTGTCTGGCATATGGTAATATTCTCCATTAAATATCAGTGATGTGATTTGGTTGGCAATATGAATTTATAGAATTTTATATATAACATTAACATTTTATGATTAAGTTATCATTATATTGGGCTCAAGGTTGAACATGCTGCCTATACCAGACAGCAACACTAGTTAATCAATAATAAATAAAATGTCTATATATCCTTATCTAACCCTTATTAATTTGGTCATCATAGTACATCATGCATTGGTTATTTTTCTGTAGCCAACAGTTTACAAAGAGAATAGGAAGGAAACCGTAGGTTCCTCCCACAAATAACTCACAAATACAGCAGTAATGCAGTAATGCAGCATGCTGTTTCATATTATAACCACAACAAATTCCACATCCATGCACCACAGGACAAGACCAGCTACAACAACCTGCAGAGGGACGATGATTAATAATTGATAATGACATTATATCAAACAACTGATATAAAAGACCTATTTCAACTGGACCAACTCACACTCCCTTGGGTCCAACACCCATTACACAGAGATGTTGACCATAAAAACAACAATATAACTCTGTTCTCTGAAATGCTTTTGCATTGTTCTGTTGATATAAGTTTAATGTAAACACGAACACACACACACACACACACACACACACGCGCACACACACACACACACACACACACACACACACACACACACACACACACACACATTGTGTAGTTAACATCATCTAAATACACTTGGGGCAGTGTCACACGTTCTAGCCAGATGAAATCATGCAAGGCGCTGTGTTGTTGTGGGTGACATCATTCCACATGAAGTCATTCACCTTGTGAATAAAAAATAAAGACGAGGAACATTTCTAAATAACAAACAGGAACCAAGAGTGTCAATGACATAATCTCTGTGGTTATGCCAGTAATACATGCATGCACAAGACACATATTTGAGGAACGTGGTACTCATAACACCACAAAACCCTCACGACAATGATGCTTAGAAGGAAACGCCTGGTCAAGGATGTACACGCAATATTGTTCTTTGTCAGAAGAATTATGCCTTTTTGCATTCCCACTTATGTGAGGCTACTTAGGGGCGTTGAAGCAGGTTGGCCACATAACACATTCTAAAAGGTGTTAAACAAGACCACGCTAACTGTTAGCTTTCTCCTCAGGCGTGTGATAGATGCTTCAAGCTACCATTTGGAATTGATGATCCATAGAGAGAGAGAGTGCACTGTAAACCTCATGAGAAAACTAAAGAGTTGACAGATTAAAAACAACCCAAGGAGCTGCAGTTTGTCTGAACGGAAAAAGCAAAAATTAACTGAACGTGATCATTTCTGAGAGCTTTTTATCCAAGGGAGGGAACGTAAAAACAACAACAAAAACAACATGTCCGTGTTCATCCCAGAGGCATTCCATCAGACTCACCATCTCCACCTCCTCCTCCTCTGACTGCTCGTCGTCATAGAGAACGAGAGAACGAGAGAATGAGATAGAGAGGGAGGGTGAGAAAGAGAAAGAGATAGGATGGAACGGTTACTAAGGTCACGACCCCAGTCTGTTATTGCAACCTCTCAGTTGAGGCCGGTGGAGGTAGGAAAACAATCCTCAGATTTCTGCGTCCACTAGCCTCCCTTAGTGCCCGACCAATCTAAAGGCTCAGTACTGTTGCCTCTGTCTTTCCAGAGACCTATCACTGTACTGTAGCCTACAGTACACCAGTTAGTGCTCGCAAACAACAACGGCTATACAGTACATCTCCAAATCCATTGTATCGCACACTGACAAGGTCAAGACCAGTGTGTGCTGTGAAGCATGCTAGTGGTTGACTCATGAAAACAGTTTCATCATCATGTGGTTCCTGGCCTGCCTGCCGTTCCTTTTATCAAGGGGACGGTTGCGCAATGTTTGAGCAGAGCGTGGGAGGTAAGGGCAATGGTAACAGAGTAAGGGCAAATCAATACCACACAGCTGAGAGGCACTGCTGCTGTGTACAGAGGTGGGTGAGAGGAGAGAGAGATGACTTGCCTGCATCCCCTCCTGCTCTGTGTACATGTGTGTGTGTATGTGTGTGTGTATGTGTCAATATGGACCTGTCCTCTAATGAATCACAGCCATTGAGCGTAGCTCGATAGCACAGCAATTACCTGAATTGGAAACTTAGTGATTGTGAGGATTTACTGAGAAACAATCGACTGTAATCAGAAATGTCCAAATTGTGTGTGAGTGTGTGTGTGTGTGTGTGTGTGTGTGTGTGTGTGTGTGTGAGTGTGTTTGTTTGTTTGTGTGTGTGTGTGTGTGTGTGTGTGTGTGTGTGTGTGTGTGTGTGAATATCTGGAGAAACAGATTTGTCAGCATCCGTCCTCCTAACAGCCTGTATTACACTTAGGAACAGCAGCAGGAGCCAGACTGTTGCCCTCCTCTGGGATAGAGACAAAGACCAGGCCATAGACCCCTTGACACACACACACACACACACACACACACACACACACAGACACAGACACAGACACACACACACACACACACACACACACACACACACACACACACACACACACACACACACACACACACACACACACACACACACACACACACATAAGGATGCAGAGATATCATCCCTCTAAGCCTACATCTCATTGTCACACACAGACATGATTATCTTAATACCATTATGACCTAATGATGGCCTGTTTGTCTAAGTCAATGTTTATCTATCGTGGTCTAAACATGTTGTCTATCTCTCTGTTGTTTCAGTAATTGCCCCTCGTGGACAAATACCCTTTTCTAGAATTGCATTGTATTTGTCATCTGTTTGAGAGGCTGCCACATTCAACAGGAAACTAGTATAATACTAAAAGTGTATAATCTAGTATTTTAGTGCGCTAGTGTTCTCAGAGCTGCCTTGGTTAGTTGCTCTGTGATCCATGGTAAGGTGTTGCAGTGTGTGTAGAGCTATAATCCGGTTGACCTTGGGTTGATCTCCAGATCCTGGCGTAGAAACGAAAACACATCCACTCCTGCTGATGCCTGCAGGGTGGAGAGACTTACGGTAACGCCCGCCCCTTGTTTACCATACCCAGCTCTCACTTGATTCCTGAAAGAATGCCGGTTATCAAAAGAAATGGGGTGATTTAAGCCCGTAAACACGTCTAATTTCATTTCCATTCTGTGATTTGACGTGTGGTTTTGACAGCTATTTGTAGCCCCAGGTGTCGACGTGGCGAGAGAGTTATCCACCCTAATTACAGTAATCATAATATAATTATCCTCGAAAAAAGAACAGATGCGAGAGAGGGGTATATCTGAAGAGGAAGAGGCCAATGACAAACATAGTTACTGAGTTCATTTGGGAAGGGCGTTCATTGTGCTCTCTCCAAGGGAATATATCATTTTACGTCTCTACATTTTAGAGGGAGTTTCCCCAGAAACAGATTAATCCTAGTCTTGGACATGTATGCTCTCACTGCAATGCAAGTCGCTTTGGATAAAAGCGTCAGCTAAATGTTACTATTATTATGATTATTATGATTATTATGATTATTATTGGGGACTAAATCAACCTTTCAATGGTTTCAATTGGTTGGTCTGGGAACCCCCTTAGCTATGCCCAGGATTGGGCATGGACAGGCGGGCAGGGTAACTCACCAGAGGGGGCATCATGCAGGGTAACTCACCAGAGGGGGCATCATGCAGGGTAACTCACCAGAGGGGGCATCATGCCCTTGCTGGACGGAGGGATGACCACTCTGAGGTCGGGCTTGCGGCTGGCGTTGGCGTTGGCCAGGCTCCCCCCTGGCGGGGGAGGAGATTTGGTTGGCATGACTTTGCCCAAGCTGTTCCCACTGGGGTTGCCCACGAAACCATTCACTGTACATAGAGAAACACAGGAATACAAGATGTCAGAATGTAGACAGGGCTTCAATGTTGACTGTACAAACAACACAGACACACACAATTTTTACAGTATGATGTAGAAAGGATTGCAGTGTTCACTGTAAAAACACACAGAAATCCAAGATGTTCTAATATGGAGGGGGCTGCAGCAGTTTAACAGTAGAGACATGCTGGAGGCTGTCCTAAACTGACTCTGGAGAACGGCTGTGGGCCGGCCTGATAGAACTGTACTAGCTGTCCACTTTCTGCCTGATTAGAGGCGGTGATTGTGTTATTATGTATGCCAGGCGTTGTCAGCTTTGAATCATACTCTGCCCTCAGGCATTCACAGCCTCAGTTCCCATAGCAATCCCTGAAGAAACCTCCACATAGAACAGGAACAATTACTTTTTCAAAACACTATTTTTGTATTCACTTGACAGTCAGTTTTTTCCCATCTTTGAATAATAAATCTATTCATAAAGTGCAACGCACAGTATTCCACAATCGGTTTTCTTTCGTCGCATTTAAATCAAATAATACATCCAAATGGTATGGTAGAGGTATACAGAAACACGCGGTGAGGTAACTGATTATGTCGAGGCCTAGGTAATTTCCGATCATTTGTTCAGTGAGAATGCCATTGTGATGTTGGCAGCTGCAGGTCAGATGTAGAGAGCAGGAGTAGGTTTCGGTTCCCCGGAGACCACATACATTGCGTTTATACTTCATACCATCGTCAATGGGATGCTTGCCATGCCTGGTGACGCGCCAAGCAATGCTGAATGCACCGATTTTATTTATTTTGTGTTCTTACATCTGACGTACAGGCAGCCATCTGGTAGCTGGATCTGCGTTGTTAGAATTTCTCCCAGGGATAGCGACATTTCAAAAACAATACGTTTCTTTTACAAGTTGGAGGTCGTTTGGATAGAGCTCTTACTGTGTATACATGTTCATGAATTAAGCATGAATCCATTGGCTTTTTGAGTAATGTTTGAAAGACAAAATATTCAATTCATTCTGGTCTGTTTTGCACCCAACTACAATACCAAAGTCATTTCCTGTCGCACTGTGGCAGGCAGCACTATGGGGCTGAGTCTGGTGCCCCAAGCCAGAGAGGAACATTCCACAGGCAGATATCACTGAGAACAGGACTCTACTGACCGGAGGGGGGGGGGGGGCAGATATCACTGAGAACAGGACTCTACTGACCAGGGGAAGCATGAGGGACATGTACTACACTGTATCACACAGGAAAGAGAACGAAACCAAACGCCTTATCAACGCTAGCCAAAAGCTATCCGTAGTTCCACAACTGTAATATGTACCCATTCAAAATCGGCAAAAACTGTTGTACAATTACCAATCAGAAGAGACTGAATCTCAATGTCTGCTACTGTACACACCCCCACATCCTCACTGGCCACATTATGCAATATTTCCACATACAGAACAAAAACATCCGCCCTTGTAAGTGTTTTAACTTGAAGTGCTTGGTCAACCGGAGCAGTGAGAACAGAACAGGGAGTGGGGCCGACGGCGCTCTACCTTTTGTTGTGAAACATCAGCGTGTGTGAATTCCTCCGTCGCTGCGTGACACGTGACACCCTGAGTGAGTAAATAAGGTGGAGAGGGCCACGGTCCAAGTCAATAGGCTAGGCTAGCTGTGTTTAAGACCAGGGAGGGCGAGGGAGGGAGGAGGAGGGCGGGAGGGAGGGAGGGGAGAGAGGAAGGAGGGGGAGTAATGTGGGAGGAGGGAGGGGGAGAGACTAGAGCTACCAGAGCTTAGCCTTACTGTAAGAGGCTCTGTTACCTCGCTCTGATAATGATCACTCTGGGATGATGTCATGGCATGGAAGCCGGCCAGAGGAGAGAGCGCAATCAGTCACAGCAGCCCCGCCTCGGAACACACAACACACTGCCTCTTACACACATACACACACATACACACACACACACACACACACACACACACACACACATACACTCCCTGTTCTCTTTACTTCTTAGAAGGGACACACACTCCCTATACTGTATCTAAAGACTAGGGAAAACGCTGGCAGGACTTTCCAGATAGGCTGGAAGGCCTCATTAACAAACAAGCTAAAGATACAGGCGTCGTTTACATGTTTACCATTTAGCAGACGCTTTTATCCAAAGCGACTTACAATTAGAGATTACAGGGACAGTCTCCCTGGAGTAACTTAGGGCGAAGTGCCTTACTCAAAGGCACACTAGTGGTGGTGTTCCCAGAAGGGATTTGAACTCATGACCTTCTGATCACCAGTCACCAGTCCAACTGTGGCCACCAGGCCACCACTACCCCTAATCACCATCACCACCACCACCACCACCACCACCACCACCACCACCACTGCAATGAATGGGGATGGTTCTAACTGTACTGTAGCTGTACTACAATACTACAAAGACTGAGACAAGAGTCAAATAATTTTCACCTTATTGTTTCAAGAAACATGTTTGTGGCACAGTCACAGTCCCATGTGCAGTGTACTGTACACCCACGGAAACCACCCACTCACTGAACGTCCTCCGAGTGGACGCGGGGCTATATATTTTTAAAGAGATACGTTTGAATAATTGAGATTTTTTGCACTTGACGTTACATAATGCCTGGCAGCGATGTTATAAGACATGAGTGTTCTTGAAGGAGGAACACGAACGTCTGTAAATAATCAAAAAGGCCAGGACACTGGGGAAACTCTGTATGTTGCTGTATACCGTCCAATCATTCATTGACGGTTGCTACCATTCATGAAAACTATTGTACAGTACAATCACAGGAGAGGACACACTGGCCAGTATCTTCTGTACAGTAAGGAGGAGGAGGGAAGACTGCGACCTAAATGGATAACATCGACAAAGACAATCTGACAAAGACAGTTGGGATGTTGTTTAGGTCCTAGAAGTAGCAGGAAACACAACTGGACATAATGCTAATACTATACATGTTATACTTATATGTACACATACAGTACACACCTTATCACACACGATATCATTCATAGGTCACAATAGTATGAACCTCTCTGGCAGTGCAGTGCAGTGTGCAGGAAACAGTACGCTGCCATCTCAGCTTTTCTGAGACACTCAACGGACTGTAACATCTACCCTGACACCACCGTCGGAGGAGTCCATAATTAAATTAGGGACAGCCTGCCGTGCCACGGGCGGCCATTCTAAATGCTTCTTAGAGAGAAAGCAACAAACAGCTCTGTAAAAGCCTTTCCCTGTCCATGAGCCTCCAGAAAGGGGGGATAGAGAGAGAGAGAGAGAGAGAGAGAGAGAGAGAGAGAGAGAGATGGGGGGGGGGTTATGTCAGGTGAACTTATGGAGTTGTAGTGCACCCCAGCCCTAGAGCTCTGTAGGATCTTAGCCTACTGTACTGTGTGATGGGCTCAGGCAGTCAGACTGTACGAGCCTGGGTTCTGGAGGACTGTCAGCTTGCCTCCTGTCTCTCTGAATCAACTTCAGCAGCCGGGACAGACGGACGGCGCAGGTCGGGCCATGTCAACTGGGCAAATTATGCAGATTGTGCTTTCATGACTAAATCGTCATCCGGGGAGAGACGGAGGAGGAGGAGGAGGAGGAGGAAGAGGAGGGGGGAGAAGAGGAGTGGAGGAGGGAGAGCTCACAGAAGAAGAAGAATAAGAAGGCACTGGCCATTGTCTGAGAGCTCCAGCGACACACTGCCAAGAGTAAATCCCGAGAGTAAATGATACGGTGCTTTGGCGGTAATAATACATTTACAGTTTCCGTTTTTAATTTTTGGGGGCATTTAGCAGACGTCTTTATCCAAAGTGACTTACAATGAATATATTTGTCATAATATAAGTCAGTGAATCATCTATCCATCAGTCATCGTAAGAAAAAGTAATCTATGCTATGACCAGGGGCCATTGGCGGTTACAATGCTAGAAGAAGGAATGTATTTATAGTACAGAAAATGTACTGGGGGGGAAGTGGGGATGAGGAGGTCTTTAGGAGGGACAGTAAAGATGTAGCCTGAAGAGATGGGTCTTCAATCTACGGTGGAAGATAGGTACTGACTCTGCAGTCCTGACAGCAGTGGGCAGCTCGTTCCACCAGCGGGGCGCAAAGACAGTGAAAAGTCGTGACCGAGTAACACGACTGCTGCATCCACGGTAGAGGCGGCGGTGCCAGGCAGCCAGCCAAGGCGTGAGAGCGGAGTGACCGGGCAGGGGTTTGGGGTCTTACCATCGCTTGCAAGTAGGGAGGGGCTGTTCCCTTCGCTGCCCGGTAGGCGAGCACCAGGGTCTTGAATCTGTGAATCATACATACAGTATCTGTTCCTCGGGCCTGAGTCTCTTACCTCAGATAAGACCATGTTAGTTAGTCTATCTGGGTTGGTCTAGTTAGTCTATCTGGCCGTGACAAACACACTAGAAAAGGCAGTTTCCCCTCGTTTCATCAGCTGCCTTTCAAGGCAGCTTCCTGCCCTCAACACCCCACAAAAGACAAGAGGTCTCTAGTCCTGGTGCACAACACCCAATCTCTGGTCCTGGGGTAGAACACCCTACCTCTAGCCCTGGTGGGGTAACCACTCTATCTCTAGTCCTGGGGTACAACATCCTACGTCTAGATCTGGGGTACAACATTCTATCTCTCTAACACAGGAAAAAGGTATTGAACAAAGTCAAAGACAAATCACTAAACTAGCTTATGCCACTAGTGAGTTTACTGTACGGGTGGGTACGTACTTCCACTCTTTGAAAAAAGGTTTCCCACCTCTGAATGCAAGTAAACAAATCATTTTGTCACCAAGCTGTCCTGCAAGAAACATCTCATGCTGGGGTAGAAACAAAGAGCTCTCCCAAGACCTTTGCGACAAAAGACCTTTGCGACAAGAACTGATGACAGCCCTGAATTCTTTCAACGCTCGTACCTACGTATAGTCAAACATCAACCGTCTCACACAGAAGCACACGGTTTGACAGCTTCTCTAACAGATGGAATGTTTGTCGAGGGCCTCAGATGCTTGTCAGGCGTGACCTCTGTTGTCAGTACACCCAGCGTAGGGCGGCGCAGACCGAGTAGCGCGCCCCGGAGGGGACGGGGTTAACCCGCACCTGCCACCCTCTGTCTGTCACATGACACATAGCGGCCATTTCAGGCTGCGGGGGCATTGTGTACAGGCCAGACGATTCAGAGGGTTGACATGGCCAGCGTGCTTCCAGGGCTCCACTCCTCTCTCTGCGCTCCTCTCTCCGCCGGGCCGGGCTACACGCATAGCGCCTGTGACTGACGCCCATATAAGGAGTGCAGTGGGACCGCGCTAGCAGGTGCACCTGTCATAGCAGCCGGGGGGGTGGGGGGGCGGGATGTTGATTGGTGGAGAGACACTTGCTTGTGAGAGGCTCAGCATTTGAGTGACATTTCGAAATGTATTTGACTGCTCGTTTGTGAAAAGACCATTAGGCCATAAGCTCGCTTTGAGGGACATTAAAACATACAAGTAGTTTTCCCAAAAGATACACACACACACTCTCTCTCACACACACACACACACACACACACATGCATAGCTGGCCTCTAGAGAGCGAAGATGACACTGGCGGAAGGAACAGTTGGACCATGTGACCTTGTCTGTGTCCTTGTGGTGTGACACTGTGTGGACAGACAGCAGTACGACTGTTGTCCTAGCAGCTGCTGCTGCCTCCTCTCATAGTGGTAGCAACACTTAGCAACTAACCCGTTTTCCTTCACAGGTTTGTCAAGGCATCTTGACTAAAAATATTAGCGTCATTCCACAGGGAGATGTTTTGGATGTATCATCATGGCACCATTTCTAGAATAAACGTCCCATTTGAGTAAGATACTGTAAGATACTAGACTGATATATGTGTATGTAAAAAGGTATTTTGGCAACTTCTAGGCCCCAGAGAAACAATTTAATTTATATGAACAAATTAACCAAACCCAGCACTCTAAACACACTTCATCATCACAGCTCTGGTGTGTGCACACACTCAGCTCGTATAAATATTTGTGTGAATAAATCCCATTAATAGTTTCTAAAACGACAAGAACCTAATGTACCGTCCAAATACAATACAAGATGCATCTCTCCTTACCCTTGATTTTGGGAAACTGGGATCAGCAGTCTGGGCCAAAAAGACTCAACCTTCTATGCGTTCCTGCCATAAACACATTCAGGGGACTTATCGAGCGTGACAGTGACTCTCTCAAAGAGAAATATCAGGCTTTTGATACATGGCGAAATTTACACCGGATAGCAGAATTTTGAGAAAGTGTTATGGCTCGGTAGCAACAAACTGCTGATTAAAAATGTTGCTAAAAACTGTGCAGGATTGCTTGAAATACGCTTTAACCACATTTTCTCCAATACCCTCCGTCGAAATGATGAATGACGGATTTCAGAGGCCAGTGATCCTGCCATATGTTTAGCTGAAACGTTGCCACAGAGTGTATAGAAGTGCATGCTCTAAGTGCATGCTCTTAGCAACGATAACAAAATGTGTTTTGTGTGTGTGTGTGTGTGTGTGGGGGGGGGGGGCAGCACTGACCGGCAATAGACAAAAAAAATAGCACTAGGCTCCTCGGGGGTGTGTAAGGACACACTGCAGCCACAGAGCTAATGGACATCTCCTGAGGGACTGACTTACCCGCTGTGCCAGCGCCTGGGCCTGATCCGTTTGGCACCGCGAGATCTGCCACGCCGGCCTGCATGCCACCTGAGGAGAGGGGGCAGAGCGGGGGGATCAGCCATCTGCAGGCTGCCCTCCACCCATATGTGAGCAGCCCAGTCAGAGCAGGACGACGCAGCACGCTTCATTACACGCATCAACGGTTTGTGGGGCACATGAAAGAGGGCAGTCTGAGAAGGGGGGATTCACTAAATATTGTAATGTGGTGGGATTGTTTTTAAAAAATGCATGTTCGGTTGTTTTACAGACACACACACACACACACACACACACACACACATACATGCACACACACACACACACACACACACACACACACACACATACGCTCTCACTCTCTCTCACCTGCGTTGCCTGCGCTGGGGGGTCGTTGAGGGGCTGATTGCGGGGAGGAGTTCCTGTGTAGGTGCCCGTGAGGCGTGGATAGCATCCCCGCGTCGTTGAGGGCCACGGTGGCTGCAGACAGCGCCTGGGTCCCCAAACCTCCAGGGCTGTAGGGCAGGGAGCCTGGGCTGGACCCGGCCAGCGCCACATGCATGGGGAAGTTCTGCTGGGGCATGGCGTTGGGCTGGAGGGGGGCGACAGAGAGAGAGAGAGAGAGAGAGAGAGAGAGAGAGAGAGAGAGAGAGAGAGAGAGAGAGAGAGAGAGAGAGAGAGAGAGAGAGAGAGAGAGAGAGAGAGAGAGAGAAAGAGAGAGAGAGAGAGACTTAATTGAATTTAACATCAGGTTAATGTCTGTGAGATCAAATCTCCTTTACAGGAGAGAGCTGGTCCAAGTGAATCAGAGAGCTAGTCACAAGGGTGCAATAAGGAATGGCATTATATTAGTGCAGGACACTGATAAAAGTATAGAATAGTCTTTGCAGTTTGAATCATTGATATGCACAAAAGAAAATGACATCATAAGACATACTGTGAATCTTCATATTTACTATACTATAGGGTATTTAATGAGTCGATAGAAATAACAACAGAATGTTTTTGGTTCTTTTGTAGTAAGACATTGAATCGCTGTTGCATCATTATCTGTATTGTAACATTAACTCCAGACATTGTTACTCAGTGGTGAACATTTGACATGCATTTTCAGCTCACAGCTGGTGGCATTGCATCAGCAAAACGGTGCAATGGGGTTGTTAGTGACATGGTTAGTGGGTTAGCAATGACAAGATGGAGTGCTTTCAGTGTTCTAACATCATCATCATCATCATCACCATCATCTTCATCATCAGCACTGCAGAGAGTTATAAAAACACAGTGGTAAATGAGGACAGTGGGGAAAACAATGAACAAATGCCGGCATGTGTTGTCAACAGCTAACATGACGATGAATGTTACCTTTCTGGGGATCAACACTGATAAGAACTGACCCGATAATCAATCTCAATAGTGGAATGTTGACTTGTTAGGGCGTAACCATGAGTAAGAATGCTGTGATATTTTGCTTCTGTGTCCTATGTTGGTGTGAGGAGGAGTTATCAAAACAAACGGAAAAGATTCCAACTAAAATAAGGAGAGAAGTAAGGGTGGGGTGGGGTGGGGGGTGAGTTCGCAGGTTGGGGGTGTGCGTGGGTGGGTGGGTGGGGTGGGGGTTGGGTGGGTGGTGCTGCGGGTGTCTTTATTTGCCAAGAAGAAGCCAAGCAAAAACATTCCTTTTACTTACGATTTTATGATTTCTCATCATATTATCAAACTCCTCATTAATCTTTTTATATTTCTCTTCAGTGTGTGGGGTGAGGACATAGGAGGCATCGGGGTCCGGGCTATCACAGCCTCTGTGTTCTTTCTTGTTTAGCGCCTGTGGTGGACATCAACATAAAAGACAGGAATCAACACAAAATGGCGGAGGAGAGGGAAGAGGTAGTACTTACAGCGCAGCGCCTGTACATTAGAGCACTCTCTTCGTTTAGCTTGGCGAAACGCTCATCCATGTCTGGGCTGTGGCCAAAACAGTCCTCAACCTCAGGACTGGCACAGTCAGTATGGCCTTTGTTTCTTAATTTCTGAAATAAAATTGGGACATTTACAAACTACACTAGTACATTGTACTACAGCTATACTTACAGAACACTTCAAGACAAAACCTTACACTAGATCTTATCTCTGTGGTTGTATATCGTAGACACAACGGATGTGAATGGCATTCAATTCGCCCAATATTCATTAAGTGTGACCTTTCCAAATAGCCCTTGCCCAGTGGCTAAACGGACTCTGTCTGGGTCTGGGGCTGGATCGATAGTCTATGTCTGTGTTTGGGGCTGGGGCTCAGACTGGGTTCTCTAATGAGGTTCCCTCTCTCTTGTCTCTCTCTCTCTCCCTCTCTCTCTCTCTCTCTCTCTCTCTCAGTCCCTCTCTCTCTCGTCTCTTTCCATCTCCCTCTCTCTCTCTCTCTCGCCTCCCTCTCTCCCTCTCTCTCTGATCTCTCTCTCTCTCTCTCTCTCTCTCTCTCTCTCTCTCTCTCTCTCTCTCTCTCTCTCCCGCTCTACTCAGTCGTGATATCCAGAGCATGTGCTGCCCCTCCTCTCCTGTATGGAGCAGCTGCTGGCGTCTGACAGCTCCGAGGGCTGGGTGACACTGACGCAGAGCTCCATCTGAGGTCCAGATAATACAACATCTCTCCTACTGTCACGTACATTCAGCATCAGCATGCATTACGTTATCATATTTGTTTTACTTGACCCGTTAAGTGTTCTGGGTTTGTGATACTAATGCTACATACATTTTTATTAGTAGTAGTAGTATTAAGAGCTTTTTTATTTTTAAATGTTATTTAAAAGAGCACTTAATTACATCAAAACAGAACCATTCTTAATAACAATTACTAATAACATCTACAGTAACTAATAACAGTTAAATAAAAAACTATTCTGCTTTTACTATTACTTAGTGAAACACAGTATTCTCTCTCTCTCTCTCTATCTCTCTCGCTCTCTGTGAATATATATATATATATTACTAGAAACACAATTTTAATAGCTTATTATAGTTATTAGTGATGTTACTAATAACTAGAATATATGAATAATGATATGCTATAATCATATGAATAAAAACATACAGTAACATCACTAATAACTATAATAAGTTATTAAAATGGTGTTTCTAAGCCTTGGCCACCACATGTCAGCGCATGTATAGTGAATCCCACAGCCTGTTCCCTGTTCCCTAGTAAATGGCCTTGATGAGCAAATGGTGGAGCAGGTGTCCCTCTCTATCCAACACCTGTCATCTCCTCAGCGCCCCTGTGGCCAGCGGGCCTTACCCTGCCCGTACCCTGCCCATACCCTGCCCATACCAAGCCCGGCCCCAACCCATACCCAGCCCCAGGGGCCAGCCCATGACCGTAAAAGGACACGCCTCTGTCACCCCTTGAAGGTCACTGACCGTGGCGACCTCACCCAGGACAGCTCTCCCGTGAGCAGTGTGAATGTTTGTGCGATGAGCCTCTCCATACTGTAAAGCCCCCGTGTCTGTCATGAGCCCAGAGAGGATACGAATAACATGTCTATGGTATGGTAGTGGAGCTGGTAGATAGTGACGAGAGAGAGAGAGAGGGAGAGGGGGAGAGAGAGGGAGAGAGAGAGAGAGAGAGAGAAAGGGGGGGGAAGGGAGATAGCGAGAGAGAGAGAGAGAGAGAGAGAGAGAGAGAGAGAGAGAGAGAGAGGGGGGGGGAGATAATGGGGGGGGGGGGGGGGAGAGAATGCTCTACATTAGGGATTTTATCGATCATTAAATAGTCCCTAATTGTTTCAGCAATAAACAACCAGCTTGCGTTATCCTCAGATGATTCTACATACAACGAGCTTCTTGTTCTGACCTGTTATCTCATTGAGTGTGTCTGTGCAGGGTCTATCAGCTAGCTAGCTAGTCTCTCTGGTTACTATCTCCAGACAGCCATGCAGCTTCTCTGGCCAAAACTGCCTGCTGTCATCATGGGAGGCTGTGGCGGGACCTACTGTAGGCTTATCTCCCTCTGCCGAAGAAATAGATGCTGGGTGGGGGGAGGGAGGGAGGGAGGTGGAGGAGGGAGGGAGGGAGGTGGAGGGTGGAGGGTGAAGGGTGGAGTGTAGGCGTTTGAGCTGAAATTGGTTAACAAGCACCAGGGAGGATAGAGGGAAGATAGTGCACTATCCTCTAGTTACTTTTAAATGTGTTTCAAGATATTGCAAAAGGAGACATTGCCATTCAAAGAAAGAAAGAATCTTGTTAATGTTCCACTCAGTGCTTCCTGTAATCTTGACTATCCAGTACCACTGTCTCTTTGTGTGTACAGCCAATGACTGACTGGATGTTCTGTCATTAAGATTGCAAAGATACCAGTGTGATACACTTACTGCAGTCTCAATCACCTCAGACATTACAGTCTTGTTCCTCTCAGAGCAATCTACAGCTCAGACTGTAAACTGTAGCTGCACTTACTGTGTACAAACTGTGTACTCGCTTCAGGCATATAAACATGAGTGATTAGACTCATTCGAAGTTTAACAGTCTTCCTGCAACAACTTTTTGATTTGGTTTCCAGTTTATTGTTCAGCAGGGTGGAGAGAAGCACACAATAAAAACAAAGCAGTTGGACTGGAGGAGAGGATAACATGGGAAAGGCTGCTACTGCACACTTACTACAGAATCACACTTTCACGGTTCAACCCCCTGTTTCGTTGTGTGCTGTGTCAATATTCTATTCAGGGTTCCTACAAGTTTCAACAAGTCAAATTTAAGACCTTTTTAGATTTTTTTTAGACCTCTTTGAATAGATTTTTTTACGTACCATATGATAAGCTTTTTTTGGTTCCAGCTTGATTAATTTCCGCGTAAATAGATGTGGTCGGACTGATTTCTTGCAATATCTCATTTTTAAGACCTAGCACCTAATTTTTAGACAGAATAACTGAAATGTAAGACCTTTTTAGGCCTTTTTAGGTGTTAATTGGATTGCTGGATTTTAGACTTTAAGGCTTTTTAAGACCAGCGCGGGAACCCTGTCTACCTAACCCTAACCCTAAAGATATAACTTACTTGATACCCATTACATTTATAATGGATTGATTGAATCAACTTTGCGAAATAAGACTGGCAACACTGAAGCAACACTGGCAACAGAGCCAGCGAATCAGTCTCCCCCGCCGTGCTTGTGTGACATTGCATGTTCTTTTCTCTGACCTCAGACTGCAGCCAAATCTCTCAGCTCTCAGGCCCTTTGAAATACAATCCCTCCTCCCTCCTTCCTCTCTCCTCCCCCACTCTGCCCTCTCTCCATTCTCACTCACCTCTTAAATATTCATGAGAACAATTAAGAGTTCCGATAAGACACACACAGAGAGAGAGAGAGAGAGAGAGAGAGAGAGAGAGAGAAAGAAAGAAAGAAAGAAAGAGAAAGCCTTTGATATCTTAAAACAGTAAGACTGTATTAATAACATTGTTGTTCTCAAAGATAAAAAAGAAAGGTCAAAGAAAGTGTACCTTGGCAGCACACTGGATGTTCATGCCGTAAGTTTGTCATATCCAAATACTATTTTCCCCATCCTTGATTACTAGAGTGCATCTTCAACAGCTCAGGGTGGGGAATCATAAAAAAAAACTGTTCATTTAATTGAAGACCAAGGTAGGAATTCAATTACAGATGGGGATGGTTTAATACCTGATGTAACAGACTCACAATCACTAATGCCCCCCCCCCCCCCCCTCCTCCCCAGTGTTTAGACTGGTTTCTAATTCTCTCTGTCTGGCTGGCGGTGGCGTGATCGATACCCTGACAGGAAGCCTCCATTAGCTAGGTTGTTAATGTCAGGGGAGGGATACTGGGATCTGGATCTAAAAGCCCGGCTGAAGCATAGTGGCTGACTGGTTTGCTGTCTCTCTTCATTCTCTAAAAGCTCTTCCTGATCAGAACACATAGTGGTTGTATGTATCTGTGTCTTGGTTAGGAGGACACACATAACGACATAAGGTTTGGAGGAGTGTGGGGAACCATGCCAGGGAGCTGTAGGCGTGAAACTGTAAATGAACGCATCTGTTAACACAGATCTCAGTGCCTCCCTATAGTCATCATCTATCCATAACTCATACACCCCCAACCAAACCCCTCCCCCCCCCACGCACACACACACACACGGGATCCCCCGCCCCCCCCCCCCCCAGCCAACATGCACGTTCAGAGGTCCAATCTATTCTCTATCATTGGGGCTTTAGGAAGTGTAAATCCAGCCTGAATCCATCTGGCCCAGCCATACCATAGTCAACTGAAATGTGACTCACTGTACCTCAAATGTCTCACTGTACAGGCTGAACGCACTCTCCGATCCTCCACTGCCTTTCAACTCACTATACCTTCTGCCCGCCTGACCACTATGGGGTCTAGAGCCTTCAGTCACTCTGCCCCCGTCTCTGGAACTCTCTTCCACAAGACATCCGCAATATTGACTCTCTCCCCACCTTCAAATCCTGCCTGAAAACCCACCTTTTTAAACTGGCGTATTTTTAATTGATGGTTGTCTTTGTTTTGTCTTGTTTTGTTTGTTTTTGTTTGTTTAAATTACTGTTTTAACCTGTTTGAATCTGTTGCTTGTTTTTAAATTATGCTCTGTAAGGTGTCCTTGAGTGCTCTGAAAGGCGCCTATAAATAAAATGCATTATTATTATTATTATTATTATAACTCTATTCACATCGGTGGCGTTAGGGCATAAAGTACTGGTACAACTCCCTCAACCCAACTGGCGGTATCATTGATCATTTCTATGATTCACCAAATTCTATGACACTTAGAACAGGGCACACAAACAACTGTTAAAGAGCTATTAAGGAGGACTTAAAGGTAGATATAAGATAGAACACTATACTAATACTGGGTAGGGCCTCCCTTTGCTCTCAGAACAGCCTCAATTCTTCATGGCATTGATTCCACAAGAAATAATGGAAACATTCCTTTGAGATTATCGTCCATGATGACATGATTGCATCACGCAATTCTTTCGGGTGCACTTTCAAGCTGTGAATCCCCCATTCTACCACATCACAAAGGTGTTATATTGGATTTAGATCCAGTGACTGGGAAGGCCACTGCAGAACTGAAACCAGTTCGAGAAGTATTTTGCTTTGTGACATGGTGCATTATCATTCTGGAAGTAGCCATTAGAAGATGGGTACATTGTAACCATGAAGGGATGCACATGGTCAGCAACGATACTCAAATAGGCTGTGGCATTCAAGCGATGATTGATTGGTATTAACGGGCCTATAGTGTGCCAAGAAAACATTCCCCACACCATTACACCACCTGAATGAATGGGAAGGTGTACAGGTGTTCCTAATAAAGTGTTCAGTGAGTGTATAAGCGATTTATAAAACATTCATAGTAATAATTCAGTCCCTAGGACAGGGTGTCCCTCCAGTGTACTGTCAGGCTTAAAATGAAGGTCAAGATGATGATGATGACACTCCTCTGGAATGAGATGTACCAAACGACTGACCCTTAATTACTGAGGGTGTGGTCATAATAGGTCAGACTGACCATCAGCAGCGTGGTGTCCAGTATGGGTCCTTCAGCTGCGGCCAGGCTACAGTAAAGACTGTGACAGACAGCATTCCCAGACACTAGCGCTCCAGACCGTGTTATTCCGAGCTATTACGAGACATTGACAGCTCTATTTTCACCACTTATACTGTACATGTGATTACCGTTGCTGCCCTGCAGCTCAATATAGATGGATAACGACCACTCAGAAGAATTGCTGGAGGGAATATCCTTGAAATAACATGTCAACATCCAAGCAGTTTTTCCTCCTGCTTCCATGCTTCCAACTACGTCAACGAAGTTATACAGCTTCTTCCTATCATAAAAAGACAATAAAACAAAGATAAATCTTTCTGAATTAGAGTATCTTAAGTATCTTAAATATTTCTGATTGATATGAATGGGATGACCATGAGGGGAGTGATGTGGGATGATACCCTAATCAAATAAAAGTCTGTTAACACCAGAATTTCCTTGTGTAAGCAGCAAGCGTATGTGTAATGCTGTTTAAATATTAATCTCAATTTTTTACTCTTTACAGGGTCCACCTTATGTCCTTCATATTTCAAACTGTCAAAATAAACTTGCCAGGTACTTGGCTAGCTAAGCCCAATGTCAACACCACTGCTGTGTTGATTTGGTTTAAATGACAGTCCTTATGTCGTCCTACACTCAAACTGTCACTGCTCACCTGGAGGAGAGAGAGGGAAGAGAGACCAAAGCCTGATTTCAGCACCTAGTGATCAGTCAGATATTAAAAGCTTTAATCTATAAACCGTCCTCATTTGCTGAACATTACAAAAAAAAGAATTTGTTTTCCATCCTTGCCCTAAAAAGACAAATTATTACAATCCTTTAACCGAAAAACAACTGGCTTAAATCCTACTTTGCTCCAGTGTACCTAATCTTGCAGCAGAGTAATGACCAAGTTTTCAGGGATTTGAGGAGAAAGGATTCTGAACTGTGCCATGATTGAGGAGAGAGAGGCTTACATAACTACTAAAACCTCTTTTGTGCAGTCTAAGTACTTTTTTGCCTTTAAAGCTGTGCTTTGCCAAAATCCTGAACTTTTTTTGACCTTATGACTATGACATAAGACAATATATATCAAAAATATGGTTCTGTCCATGTATGCTGAATTACAAATATGTATGTTGTATATCATCATTGAGACTTTGCTATATGGTTCATACCTAAGATGAGAAAATGTTTTGGAGTTAAACCTCCTTAGAAATTTGTCTTAAACTGATAAAACAATACAAAACAAAACAACATGCATGTGTACGTATCCTACAGCCATCTCAAATATCAAACCAGGCTTTATCAGATCATGGAAGGGATCTCTGGAGCCTTGCCGTCTTAAAGTCAAGTTGAAAAATTAAAGTGTTTCCAAATCAAAATCTTTATTTGTTGTTGTTATCAAAGACACATCAGGCCTCCTCCCATTTTTGGATTAATCTTTTAAAGTTGGGAATTTTCCCAGATGGGATGGCAGAGTGTGTGTGTGTGTGTGTGTGTGTGTGCGTGTGTGTGTGTGTGTGTGTGTGTGTGTGTGTGTGTGTGTGTGTGCATGCGTGTTTGTTGGTTTGGGCGTGATGTGGCATGCTACGCTACAACCCCTGAGAGAAGTTTCTATCTGCTGCAGGCAGGCAAAACCATCCGGGTGGTCCGGAATCCATTTAGGAAACTTACATTTGTAAACTTTGTAAACTTTCAATAAATGACTAATAGAGTACAAACAGTCTAATATCCCTGGCTTACTATTTCTTAGATCAACAGAGGTAACTAAATACTGACAGTACTGCCCCCCTCTTGTGCTGACAAAATATATATATAAAAAAAAGAAAAAAAATCCCTAGCCTGATCCAAAGTCTGTTATGACAGGTGAAATCAAATTGGACACCATAATAAATCAAGCCAATAGAGTTACAGTATTGGGTTACAGTTAATCATCGCATTCATTTGTCATTATGTTTTTCATCTGTCTTCTTCTTTCTAAGAATGTGTTGCATGCTGCATACTTTGGAACACTGTTCTGTTCTCACTGGAGCTCTAACTCCAACCGCATGCCACCTCTGTCTCATTATTCGGACAACCACATTGATCAATCACACTAATTGAACAGTCTGGACACTGCAGTCACTCCAGCCCACATAGCCGCAGTAAATGGTCGCTCATTATAAAAGATGCTATCCTGCCGACACACACTGCTCTCATTGAGGTTGACATTCAAAACTTTATCTTTCCCATATGGTCTTTATTAGCTCACTGTGCAGAGTTGTCTTTGCCTAAAGATATTTTAACAGTCTCTCTGCCAAATAAAGGAGAACGTGAAAACGGTTTATAGTTTAACAGTGTCGGGTGTGCGCACGCTGGCGTGTGCTCTCCTAACAAATTCTATGTTCTAAAAGGCTAACCGCAGTTTTGAAAAAGAAAGATATATTCACAGGCATTCCATTGTGCAGTATTGACATGCCATTGAACGTTGATAATGCTTCCAAAGAAGCAACCCATTGTAGTCTCTGCGGAGATGGTCGTTTTGTCGACCGGCAAGCATAGTCAAATCCAGTGCCTGAATGTTGCAAATAGCATAACCAATATGTAAAGGGCAGACCTCTAATTTCACAGGCTGTGTTTTTGCTAGATGTCTTGTCTCGCTGCCGTTCGGGTACAAACAAATCAGGGGCAGATACAGGCAAATTCACCTCAGGTTTATGAGCTGTAGAGATGACACAGGTGGCTGTTGTCTAGCTCTGTGGTTTTGACACGCTGTGCCACTGTTCCACCGACATGCCAGGCATGTACAGTGAGCCTTTATAATGGCTACTGTACTTATCTCAGGTCAGGATTCCCTCCTTTGTCATGGTACAATCCCTTTATGGACACACCTCCACCCTCTATCTCATCTATCTCAAATTCATTTCCCTACCAAACTCCGGAAGGACACTGAGCAGGAAATGTGGAGTTTTATTTGTGACGTGTGTGTCAATATCGGTTTAATTCAATTTAATCATTGACATCTGCCAGCATAAGCATGTGATCCCCATCTGACCAGAGGGAGAAGAGATCTCTTTAAACCGGTTCATTCTACCTCTAACACGCTCACTATGAGGGACGGGAGGCATGGCTTTTGAGCCCTGATGGCTTTTTTTTGGGGGGGGGGGTTTCAATCAAGATATGTTCTCTCTAGACTACCACAATTATGTCGCTAGTCCTCTCTCAAAAAAGAGACTGAAGGTTAAACAAATGTAGTTGTTGTAAGTCGTTTTGGATAAAGGCATCTGCCAAAAATACCGTAAATGTAATGTAACGTTTTCTTGTCAGGGATAGATAGACATACGTTTCGGCTTAAGCATTCAGTGTAATTCACCTGCACTATTCACAACCCTCATCGCTACTTCGCCCCTTCATAGAGAGAGTGATCTAAATACAGCTAGCATACAGTCCATACATTCCCATAGTGAGACATTCAGAGCCAGATAATTTAAGGCCATGCGGTGCAGTGCACAGCTCCGCTCCTTCTTCAAGTCAGGGATGAAAACATTGCCAGTTTGAAGTCCTGGGAGAGACGCATGAAAACAAACTAAACAATCTGTTTGGGAAGTTTTCTCTTCCTCTGAAAATTCAACCCCTCTTAACATACTCCTCCTTGGGTGTTACGAGGGCTGGGAACGGGCTGAGGAACAGCGACGACAACTCTCTCTTTCTCTCTTTCTCTCTCTCTTTCTCTCTCTCAGTAACGCAAACATTGCATTGTGGTTACGTAAACACACAAACGTGACTCATCTGGGCCATTCATTCTTAATGGAGGTGAGGCCAACCAGCTCTGAGTGGAGCGGCCTGCTCTGGGACTGGGGCGGTGAGGGAACAGCCGCGGCGCCAGCATGATGACACAGCTTGGTAAGACACAGACGTGGACGGATGGAGCTCCGAAATGAAATCGAAAGCCCCCATCAAAAACAACATCTCACTCCCACATCTCCTCAGACTCGCGTCCCCATGCTTCACAAACAGCAGTCCTGTACTGTAGGTGATGCGGCGATGTGTGACTTTTAGCGATGTTTGCATAAGTAATGCACGTCAAGCTTAACTTGTACAGTAACTGTATTGTGTGAATATCAACATTGTAACAGATACACTAAAACATTTGTTTTAGCTTGTACAGCATTCCATGACTTGGCATCGCGTGTTTGTTTTTTACTCTGGTTTCAGAGATGCTGTGGACCAGAAGTGCGTCACCCGCCTGTATTTGGAGCCCCCGAGGTACGCGGTCATCTGTCTTTGTTGAGACTCCCTCCCTCATTCCCTGTCTGTTTGTTTAAACTTTAAAGGACTGCATGTTCCACTGTCACTATGTGGTAGAGTGGAGAAGAATCAGAAGCGCAACTTTCTACTGTACAGTGTGTCTCGTTGGTCTGTGCTTTTGATACACAAACCCACTGCTCAAGTCAACTTGAAATGGCGGTAACACCATAGGCTTCCGAATGTAAACATCGCGACTGTAAACATTCAAGGATTTTCCTGGTGATCAGAAAGCAAAGAATCGGAGAGTAAATACTCAGGAAAACAAGTGTGCTGTGCACTTCCAGTGCAGTTGGGATTTTTTTTCTCAAGGTAGTCTCGGTCTCAGTCACTAGGGACCGGTTCCTTCACATGAACAGGTTGCCATGGTTTTTGTAGTGATTCATTGGATCAGAATACAAGCCCTGGCCTCTGAAACAATAGATTTTCCCCATCCTCCATCACCGGGGCTTCAACAGCCTACTCAGTGCATTATTTTTAGCATTCCATATAACAGCATGTTGCTCTGCTCTACCTATTGTATTGTACTTTGACAAAATAGTCATAGTTGGTAAAGTGCGAGCGAACATCGTCAAATAAAATGAGAAACGACCAAAGTGATGGTGTGAAGACATCGCACCTTTTTAATCACACTGTAGAGCACTGTAACACTCTCTTTCTCTCTCAGTCTCTCTCTTTCCCTCTCTGTCTCTCTTTCTCTCTCTTTCTCTCTCTCTCTCTCTTTATACCAAATTAATGCGTTTGACGCTCACCTCCACAATGTCCGAGTTGGTTCTGCTCTCGTGCGGCTCATTGTACTCTGTGTATTTCAGCAGCACCTTGTCCATGTCGGTGCTGGCGTACTGGAACAGCTTGTTTGTGCTGTTGAAGATGATCAGTGCTATCTCGCAGTCGCAGAGGACGCTCAGCTCGTAGGCCTTCTTCATTAGGCCGAACTTCCTCTTCGTGAACGTCACCTGAAAGACAGGAACAAAGACAGAGAGAAAAACACACCTTTAACATAACAAACTGTAACATTCAGTCATTAGTGATAAGCCCATTAGGTCACCCCTTACATAAAGGTGCCCCTTACTTGTGTAGTAAGCCTGTAATTACTTCAGTAATAACTCTGTATCACCTTGTCGTTACCTAGTACATTTGTTGTCTATCCTTGTGTTACCATAGATACTGAAATAACTCCAGAACCTTGAATAATGCTCAAGAAAGTAAATAAACATGCTGAAGACAAATTACTATTATCCCTAAGCACATCCCATGTACATGGCTGATATAATGTTCGTGACGCCATTTGATAATAAGGAGATCTTTCTTGGTCACGTGGCCGGAAATGATATATTGATGACTCAGAGAGAAGGTTGAATCGTAATCATTGTATTAGGCAGATCTGGGTTGCATTCCCATGTACAGATGTTTCCAAGGCAGCATGCTCTGTTAAGTCCCAGCTTCAAGCATGGCTACGACATGGCTGGTGCCGAGCCTGGCTGTGGCATAGAGATGCCAAGCAAAGTATTGATGTTTGTTACAGCTTATATACAGTTCTCAGAGAGGGAAATAGCTTTACCTCGTAACTTACAATAGTGACATTAGTTCCCATACATGGCTCTATCCTGTGTTCATGCTGCTCTGCTCTTGCTGACCACTGCAGTGAGGCTCCTATGTCCTTTAGAGTTAAACTGGTCTCACTGTTACTTGATATGGTATGTGCCTGCTCCTAAATATGTTGTTCTCTACTGAGAGTGGGCACACATAAAATATGTTTAAGGTTAAACAATGAGTATTGCAATATTTGATAGACACACAACATTTGCATATAGTCACACAAAAACGCATCATATCAGCTCACTCTTTTTTTTCCCCATGATGTAAGATTAATTTGACTGGTAAATTATTTCTATTGAAAAACATGTGGAGTTCTTAACAAAGTCAATGAATGGCCACATCAGAAATACATTAGGCATTGGTTCCATCATACAAAGTACATTATATGTCAATATAACAATGTCTGGAAGTAGATCTTCAATCAAAGGAACGGCCTTGTGTTTCTGGTAACAAGGAGTGCTATTTGATTCTTTGATGGTCATCAGTCTTGCACGTGTTCTTGCCTCTGTTCACAGCGTTAATAGGTTTTATTAACTTAAGACAATTTTAGCATTATCATTACACTACACCCCTCCTTTTCTTGACTTAAGTCTATAAAATCTTAAGCTTTCCATCAATTGATTGTGGAATTAACCTGCTCAGAAACAGTTGGAAACAAAAATACAGATGTTAAGCATTAGTCTGTTAATTGGGTTATCTGGACTGTTGTTCCCGTCCCTTAGAATTCCTAGAAGAAAGTTTGTAAGTTCATGCCATGAATAGTGTGTGCATGGTATAATTCAGCTGTTTACTGCTGATGACACTGTTAGTTGCGTGCGTCAGTACAATTGAACAATTACGACTACATAAAAGTATGTGTAAGTCTCTCTTGTCATCATCATGTCTCTGTCTTAAATCATAAGAATTAACATTTCCATTGTTTGTCACATTGAAATGTCATTAGTTTGTCTCATTTCTCTTGTTTCATCCGGCAATAGCTTCCTTCAGCATCTGCAACATTCTCTCCCCACTTCTGCAATGGTTAATATAGACCAGATCTGAACATCATCTCGGTCTCTGAGTCCTTCGCTCAATGTCTCTTGATTTCCTTGATTCTGTCAGGAAATAGAATCGACAGGCATTGTCAGAATACATTCCAGGTCTTTCTTGCTGAATTGTGTTTTCTCCATCAGAAATGTCCTCCTTTGATGTTTCACAGTCTTAGAGTCTTAATGTGTATTTCTCTGTTCACTAAATCAATCAAAATGTTATATGTCTGCTGAATCAACACAGATTTGCATGATAATTTCAATATGAGACCAATTTGTCTATTTGTTGTATGTTGTAGCTCGATGTGTGTGTGTGTGTGTGTGTGTGTGTGTGTGTTTGGTTACAGGAGCAGTCTCCGTTCTATTAATAGCCTAGGGTCAGAGTTTTAACACTCTCGCCCTGTTGTGAAGCTTGGTTCAGAAATATGGTTGTTATTCATTTCATTCTTAATGATAACATTCTGCATGCCATACATAGTAGTTTGCTTCCCATGATGTTAATAGACATGCGGTTTTAGTAATCAATTATGTTGATTGAAACTTCTCTTAGAGTATTTTAAATATTATGGCCAAATCTTTTCAAACTTAGTTTTCCTCAAAGTGCTGTGCTTTCAATCACGTATTTAAGGTCTTGTCCCTAACTTAATACACAATAGACTTCTGCTTTGTTCCTTACAAAGTTCAGAATCTCAATAAATCCTAACTCTCAGTGTTTTGACCAGTCACACCGTTTTTGACTATACAGCGCCTTCTATTCAAACTATTTTAATTTAGTACTTTCCAATATCAATACATCTCCTTTTTGAAAAAAATTAGATTCGTTCTAGAACAGCAATTCAGGTTAAGCAAATAATTACATTGTGCCTTACCTGTTTCGCTGAATCTAGCATCCTGTTCGTTAGAAGCCATTTGATATAATGTTCGTGACGCCATTTGATAATAAGGAGATCTTTCTTGGTCACGTGGCCGGAAATGATATATTGATGACTCAGAGAGAAGGTTGAATCGTAATCATTGTATTAGGCAGATCTGGGTTGCATTCCCATGTACAGATGTTTCCAAGGCAGCATGCTCTGTTAAGTCCCAGCTTCAAGCATGGCTACGACATGGCTGGTGCCGAGCCTGGCTGTGGCATAGAGATGCCAAGCAAAGTATTGATGTTTGTTACAGCTTATATACAGTTCTCAGAGAGGGAAATAGCTTTACCTCGTAACTTACAATAGTGACATTAGTTCCCATACATGGCTCTATCCTGTGTTCATGCTGCTCTGCTCTTGCTGACCACTGCAGTGAGGCTCCTATGTCCTTTAGAGTTAAACTGGTCTCACTGTTACTTGATATGGTATGTGCCTGCTCCTAAATATGTTGTTCTCTACTGAGAGTGGGCACACATAAAATATGTTTAAGGTTAAACAATGAGTATTGCAATATTTGATAGACACACAACATTTGCATATAGTCACACAAAAACGCATCATATCAATGGCCTACCTACACTTAAGCACACAGTCACTTTACTCTACTCAATACTACATCTTACACGCATTGCCACCGAGCTCAATACTTTTATTTATATATATATATTTTTTACTATTTGTACTGCTCAATTGTGTCCTGTCTTATATGTCTTATTTGTCTCCTACAACTTGTTATCTGTCCAATTGTCTCACTTAAGTCTTATAACTATTACCACTTTATTTATCTTGACTTATTGCCTTATTTGTCTTTGTGCTGCAATGTCAGGAACCAAAGGCTAAGAATTTTACTCTCTTACACTTGTGTAATGTCATGTAACAATACAACTTGAAACTTGAGACTTGAAGAGCAGCCCCATGGTATTGACATGGACTCTGTTAGCCTGCAGCTACAGTATACCAGCTATTGACCCCTGCACAGCAGCAGCCAATCCATTCCTGCCCAGAGAGAGCAATGAGGTTGACACTGTGTATGTGTGTATGTGTGTGTGTATGTGTGTGTGTGTGTGTGTGTGTGTGTGTGTCAGCTGTTTGACAGTGAGAGGTCAACACAGCTGAATAGCAATAGATGCACAGTTGGCAATATAGTGCAATAATGTTAGTCGGAGAGAGGGCGAGATACAGTCCAAGCATTGATCGAACTGTAACATGATCCTATTTCATTTTGATATGCAGCGAGAGAGAGAGAGAGAGAGAGAGAGAGAGAGAGAGAGAGAGAGAGAGAGAGAGAGAGAGAGAGAGAGAGAGGGAGAGTGTGACAGACAGTCACACAGACAGACAGACAGAGGGAAATTAATGAGTAAATTAATTTGTGTGTGAGAGAGAGACACACGAGCACACACACACACACACACACACACGCACACACGCTCACACACACACACACACACACACACACACACACACACACACACACACACACAGTAACACTGTAGGTACTTAGGTGGCGTAGTGGGTTAAGCGTTGACCATGTAACCGCAGGGTTCCCGGTTCGATTCCGGCCACAGACATGTTGTGCATGTCATCCCTTCTCTCTCTCTCTCTCACCCATCCTTCCTGTCATATCTCTACTGTCTCTATCACAATAATATATACAATAATAATATGAGTGGGACTGCCCCACTCAGAAAAAAACACACACAAAAAAACACTGTAGGTAGTGTAGGTTAGAGTTTACACACACTGTACTATGGCTACACTACTAGCACAGTAGTCTCCAGCAACCAATGTCAGGTTCGGTCATCGGGGGTTAACTGAAGTGAAAAGGGAAATTTCACAAATAATACCGGAGCTATAACCATCTGAGCCGATTGTTTCTGGCGACCGCAGTGCTTGGTGATGGGAGTACACTCCTGTATTATCATTGCGATTCCGTCAAGATCAAACCAGAGCGTGTCACAGTGAAGGGGAACAGGGATATGGTAGTGTTTGTTTTCTCTGAGAAAAACAGTGAGACACAGAGACCCGTCGGAGGCTGACTTCATCAAACAGAAATGGTTCTCTCTCTGTGAGGAGCGTCTCAGCTCAAAGGGACAGACATCCAAGTCAAGTCGACTTTATTTAGAAAGCACATTTTTTTAAAACGTGCGCTGACCAAAGTGCTGTACATGGATTAAAATCACAATAAAGGCAATAAAATCACAATATATACAATCACAATAACGTAGGCATAAAGACATACATAGAAAGTATATAAATAACAAACAAATCAAAAACCACATTAAGGAAACGCTAAAGAATAGAAGAATGTTTTAAGCCTGGATTTAAAGGAGTGGATGGAGGGGGCAGATCTGATTGAGAGGGGGATGCTATTTCACAGTCTAGGGGGTGCGACAGAAAACGCACCGTCACCCCTGAGCTTTAGCCTTGATTTTGGGACAGCCAGGAGCCCTAAGCTAGATGACCTGAGAGACCTGGAGGTGGAATAAGGTCTGTGATGTAGGAGGACTGCCTATTCGGAGCTTTAAAAACAGACAGGAGGACCTTGAAGTCAATCCTGAACCACACTGGAAGCCAATGGAGAGAGGCCAGAATTGGGGTAATAATGGTCTCTCTTCCGGGTACCTGTCAGGAGCCTGGTAGCGGCGTTCTGGACAAGTTGCAGGCGGGACGGAGACGACTGACTAATCCCTGTATAAGTATAGTCTACTCATGAGGTTATGAAGGCGTGGATGACCTTCTCAAGGTCTTTGAATGAGAGAAAGGGCTTGATTTCTGCAATGGGGATGTGGGAGTGGGGGGATGTGAATGTAACTAGATGGGATAGGTCTTGGTGACGTTCACGTTGGAGATGATGGTCTGATCTCAGTGATGGGAAGGGGAATGGAGGAGCAGGAAGGAGGGAAGGAGGGAGTGAAGGGAAGGTGGAGGGGGGTGGGTGAAGGGGGAGAAGGGGGAGATTGAGACCCCATCTGGGAGAGTGTGACACGTACCCTCTGGCTCCCTTGGCTCCTACATACAGACTGACAGACAGACAGACAGAGGGACGTCACCCCGTCCTGTCTGGCCAGAGCAGCTCTAGAGGAAGGGGAGGAGCGAACAGGAAACAGAAACAGAACCCAGGGGAAGGCTCATGGTCCATCATCACCATGCCAACCTGAACAAGCAGAAGACTTCTAGAAGGTTCTTCATACTAACAGCCTCTCTGAACTGCAGCTAATAAGGAACTTATACAAGTAATTATTAGTATAAGAAATACCATACAAGGAGTCAAACAGGAGGGATCTTATCCAGATCCCTTATCCATTACTGCAAGAATGCTAACAAAGCTAAAACTCATTGTTTGACTTAAATTGGCATGAATTATTTACTGTCCGGCCGCGGCTCAAAGCTGTGATAAATATTGATGGCACTAGACTGATAATTTCCCCTTATCCATTTTTCATTATGTTCCTTCCCTAGTCTGAATCATAAGTAATAGTCATGTTATCTTCTCCTCCTCCACAGAGCTCCCAGCAGAGCGGTCTGAGTCATTGCAGGGTCCACTCTGGAATCTTCTGTCGTGACTGGTGATGTGATGAACACAACACGCCATGGAGCACGGCTGGGTTTAATGACTCACACTGATGTTTAATGACACACACAGACCACTTCAGACACCACCAATGAAACTACCCCTGGTGACCTACGACCCCCTCCCTAGTGTGTGTGTGTGTGTGTGTGTGTGTGTGTGTGTGTGCACATTTCACTTTGTTTTGATGTCTCACTGTCTGAGTAATGACTGAGGGGAAGAGAGTGATATACAGGACAGGGTGTGTTGTTGTCATGGCTCACAGTGCAAGAAGTGTTACTCAGCTGGAACACCGATGGATTCAAGTTCAAGTCGATATCCGCATCAGCAAAACGCACAACACTTGCATACATCTTGCATTCATGTCAATGGGAAATGCGCGTGATGATTCAACACACACGCACTGATCTCGAGGTACGATTCCACCCTTACTGAGTGACAGTTTTGACAGGAGAATGTTTGAAATCATATTCATATCACAAAGCGTGATCATTGCCAGTGATAACCATTAAATATGATACAAAATGTCCCCCTCCCTCTAACAAAATTGACATACGTATAGTGTATCTTCATGTATCTTCACGAACAATGGTCTCAATCTCATCAGTCTATTGTAAAGGAGGTCTGCGGTACATACAGTACAGTTAATAATGGCGGCTCTACCTCTGCTGTCTTCAGTAGCCTTTCTAATATTTCCATATCTACGTTAAATCTAACACAAGCTATCCATTAGCATGCCACTCCTGGGTTAGCATCAGTGTGTGTTCAGTGAAGCTCTGTGGCTTGGCCTGGCTCTCAGAACAATCTCCTCTTACTGTCCTGTCCTGGTCCGAGGCTGTTATGTGAAGGTCTGTGAGGAGCACCGGCATCATAGTGTATGCATGAAGGAACTTCTCCTTTTCATATTTCATAACACGAAGGTGGCACACAGGGTCATCTTTTGGTGAACATGTTAAAAGGGTTCAAATGGCTTGAGAAAAGTTTGCACACCGTAGGCTGCTCCAGGTTCTCAGAGTAAATAAATACACTTAGAAAATGAAATAAAAAGAAGTGTTTCAGAGCCATGAATGTTTTGAAAGAAAAGCAAGTAAATAAGAGATAAATGGAGAGATTGTGGTCCTCTGTGGCTCAGGTGGTAGAGCATGGCGTTAACAACGCTAAGGTTGCAGGTTTGACTCACGCTGGGAACATTTACTGAACGATGTATGCACTGACTGCAATGTAAGCCGCTTTGGATAAAAAGTGCCGGCTAATAGCATATATATTAAGTTGGCCAAAGTTAGAGAAGTTTTAAAGGTGAACGCTACTGTGTTTTTTTACTGTTTTTCAGCTTTAATTCAAAGGCTGAGTGGAATATGTTGTGGCCAACTGTAGCCTAAATGGGTAGTGTGTATAATTGCTACTAATTGAAATGTAAGGTTGTTGATTTGAGTATATGCTGTCTAAAACGAACCAAAAAGTTAGCACAAGTGGCAGAAACTCAATCCGCATCTAATGTATTCATTTATTCCAATAAAGGTCGAGACCTTATTCGAAGCCCTCCCAAAGATTATGCAAGTAGGGAGGATGGCTCCCAACGACACCCTGTGTATCAGTCCATAATTAGCCCAGTTCCAGCTCACTTTCTTTGAATGTCAGGGATATTAATTGCCTGCAGAGCAGACCAGAGCCACATAGATAGAGCTGGTGCTTGTCACCACAACAGGACATATGCTAATGATTATTCCCTGGGGTGGTCATAGGGAGAGCCATCCCTGGAGAGCAGAGCCTGGGAGCCTCATAGCCAACATCATCATCCCTAACCAGCAAACACTCTCGTCTACTTCATTAGAATAGCATAGAATGCATCATGGAATTAGAATAACATTTGAATTCCAATTCTATGGAATGCATCATCCCCATTAACTACACACAGTACTGTGGTTATGCAGATTCATCGTTGATGAGGTGACCTAGCTACAACATAATGACAACACTGCTAGCTGTATCCTTCCTGAGGAGTATTTGCTCTAGTGATGTCCTGTACAGCGAGGGGTCATGGCAGAGGGTCTGTTCCTCTGTGGAGAACACTTTATGCATTACAATGAGCCCGTCCTCCGATTTCTACCTGCACCAGCCTCCCCTCTACTGCACAGTTCATGTATGTGTTGCTCCCTCTGTAGCAACAGAAATGTTCAAGTCTACAGGACAGAAGAATGTATCAAAGAAAAAGAAGGAATGTCCGCAACTCTAGTATGCTCTCAAGATGTATGAAAAACAGACGCATAAAAAAACAGACGTTTCCATCTGAAAGGTTGTTGACCAAAATGAAGATCCAATTTGGATCGAAACATTGTCTGTTTTTTGTGTGCATCTGACTTAAATCACCATGGGAACATAGCAGAGTTGCAAACATGTATTTATTTTCTTCACGTGATAGCACTGATAGTGATGCGGCTGCCCCATTCATACTGTACTCTACTGTAACATTCTGTTTCAAACATCTCATTAAAATGTGGTTAAGCTGAGATACACAAACATAAAAATACACATATGTATTTCCAGCCCATCCATCCCTGTTTGCAGAGGCTGAGACAGAGGTCCAGACAGACAGGGATCTGTAGTGCAGCTGGGGGGTGTTATATTTAGAGGGAGGCAGACAGAGTGGATTCCAGCGGGCTCTACTCTGTGGCTGGGCTGGGAGATGGAGAGAGGCAGGCAGAGAAGGCCAGTGTGTGTCCCTCTGACCCACCCTGCTAATGACAGGGTGCCGTCCAGCCCAGGCTAACCCTAATTACTGCCCCAGCAACCAGCTGCGACCACAGGCAGTGATGCCTACCTCCCTGCCTGCCTGACTGACTCCCAGCCTGCCTATCTGCCTCCCAGCCACATGGGGCCCCAGGTCCAGACACCCAGACACCCAGAGGACCAGAGGACCAGAGGACCAGAGGACCAGACACCCAGAGGCCCAGACACCTAGAGGCCCAGACACCCAGAGGCCCAGACACCCAGAGGCCCAGACACCTAGAGGCCCAGAGGACCAGAGGACCAGACACCTAGAGGACCAGAGGACCAGAGGACCAGACACCCAGAGGCCCAGAGGACCAGAGGCCAGGAGGCCCAGAGGACCAGAGGACCAGAGGACCAGAGGCCCAGAGGACCAGAGGGCCAGAGGACCAGAGGACCAGAGGACCAGAGGACCAGAGGCCCAGAGGCCCAGAGGACCAGAGGACCAGAGGACCAGAGGCCCAGAGGCCCAGAGGACCAGAGGACCAGAGGACCAGAGGACCAGAGGCCAGGAGGCCCAGAGGACCAGAGGACCAGAGGCCAGGAGGCCCAGAGGACCAGAGGACCAGACACCTAGAGGCCCAGAGGACCAGAGGCCCAGAGGACCAGAGGCCCAGAGGACCAGACACCTAGAGGCCCAGAGGACCAGACACCTAGAGGCCCAGAGGCCCAGACACCTAGAGGCCCAGAGTACCAGAGGACCAGTGGACCAGACACCCAGAAGCTCAGAGGACCAGAGGCCCAGAGGCCCAGAGGACCAGAGGCCCAGAGGACCAGACACCTAGAGGCCCAGAGGCCCAGAGGCCCAGAGGACCAGAGGCCCAGAGGACCAGAGGACCGGAGGACCAGACACTCAGAGGACCAGAGGACCAGAGGCCCAGAGGCCCAGAGGCCCAGAGGACCAGAGGACCAGAGGACCAGAGGCCCAGAGGACCAGAGGACCAGACACTCAGAGGACCAGAGGACTAGAGGCCCAGAGGACCAGAGGACCAGAGGACCAGAGGACCAGAGGCCAGGAGGCCGAGAGGACCAGAGGCCAGGAGGCCCACAGGACCAGAGGACCAGACACCCAGAGGACCAGACACCTAGAGGCCCAGAGGACCAGACACCTAGAGGCCCAGAGGACCAGAGTACCAGAGGACCAGTCACCCAGTGGACCAGACACCTAGAGGACCAGAGGCCCAGACACCTAGAGGCCCAGAGGCCCAGAGGACCAGAGGACCAGAGGACCAGAGGCCCAGAGGCCCAGAGGCCCAGAGGACCAGAGGCCCAGAGGACCAGACACTCAGAGGACCAGAGGCCCAGACACCCAGAGGACTAGAGGACCAGAGGCCCAGAGGACCAGAGGACCAGAGGACCAGAGGACCAGAGGACTAGAGGACCAGAGGACCAGAGGCCCAGAGGACCAGAGGACCGGAGGACCAGAGGCCCAGACACCCAGAGGACTAGAGGACCAGAGGACCAGAGGCCCAGAGGACCAGAGGACCGGAGGACCAGAGGACCAGAAGCCCAGATGCTCACAGGTCAGGACCAGCCTTCCAGTAGCCCACACCTTACCTGGGAGGAACCAACCACCCTGAAGCCACCACCACATCCTCTTTAATTGAACTTACACGGGCCAGAGAGAGAAAGAATGTACTGTATATTCAGAATAAAGGGAAGCTCTAACACAATGACATACTGTACCTGACATTGTCACTGATTTATATAAAACATAACAGAAAAAAAAGGTGCACTTCTATAGACTAGACTTCTCATAGATGTTCTCTCATTCCACACTTATATACTGTATATGTTCACGGATCCTCTGATCATGCCGACCCAACAGACATACGATACTCATTTACTGTGCAAACCAGTGGAGGCTGGTGGAGGTAGAAATCGAAGGATGGGCTCATTATTACAAGCCTCCACCGGGTAAACCCTTGTGTAGGGATCATGCTGTATAGGGGTGTACTGTACCGTAGAGGTGTGGAGTGAAAGTGAGTAGTTAACTTATTCAGTGCCGAGGGCGAATAAAGTCAAATTGTCAACATTTTGAGTGCCAAGGGTGATTTCACTCACCGAAAATGCATAAATGACGATGCTTCATTTTGTAGCCAATCAAACTATTGTTGCTAGGTAAATACCACATAAAATGATTGGCACTCTAGGTGGTGAGTGTTCCGGAATTTCTTGGCAGTTGGTGAGTTAACAGGGTTCCTACAAGTTTCAACAAGTCAAATTTAAGATCTTTTTAGACCTTTTTTAGACCTCTTTGAATAGAATTTTAGACCTATTCGCGACACCATATAATAGCTTTTTGTCATCCTCGAGGTGATGAAATTAGGGATTTCACTGCCATACAGACAAAAAAGGAAGCGAATTGTCATTTTTTGGTTCCAGCTTGATTCATTTCCGCGTAAATACATGTGGTCGGACTGATTTCCTTGCAGGATCTAATTTTTAAGAACTAGCACCTCATTTTTAGACCGAATAACTGACATTTTGGACCTTATTAGGCCTTGTAAATTGGGTTGCTGGATTTTAGACTTTAAGGCTTTTTAAGACCAGCGCGGGAACCCTGAGTTCAAGTGAAAGGTGACACCCACCTGCCTGTTCCTCTCATCCATGATCCTCGTGATCTGGATCTTCTTCCTCCCCATGATGAACTTCCTCTGGTCTCTCTGACACCCGACAGAATATCAGACAGAACTCCCAAACGATTATATTCCCAAGGAATCCTTAGCACATTGTTGTCCTCGTCACTTGTTGTTGTTCTTCCAACGTCGTCAGCACATCAAGACCTGCGACCGGAGAGACAGGGGAGACATGAGGTCAACGGTGAACGATCAGATACGTGCTATCATTATGACTCAAGGGAAACACACAGAAAATATTTGCTTGAAATAACTGTTTGTGCATTACTATCCTACAAAGAATAGAATCAATGATCATCATCCGCATTTCTAAACTAAGCTGTTTACATAATGTATAATGTAAGACTTTCACACCAGAGTTTCAAACAGCTCCAGCATGATGGACTACAGTAAAGTACCGCTATCAACTAGCTCCTGCCTCAGAGTCCTCCTGGAATGTCTGTTTTTCTCCAGGCAGAGCGCCCAGCTCTCTCCCACCACTCTCTCTCTCTCTCTCTCTCTCTCTCTCTCTCCTGTCCCACCTCTCTCTCTTTCTCTCTCTCTCTCCTGTCCCACCTCTCTCTCTATCACTCTCTCTCTCTCTATCTCTATCTCTCTCTCTCTCTCTCTCTCTCTATCTCTCTCTCTCTCTCTCCTGTCCCACCTCTCTCTCTTTCTCTCTTTCTCTCTCTCTCTCTCCTGTCGCACCTCTCTCTCTATCTCTCTCTCTCTCTCTCTCTCTCTCTCTTTCTCTCTCCTGTCCCACCTCTCTCTCTTTCTCTCTCTCTCCTGTCCCACCTCTCTCTCTCTCTCTCTATCTATCTCTCTCTCTCTCTCTCTCCTGTCCCACCTCTCTCTCTTTCTCTCTCTCTCTCTCTCCTGTCCCACCTCTCTCTCTCTCTATCTCTCTCTCTCCTGTCCCACCTCTCTCTCTTTCTCTCTCTCTCCTGTCCCAACTCTCTCTCTCTCTCTCCTGTCCCACCTCTCTCTCTCTCTCTTTCTTACCTCCCCCGCCTCTCCCTCTCTCTCTCTCCCCCCTTCTCGTCCCAGCAGTATGTCTCTGAGCTTGAGCCTGACCCTGGGCTCCTCAGCTCCTCCTGAGCTCTCTCTCCTATCTCCTAATCTGATAGGATCTGGGGGGCACGGTAGCAGAGGCAGTGCAGGGCAGGGCAGGGTGAAGGAGGGTTTATCCTAACCCCTCTGGATTACTGGAGCACGTGGAGCCACAGCCCTGCCAGCTACGTATATACTTCCTGCCCAATAGAGTCCTGGAGGAGATGACTGCCGCTTCTAGAGCTGAGGAATGGGAAGGCAGAGTCACCTCGGGATAGTTCTGTTTAAAGCACAGAGCGTACACTGATACCTGGTTGAGCTGTACCTTACAGAGCTTCCATACATCTGTCTTACTGTACCTTACCATCTAGTTCTCATTAGATATTTAAAAATGTTTTAAATGGATATTAAAATTATCACA
>NC_137679.1:31878714-31881214 GCF_963989245.1 Nansenia antarctica | reverse complement strand
TCTCTCTCTCTCTCTCTCTCTCTCTCTCTCTCTCTCTCTCTCTCTCTCTCTCTCTCTCTCTCTCTCTCTCTCTCTCTCTCTCTCTCTCTCTCTCTCTCTCTCTCTCTCTCTCTCTCTCTCTCTCTCTCTCTCTCTCTCTCTCTCTCTCTCTCTCTCTCTCTCTCTCCCCCCGTTGCATTAGCACAGTGGCCATCAGCAGTGAACATTGCTGAAGGCATCATCATGTGAACAGTGAGAGAATCAGCATATACCCCACAGGCCTTCAGCGAGCTCTGTTAAGTGCATAGCCGCCTTTTGATGTGTCTCACATCGTAACTTCAGAAATGGTAAACAGCGAGGATGAATCAACGAGGCCCTCCCCAAGGGACGTGTAAGGGTATCAGCCCCCCCCCTCCCCTCCCCAAACAATCCCCCCATTACAAGACTTGTTTACTTGCTGCAGTCTCTGATTCATTCCCTTACATAACTTTCATTAATTCAACACTTCCCGGATTAATGTTTTTCCTTTGATGCAAGGGATTTGAATGACAAAAAAAACATGATGGAGTCATGGATTCATTCAATCAGCATTTTTCTAATGCAATTGCCCTTGTGTCACACCATGAACCTATTTAGGACTCCTAAACTGTAGGCCTACACAAATAACAGTTTTCCTTTGGTTCAGATTAGTAAAAACACATGGACCTTTAGTTTCCTTTAAAATACCTATTCGGATGACTAGTCCTTGTTGTGGTTGTGGTTAGCCTAGCCACGGGTGCTAACTGTTCCAGTTGTTGTCAGATCTTAGTCGTTTATGGCCTGGGCCTTGACTGTGATTAATTCTTTCCCCAGAGCGAGACATGCTCGATGTGGTGTCATGCTGTCTGAGTATCGACGTGGCTGGCCTCTGCTGCTTTGCGGGTCACCGAGCTAATGAGATTCTCCCTGAAATGTAATAATTAAACTCATTTTACTCTTCCGACAGGCCACATTGAGCCAAAGGCCAAAGAGATTAAACGGTTTTTAATTGTCTCTCACTCTCCCACACAAGCGGTCTTGGCCGAAATGTGAGACAGCCCAGCTCAGCTGATCGCAGTTGGTTCTCTTGGTGGCCTGCTTAGGCCATTGGTGTATGAGACATGACCACAAGGAGTGGTCAGTGAACACAGCCATCATCTGCTGGTTATGAACTGTGTGGGCTTGTGTGTGCTGCGCCGGAATGATAAATCATATACAGTACAGTACAGTACATGCTGTGAATCATATTTAAAGTCTCCCTCTTCTAAAAGAAAAGAAATACTAGATTCATTTTCAATATGGCCGTATTCCAACAACTTTGGTTTATTTGAGCAATATAGAATGATACAATATGGAAAGGTTCAGTTTCCACAATATGAATGTCTGTGACAAACCCATTTTAATTTAAAACAATTCATCACGTAGACATCTGTGCCTCGCCTGAGAGCTGTGCTCACTAAAACCCCATCCGTTTGAGTGCTAAAGTATTACTCACATTTTCATAAGCTGTGTGCACACAGCAGTAAAAAATCTGACAACAACCTGCTTATTTAATTACTCCAGCCACTGTGATGTAATTTCATTATTGTGTTGCTTTTATGACTGTGTTGCAGCAGGAATAACATTTTCCCTCTCTTGTATGCTGTCAGTCCTCTTAACACAAAGGCGGTGATGTCATCCCATGCCCTACAAATCGAAACACAAGCTGCCCAGTAAAAAATCCAATATTTCTCCTTCTTTGGCCTCTGTTCTTTTCATAAAAACACAAATTGGTCTCAAGTTGGGCTTCTTTCGTCAAGGCTCTTCCTCGGTCCTCCTGTTTTGCACAACCTTGAAATGTCCCGGTGAAACCCATCAAGCGAAACTTTTGAGGATAAGTGTAGTTCAAATGTCTTGACAGCGAGCCAGGTTTGAAGTCACTTTACACAGGGCTTACTCAGGGGACCGGTGGAGTACCCAAGCTCAGTCCCAGAGAGACTTATTACAGAGCTCTACACCGAAATCTTGATATTGTACTTATGCACTTCAGATCTCTATAAGAAACACTAACAACATTCCACGAGCATTAATGTACAGCTCCCAGAATACGTCATGTACTGTACAGTAGACTAATCGCCTCTAAGCAAAGCAAAAAGCAGTTCTCAGAAGAAAAAAGGGACTTTACACAGGATCCAACAACATACTCTTACCTCGGAGTATCTAGAAAGTAAAGCCCTACCAGATGAACCTGCCATCCAGCCAACAGCTCAGGACTGTAGTCTGTCTTAAAGGGTGAACCAGACATATGAATCAGAAGGAATGCAGGAGGAGGAGAATATCAGTATTTATAGACTCTAAAGCAATCTTTTTGATCTGGTAAATGAAATTATAATGAGTTCTCTTCAGATCGCGATTTGTTTGTTCCATCTCTCATTGAAATTCTGTGCTTTCAGCAAAGTAATGTCTTCCTTTTCAAGTCTTTAAAGAGCCGGTAAATGGATCTGAGAACGCGAGGCGGGCTCAT
>NC_137679.1:31813714-31873714 GCF_963989245.1 Nansenia antarctica | reverse complement strand
ACATTGTGTGTGATAAGGCATATCATTTGCTAAGCCAGGCATCGCAGCCGCTAATCAAAGTGGATAAGGAATGCATTACTCCACAGCAACAGCATGGATCAGCCGGGCCCACTATGTCATGCTATTGACGAGAGAGAAAAAGAAACCCACACTCTAGAAATAGCCTTTCAATAAAAAAAAACACACACACAGAGAAACCTCTATTTCCTTGCCCTGCGGTGCTAAAATAGATGTCTATCCTTCAGAACTGTTTCTATTTGTGTTGCCCACTGGACCAGGAATACTCATTTCGGAATTAGGGAAAACTCTCAAGTGGGAAAGGAAAATAACATTTTGGGAACATTGTGTTTTATGTCTGGATTCATTACACCACCCCATATTATGATCCATCCTCACTCTACCCTTGTGATTGGAAAAAGTAAGATTTAGTTTGAACCGTATGATTGCCATAGTTCTGTCAATTATGCTAATTCGTTTAAACTCGGAAATAAAGGGAAAACTTCAAACTTCAGAAGAGGCCGTTGAAATGTCTCCTTGTGGAAGTCACTAGATGTCGTGCTCTGATCCCATGTGGGACTTTTCCATTTTCACATTGCTCAGTCATCACTATGCCAGTACATCCTGAGCAGAACAACATTGACGCACACTACACCACTAAATGGCATTCATCAAATCGTCTAATTACATTTGTGTATAGGGGCCAAATGCATCTGATTAAATGAGGTGGAATGGCATAACATTCTGATTGCGACTAAATCATATTAGGGTCTGTTTTAAGTGCATTACTTGTTGAGTGAAGTCGAGTTACATACATGAAGATAAGCTTTCAGACATAACAAAGCCATGTGATTTGCTTTCCATGACTATGCTATAATGAGAGTTTGTTTTCAAGTTGGCAGGTTTCATATTACCTAGTTAGTTAGTTGTTTAGTAGGATGAAAGTACAGGTATGCATCCATAGAGTTATTGCCCAAAATGTACTCTAAACTCTACAGTGCTTTGTGTGAAAGATTTTGTAATATAATAGTAATAACTAATATTAGCGTTTCTACTCTCATAACTTAAAACCAGAGACATATCTCATGCAAAAAAACATACAGTATGTGATCAAAAAGGATATTCAAGACAAATGGCCTGCTCATTTCCCACGGTAAGTCCCAAGGAGGTCCTCTGTGCCAAACAAGTCTATGGTAATAATTGTTTTGATGAACAATGGACAACAATTCTGAATGAAAGTCATAATAATTCCCAATCAAAGTCATGACGCCTCTCAAAGTCATTCAACAGCAATAAAATGGTCCTTTTAAAATAATTCAATATCATAACTGATCATACAAAATCCCCCAAAGTCATTATAGGCTCTTCTGGTTACAATCCAATAACAAACAAAAACAACATTTGTTCAGTATTCATAATACAAATAATAAAAAGGCCTCTGCAGGGTCACACATGTCCATTAGAGCAGGGAAATGGTTCCTGAGGTCATCTTCAGGACTGTAGCCTGACCTGATTACCTGTCTCATGGAGCCTGCAATTACTAAAACAAACAGACAGGTTCCGTGACCAGACTGACACTAGTCATAATTCAACCTGAAGCCACAGGCTATGAACCTCTGTTTATGAAATAGGAAAACTGAATTGAGTAAAAAAGCATGAGACAGGCATACAGAACAAGTGAGTGAATCCCTTAACCGTCCAATCTATTAACCCTGACCAGGAACAGTAAGCACATACTGACTCTAGCAGGCATGGATGTCCCAAATCTCTCCCACTAACTCCTTTTATTGTTATGATACATTGTCATTATGTACTAATAACAAAGTTGGACGATGGTTGACTTCCACCGTTCATGTTTTTACTGTGTCATTGACAACTACGACACATTCCACATGTGCCCTTCGTCCTATCAAATGACCACTGTAATAAGTGTCTCATGACATTTAATTGGGGAGCTTATGATATTTACACTCCAAATGATAGAGAAAAATAGTATTATTGTTCTCATGATCACATGATTGTGTTGTTATATCGCGCGAGTGATGTCTTGTCACTTTGTCAAAGTTTTAGCTACATACTGTAACAGAACACGTAATTCTTCCTAAACACATTTGACCAATTGTTTATTACGCGTGGTGTAAATCAAGGCGCAATACGTGAACATTCCCACTTCATTTAAAAAAATAACCTTTGTTGAAAATATCATAACTGTTAGGATGAAATTAACATGAATTAAATACAAATACATGATTCTCTAAAAAGACCAATAATAATATCGTAACACACTACATGAACTGTCTTCCCTTCCCCTCCCTCTCTCTCACTCTCTCTCTCTCCCTCTCTCTCACTCTCTCTCTCTCTCTCTCTCTCTCTCTCTCTCTCAGCGCTCCGCTATATGAACAATGATAGAGCTATTTTAGCTACTTACCAGTTCCCTCCCAGTCCTTTGCTTGATAAAGATACTTTTTGATCAGACTGACTCCGACGCAGACAGGGTGACATGGGCGTACATTCACTCACATTGATACCCGTCTGCTATTTTTAGGAAACTGACAAAGTCGGATTGGGAGGCAGCAGGCAGGCTCTTCACTGCGAGGCTCCTCCCCCTGTCTGATGGACACCCAACAGCACCTCCCTCCCACTCCACTTTTTCCTACTGGGAAATAACCTTACTTTACGTTATAATAAACAACTCCATTTTTGTCAAAATTTAGTTTTTTTTACATAATCTGATTCATTAGGTGTTTATTAATGCCTGTGTGGTGTTATTTTTAAAATGTTGACATTTGTTAGTTAGTAATTAATAAAATACAAAGATTCCATCTCACAAAACATAATGGAATGTAAAAACTTTGACGCTCAATATCTCTGAACTTCCCTAAACGGAGATAGAACCTTATAATTCTAAGCTCACGAACTTCAGATACAAGCGTTGGCCCTACACTGTAGCTGTCAAAGATGAGTTTACACTACAGTCATATTGGAGAGAAATAGATTGTGTATGTATTTATCAGTTTAACAACAACACAAATTGCAATTCCATACCTGAACTTGTACGTCTGATAATCACATACGGAGATGATCATTACAGGATTACATGATAATCCGATGATATACTTGTGTTTACATTGTGTATTACACTCTCACAACACCTGTGATTTACTGTGATCACAGGTCAGTAGAACTGCATTCACACCCTTCCCCTATAAACATAATATCCCAATAGAAATAGTACACTGCCAGATGTGTCCCAGATCCACATGGGCATGGCGAACAGAGGTTGGCATCGGGTGTTGCTCATCACCCCAGATACTTCTGCGCCATCTGGAGCGCTGAGATGGGTGGCAAGGGAGGGAGCACATCTCATTTAGTCAACAGTTTAGTCTGTTGACACTCTTCATGACCCCTAAGTTAGATGTGTGAGTGTCTTCTTTCTGCTCTTCTAATGAATCCATCGTTATGTCATAATTGAACTGCAGACAGTGTTCAGGTTTAAACATTTGATTTCTCATAGTTTTGGCACGAGTCCACTTTAGCCAGGGACGCGGGAAGGGGGGTGCTGAGGGTGCTGCAGCACCCCCCAGCGGCAGGCAGAAGGAGCTCCTCCTGCCTGAATTTAAAAAATAAAAATATTATTCAAACAATAATTTAAAACAATATAATAACTATTGTTGCTTTTGGGAATAAAAATAAATGTGTTTTTTGTAATAAATGTAAAAATGTGTTTGTTCGTTTTAATGTTAGTGATCACATGGTCATATCTTGCTAGGGAATCTCTGAGTTCTTTAGCAAAAATGCTAAATCAGCCAGAACAATTGAAGTGGAGTTGGAAGAAGATGCTGAGCTTAACAACACTCCCATTAATGCTCTACTGTCGGACGTTGTTGAGAAAGAGCAACAGACGGCCAGAAACGTATTAGAACTGATATTCAGATCCATCCGATTCTTCGGCAGCGAAGGGCTTCCGTTAAGAGGCAATAACAATCGACATGGAGTGCTGTCTGTAATAATGGTCAACATCATGTTTGTGGACATTGTGGGACACTGTGAGCTGAGTGGAAATTACTGTAAATTCCAACACATTGTTGGTAAAATATTTAACGTTACGTCTTTGTAGTGTGCGGGTGCGTGCGTGCTTAACTATTAGTGCCCGTGCATTGGGGCCCGTCGTTATGCCACTGTGTGCGTGTGAGCGAACGAGCAATCAGCGAGAGGGAGGGAGGGAGAGAAATCGTTATACTTTTTCCCCTGGCAATTTTTTTCCCTGTAGCGTATATAGACAGCACCTCAGCACCCCCAGTCAAAATACCTTCCCGCGTGCCTGACTTTAGCTGTCATATGCATATACGCATGAATATAATTGTTATGTTTTCCCTTATTAAAGTGTGGGAAAGGCGTGTTCGACTCGATCGTACCAAATTCGTCGGGTGCAGGTTTAAAATAACTTTGAAGTTATGAAGGGGGAAAAAATAGAAATACTTTCTAACTCTGACATTTCTCTAAGTATTGCATTGATATCAATGGGACATTTAGGATCTCGAGTTAGGGTTCTCCACCATATATGTTTTCCTTAATATGCATTTGCTCTCTTGCCCATCACACACTAGCCCACCCCCGCTCTCTTCAAAGAAGCCACACACTTGTTTGAAATCTAAAAAGACACACCCATACATACACGATGCTATTCCAGTCTCCATGTGAGCGCCCTATGATCCCCGTGTTAGGAAGTGGAAGTGAGACAGACAGATATCCTGTGTGCACTTGGTGTTTAGCCCATCGTCTGTTTGTGTTTACGCTCACGACCAGCAAACACATCTGGCGCCTATCTTGTTTGTTGTCAGTTTTTAGATTAGGGCCCGAATCCTCCGGCCGCAGAGCGCCGTGTCCACTAACCGTCCCTGGAGTTGGCTGTGTATGAAATATGAATGCGGAATGGCAACACTGCTGTCCAGCTGGACGAGCTACATGGCCAAATGCCATTACAGATTCGTCTCATTGTAGGATGTGGTACAGTACATTATCTACTTACACAGTAGGGTAGAATAGATTGGACTTGAACTGGACAGCAGCATAATGCTCAGTCTGAACGACTCCATTTAGAGAAGCCTAGAAGATTAAGCTTTTAAATCATAGGATTCTTGATAGATAAGGTTATTCCAATTTCTCCCTGATGTTCCATTGATTGAACATATTTCACATCTATTACATCCGTTTTTATTGTGTACCTAATACTTTTCCTTTCTGTTTGATGCCAACAAAGCACAAGATGTCAACAATGTGATTGCCGTAAATGAACAAACTAGTAAATATCATTATTCCTTAAGGTAATTAGTTCAGCGCCAATCATAAAATGATTCCCATGGTCTAGCCAGTCATCTACCCAACTGTTTTAACTGCTCTCATTCTTTCTATTCAGCATAGTGAGTGTAGTGAGTTGCCATCCAGAGACTCTCCTTCACTCAATTCAGCTGTCCTCTCCAGTGGAATGTTGGCACAGGTGAATAAAAGTCTGCACAGGGGGTTTGAGAAGCATCTGCTTGCCCGTCACAGGTAATACATTTCTGTGTCAGGAAAACGCATTATGGATTACAAATGTTTGCTTTGCGATGATTTATGGCCCTTTCTGGAGAATGCAAGCTGGACATGGCAGGATATTGTTCAGGGGGGAGGTTATACTCGCAGACTGGTGAATTAATGGGGGCAGTGAAGAGGGGAGGGGAGTGGAGGGGAGGGCAAGGGGGGGGTCCAATTTGTATTACATGTCCATCGTGATGTTTACCTGTGCTGTTTCGTAGTTCTCACTTGGACATAATTATCTGTACAACCATTTGGGCATTAACAGTTGATAGATATTGATATGATAGAGGGGCTAAGTACAGTAGGTAGGCAGATCTTTTTCTTTTCACGGTTAAATAAATAAATATCTTCTGCATGAACTACCCTGCTGGGTACAGTCACCGTGACCTTGTAAAGTCTCTGAAACATCCAGTCTTGTGCCAGGCACTTACTGAAACCTACCCAGGGCCCTCGTAGACAATAGCTCAACTGACAGTCAAATTGGAAAAGCAGGCAAAAAGATGAAGGAATTGTTCTGAGAAAGAGATCTTTAACTCCATGGTCAATTTCCCTTTCTACAGAGATTGGCCAATATCAGTAAATTTAGCGGCTTGGAAATGAATCCACGAGCAAATTAGCCATGAAGAAGTTAATCTACCATGAATCAATCCAGTAAATGCATTCATAATGACCATTATTCATATTTCTGATCCATGTGGAGGCCTCCTTATTGCACTAGCAGAAGCTCCCAGCTTCCATTCCCATCAGCCCAACAGCTATCCCAAGATCTCCATTAAACATGAACAGTAGAGACAAGGCCCCAGTCATCAAGACCAAATGATTTTTTTTTCTCATCCAACAGTGCCTCCTCAAGGTCTGTGAAACTGTCCCCAAACCTCTGCAGGTGGCTTTGCCTGCCACTGCCAATGGCTGCTGTCCCCGAAGGTGCCATTGAACTCACTCACAGTGGAGTGAGTCCCTCAGTGTTTGTCTATGATAGGACTGGTCGACTCATGACTGCATTTGTGTTATCTAATGTACCTTGTTCTGATGTGTTCCCAACATGGTTCTTCACTCTGTACACTTGCTCTGGAACCTGACCTTAAGATCAGTGGTGTTTGAACTGTTCACTGTGTGTGTGTGTGTGTGTGTGTGTGTGTGTGTGTGTGTGTGTGTGTGTGTGTGTGTGTGTGTGTGTGCCCGCGTGCGTGTGTGTGTGCGCGTTTGTGTTGTATTTCCAAATACACCCGGTTCTCGCCATGCCATCTTCTCTGGAGTGGAGTCCTGCTGAGGTGCAAATTGTTTGTTGTAGATGAGTAGGAGGGTGGCGACTGACAAATGAAGCTAGCGGAGGGTAGGCATGACTGACAGCTGTGTGGCTCAGGGAACAGGCTGTTACAGTGTACACTACAGTAGAGAGTTTGTGTTGTTGTCAGTGTTAGTGTGGAGTGTGTGTTAGAGTGTGTGTTGTCAGTGTCAGTGTGGAGTGTGGAGTGTGGGGTAGGGAGTGTGGGGTAGGGAGTGTGTACTAGGGAGTGTGTACTAGGGAGTGTGTGTTAGGGAGTGTGTGTTGTCAGTGTGGAGTGTGTGGTAGGGAGTCTGTGTTAGGGAGGGTGTGTTGTCAGTGTGGAGTGTGTGGTAGGGAGTCTGTGTTAGGGAGGGTGTGTTGTCAGTGTGGAGTGTGTGGTAGGGAGTGTGTGGTAGGGAGTCTGTGTTAGGGAGTGTGTGTTGTCAGTGTGGAGTGTGTGTTAGGGAGTGTGTGTTGTCAGTGTGGAGTGTGTGTTAGGGAGTGTGTGTTGTCAGTGTGGAGTGTGTGGTAGGGAGTGTGTGTTAGGGAGTCTGTGTTAGGGAGTGTGTGTTGTCAGTGTGGAGTGTGTGGTAGGGAGTCTGTGTTAGGGAGGGTGTGTTGTCAGTGTGGAGTGTGTGGTAGGGAGTCTGTGTTAGGGAGGGTGTGTTGTCAGTGTGGAGTGTGTGGTAGGGAGTGTGTGGTAGGGAGTCTGTGTTAGGGAGTGTGTGTTGTCAGTGTGGAGTGTGTGTTAGGGAGTGTGTGTTGTCAGTGTGGAGTGTGTGTTAGGGAGTGTGTGTTGTCAGTGTGGAGTGTGTGGTAGGGAGTGTGTGTTAGGGAGTCTGTGTTAGGGAGTGTGTGTTGTCAGTGTGGAGTGTGTGTTAGGGAGTGTGTGGTAGGGAGTCTGTGTTAGGGAGTGTGTGTTGTCAGTGTGGAGTGTGTGTTAGGGAGTGTGTGTTGTCAGTGTGGAGTGTGTGTTAGGGAGTGTGTGTTGTCAGTGTGGAGTGTTTTCCCCCTACCGCCTCAGGCCCCTGTGCTCCCGGCCCACAGCGCCGTACACCAGTGTACACTACATCCCTACAGGCCTGCTGTTTGGTCTACGGTAGGCTACAGTACAGTATTGTTTACGTTGTTAAACACTTTGGGCCAAAACGTTTTTTGTAAAAGGAAAAAAAGGGCTACACAAAATGAGACTGACTGATTGACTACTGTATCTAAGCAGCTACTATGAACTCAAACACAAACGCAGACGGGTAAAGCAAAGATATTGTGACTTACACAATACTAAGGGACGGTGACATCCGGGGGTTAATGCATGTTGAATAATATCCATACGGCAGCCAAGATACGCAGCGTTTCCTGCTTTTGTCTCAGTGCATGATGGTGTAATGAAGCAGACGCGGGTTAAGAGACAGAATGACGACACTGCATGTCAAAGCTGCCAGGGAGTAAAGGTCAGAGGCGTGCAGCACTCAGGCCCTTTGTGTGGGCTGTTCCTGCAGAGTCATAAACACACACACACACACACACACATGCACACACACACACACACACACACACACACACACACACACACACACACACGTTTACATGTACACATAGGCACGCATGGGATGTGCACACACACACACACACACACACACACACACACACACACACACACACACACACACATATACATGCACTCACAGGCACACATGGGATGCCTGTTTGTGTGCACACTCATGCACACACAGGCACACAAGCATGCACACAGGCACACACGCACACACACACACACACACACACACACACACACACACACACACACACTATAGTATCTACTGTATGTTGCAGTCCCACAGAAGAGAGGACACTCCCCCTAGCCAATGGAAACCAGAGCACCACATCTATATAAAACCTGTCCCTTAGAGAGCGCCGGTGCGGTAAAAATCTTTTACCGGCCAGCAAACCGGGCTCTTTCCAATCATCCATCAGTGTTAACCGGTGTGAAGAATGCTGGCTCAATACATCATGACGTGCCTGTAGTATATCTAATGCGGTTTAACACCCCCAAATCTTTTATCATTTTGCCCAACCCAGCATAGGGACCAAGTTACAGCTCCACACGGCCTCTCCTCCTCTCCAGACAACTCCTCATCCATTTTGGACTCTGCTCATCAATTCTTTTCAATTTCGGAGCTCATAAATTCTCGGCCTGACTTGTCAGAGCTAATACATCAGACTTGAGCTAGCCAGGCACCTGAGCACTGTTGAAGCGTCCCCCCGCGGCCCCCCTCCCTCTCTCCCTCTCCTGTCCTCTCTACCCCCACCTCACCTCACCAACCATGTCTGAATCCTCCCCTTCCCTCCCTCCCTCCCTCCTTCCTTCACTGGCTCTCTCCCTCCCGCCCTCCCTCCCTCCTTCCTTCACTGGCTCTCTCCCTCCCTCCCTCCTTCCTTCACTGGTTCAGTGAGGATCGTGCGGTGTCAGTCTTGTCTCTTCCTCTGCCAGACATTTGTGATTCATTTTTGTAAAGAGTGATCTCACTCCTTTCCGTTTCAGATGGCTGATTGCTGATTTGTATTTCCTCATTCTGCTCACCCTCTTCCTCCTGTCCCTCCATCACCCTTCAGGACTTCCCCTGGCCAAGACAAGCAGTGTGCATCATTCAAGTGGCTGGCCATGAGGTCATAGTCGAGTCAGGGCCAGGCCTCAGGGCCTCCATGCTTAATACCGGTCCTTTCATTAAACTCCTATAGACTCTATTTAGCCCCAATGGTCTTTTATACATTGATGGGCTTTGTATATGGGAATTAAGCGAACATGAAGGTAGTTTCTTTTACCCGTTTTCTAAGAAACGTCCTTACAGTGTTCATAAAAGAAGTCTTTGTTTCAAACAATACACTGTGATAAAGAAGTGCATCACAATACAGTGTTATTGAGCTTTTGAGTCTAATATTGTTCATTGAGTGAATTATTCCGGTACTCTCTACTACTGTAGGTGTTGTGTATCTGATCCTCTTATATTTCTCAAGGCGTCCTTGGTAGAGAGAAGAGGGGGATGGACAGATTGATAAAGAAAGGATTGAGAGAGCAAGCTGGGGACACGCAGCCTCGACACACACAATGACCAAAGCTTAAAGGAATGTTATGCCTTAATGTGATTTCATTACCCTCAGCGCCCGTTGTATCAATGTGAAACCCTTTCTGATTTCACGCAGCGAAAGCAGTGGGTTAAACTCAGTACCACACAGTCGATATGAATTATCTAAAACATATACTGTAAAAGCCCACTGAAAGAAATAGTATAGGACTGTATGTGTAAAAGTGGCTGCCTTTGTGAAGAGTGTACTGTAGGAGTGAAGGTTAGCGTGTGGTGGAGTCCCGCCGCTCCTCTCTACCCAGACCCACCTCTGTCTGTTCCTGTGACCTCGCCATTGTGTCTCCTGCAACAGCAACCTGATATAACAACAGAGGGTCCCTCAGGACACTTAGGGCAGGGAGTGTGTGTGCGCGTGCGTGCGTGCTTGACTGGTGACAATGTGATAAGGGTAGAGAGATACAGAGGGAGGCATTCAAGAATTAGGGTAGCGGATTGGAGGTTAGTTATGTACAGCCTAAATGACAGTAAGACAAGCTATCCCCAGAAAAGACCCAGACTTCTTCACCTGAGCAACCGTCAATAAATCTGAAGCTGAACCAGAGTTTCTCATGAACTTCCTGGACTCCAGCTGAACTGTTGTTCAATCCTACACACCTACGTAGTGGCAGTTAGGCTAATCAAACCCTGAATTAAACAAACCTCCACCGCACAAAAACACCTCTTAATATCGAGCCTTCAGTATACAGAACGGGGTTTTAGTAAACATTCACCATGGCAACAAATCTCTTAGGGACCAGGGTGGCTGCTGGGAGTCTGGCAGTGGCGGACGGTGGAGGTAGACAAATGTCTTTGTTGTAAGTTGCTTTGGATACAGGCGTCTGCTAAATGCCAAGAATCTAAATGTAAATGTAGGTAGAAATCGGTGGACGGGCTCATTGTAATGCATGGAATGGAATAAGGGATAGTATCAAACATGTTGCCATTCCGTATTCCATTCACAATGAATGAATGAATGAATGGTCTTTATTGTCATTGATATAGTACAGGTACCAAACAACGAAATTTGGGAGGGGGTGAGCCCGTCCACCGATTTCTACCTCCACCAGCCTCCACTGGTATGTGCTTCATTACTGTCAGACAAATATGAATATCACACTGCAGTTTCAGGTAGATTAAGATATGTGTGTGCCTGAGTGCCTCACATTAATTATCAGCTTACCTTTCATTTACAGCATGGCTCAATGGACGATTAGGAATCGAGTCATTTGAGCGATGAACTGTTTCAACATTCTACTGGTGAGCTCTATTTCTCATCCTGGTCGTGAGCCTCCAAGTGCCTGTCACACAATACCTCAGCATCGGCAGCATTTGTAACAGTCAGCTATCAGTCATCAGAGAAGGGATGACAGGATTATTAACCAGGCCACCACGGTACCAGAGTAATCAACACTGATTAGGAGAGGGAAATCATGCCAGTAAACAGAGGAGCTGGATGTGTGTGTGTGTGTGTGTGTGTGTATCTGTCTGTCTACAGAGACTGATTAGGACCATGATCACCCCACGACTGATAATAATTGCTGTGACGATCCTGCTCTATAATCCTCCTATATCTGTTCCAAAACACACTATCTATACTTCTGTTGCAACTTCAAGGATATACTGACTATGCTTCCAGAATCTAGCCGATGCCATTGATGAATGGATTAGATTGTAAACATAAGTGCAACATTCTAAACCTGCTAACTGCGACACTTTAATGAATGTGCAACAAATATTATGTGCAATATGACAACCCATGTGTACATAAGGTTCAGATATAGGAAAAGTTAGGATATTTATAGCATAGCATAGTGTACAGCACAGTGTTTTATTGTATAGTATAGTAGTATAGTATAGTAGATAGTGTACATAGCCTTTATTTACGTCAACCAGCTCTTTTCTCTTTTTTATTTTACCCACGCTCTCTTGTTTTTAGTCCTTTTTCCAAGCACCAGGGGAGCCCCCCCTCCTAAATTTCGTTGTATGGTACCTGTACTGTTTTAATGACAATAAAGACCATTCATTCATTCATTCAAAATCACAATGTTAGTGGCATGATGATCAAATCATTCTGTTATGTTTAACTAATACTACTAAATGAACTTCATATTTCAAGTAATGCCTCAATAACAGCTCTACCTTCACACAAGGCCCTAGTAAAGGACAATTCGACAACAGCATGTTTGGATACTGGATTCTGATTGGCTAGCAACAGTGGTAAATATCTCAACAACCCACTGTTCAGACCGCATTTCCAGTATCAATGCGCCTCCCAATCAATCTGATTAAAAACACCTGTGCTGACCTACAATGCAATGGTTGATCTTGTTTATGGGACTATATTCTGTGGCGGAAGGATATACGTATTCTGAAACGATTAAAGATTGTAAATACATGAATTTAATGTTACAACTGTGTATTTATTTTGTATATTATGTGGTGGCTGTTCGTAGAAAAGCAATTTGGCTTCGCCTCGTGCCATAACCCTGTACCAGTGGTAAATGTCTCCATAACCCCCTTCCTCTCATGCTAAATTGCTTCCATCTATAATACCCAGCTCTACCTTCACACAAGGCCATAGCAGAGGACAGATCTAGAATACCCAGCTCTACCTTCAGAGGGCCCTAGCAGAGCACAGATCTAGAATACCCAGCTCTACCTTCAGAGGGCCCTAGCAGAGCACAGATCTAGAATACCCAGCTCTACCTTCAGAGGGCCCTAGCAGAGCACAGATCTAGAATACCCAGCTCTACCTTCAGAGGGCCCTAGCAGAGCACAGATCTAGAATACCCAGCTCTACCTTCACAAGGCCAGCCTGCTACGCTATATGGACAAAAAGTATGTGGACACAATTATCGTCTGGGGCTGTTTTTATGATTTGGGCTAGGCCCCTTAGTTCCAGTGAAGGGAAATCTTAATGCTACAGCAGGGGTCCCCAAACTTTTTTCTGTGAGGGCCACATAATTTTTCCTTTCTGTGATGGGGGGCCTGGGTCGGTCTCTAACATCAAATAATATGGAACGGAGTGGAATGGAGGCGGTTGCGCAAAGCAATTGCGCGCAGGAGAGCACTGGTGGATGCAAACAAAGTCTAAAAACAGTTGAATTTGGATGGAATTTATACCTATAGTGATATGTCAATGAAATATAATCAGTTTTACAGTCTGATACATGAGGGAGGACCCTCATCATACACGGGGGGACCCATGAAGCAGGGCTGTCTGGGGGTCCTTAAACGAGCATCAAACACTTAATTTCTTGCATTCTGGTGAATTTAGATGCAATTTGTGCCCTTTCTGCATCAATTTATGGTGGAAATGTCATTATTTATGTAAAGGAAAACACAATATTCAGGCACCAGATGACCATTCAAAATGTAATGTAATATAATGCAATATAAGGCTCTCAGGCATTCTGTACTTTCAAAGATGTATTCTCCTTGAGCAGTCAACATCAACTATCAGCTGTTTCACTAGCAAACACGAAAGCTAACTTATTTGCGAAACAGCGCCCCCACCACCACGTCGGCGCAGTGCCGCAATTGCAGTCAGAAATGACAGAAATCCACCGAGTTTAATACGACCGTCAGAGTTTTGTCGAGAGCTGGAGGCGGCTAGAAATATGATGGAGGCCGCCGCCTCATAATTCTCTATGCAGGAAAAACCCTGCTTGACACAGATCATGAACATATCGGAAAAATTATTTCGTTTTCTCCTGCAGCTGGGCATCTACATTATCTATCCCCCATTGTTTCAATTCATCTGGTGCCTACTTGGGACAGACTCACGGGACACACCTCCTCCGCGATCACATTCATACATTTATTGACAAACTTCTTTGCATTTAACAATAATAATCACTTGTGCACTGTTGGTTAAAAACCCTGCATTCTGAATCAACTTTTCTCTTTACCAACCGTTTGGCCATTTTTCATCTCTCTGAATTTTCGTTCTAGCTCGCGTGCACCTGCTACAGATCCGGGCTCGTTCACTATGGAACGTTACGTTGAATGTACCGCATTCTGTGGGCGGGTGAAACTAACTAATAATGTTATTAATGAAAATAGTTTATAACTAAGGGACATTTTAATTTGAAAGCCAACCTTTAATATCAAATACAGATATGATATGATTAAAACATATATTTAAAGTTTAATTTTCAAAATATGTTCCTGGCATTGTTGAGAGTGTGTGGGGGCGACGTTGTTCAAAGGGCCGGTCCAAGTGTGGGAGTGGGCCGTGTTCGGCCCGCGGGCCGTAGTTTGGGGACCCCTGTAGCTACAGCATACAATGCGATTCTAGAGAATTGTATGCTTCCAACTTTGCAACCATATTATAAAATCTAGCACTAAGTCTTCCCAGAAGAGTAGAAGCTGTTAAAGCAGCAAAGGTGGGACCAACACCATATTAATGCCCATGGTTCTGGAATGACAAGTTCAACAAGCACATATGGGTGTGATCTTCGGGTGTCCCAATATTTTTGTCCATAGTAGTGTATCTGTTCTGTTGACTCCCTGAGGGGAAGTGGTTCCTTTTCTGGTTCTGATGTGGCACGGAGGATCCAGACAACCGCCCCAATCTCCTCCTCTCAGTCTCGCCCCGCTCCAAACAGGACTACGCCCAAGCTTAACCTAAAGCCACTGAATGCATGCGGCTGTGTCTGTGAAACATATAGGGGATGCAGCCTCACATCCTGCCAGATGATCTCCGGAACTTTTCCATTCTCACAGTCTATCAAGAGCACTCTTCTGTCAGCTACTGCTTGTGTATCAGAATCTGATTTTTTTTTATTTCCAAGTATATTCACACATACAGGAAATTGACTTGGTGTGGTTTGCTGTATGTGCGAATATACTTGGCAATAAAAATAATATAATATAGTATAATGTATATTACACGATGCCGACTACTGAAGAATCTTCAGACTTAAACATGAATAATGTTTATTGCCAAATGCAAGACATTAAAATTAAAGCAATCGATCATAAATTAGAATTGTACAATATAGTAATCACACATATACAGTGTTTACAGTTTAATGAAGGAATGACAATGCCTTCACAGTGGGAATCCTCATCGAGAACTTTCCTCTTCTTTATAACAGAGTTAACAAAACAAAAGTTAGTTAGTTTGTTGTGAGGCAAAGGAACAGGCCTCAGGTAGCCATGGACACAATCACCATTTTAAAGATCTTGATGGTGTAATACTACTCAATGGCTCAATGGTGTGCGCGGCTATGACAGGACTACAGTACATCTTCACGTACGCATTCCCCTCACGAGTTGTGAGATTCCGATGCAGACATTCATCATCATTATGGGTCCTTCAGATCTCAGTGGAGTCTCAACATTTCCACCGCAAATAACAGGTTGTTTTTTTCCTGAGTTATACACTGGTGATTCTATCTGACCGCCTTTTCAAACTTGTGTTTGTTGTTATTGGGTTAGATTCTGGGGACACGAACAGGGACGCACAGAGTTCTACTGCCCCCTACCCCAGTCAGCCAGACACCTGTGCCCTGCTGTTGCATAAGGCTCTTCTCTGAAACAGCTCTACAGCAGGGGAGGCTAGTGGAGGTAGCCTCCCCTGGTCTAGTGTGCAAGGCTTCAATGTGAACATGGTCTAGTGTCAGTTTTTTTGCTTAAATGACATTATGGTTAAGGTTAAGGAAAATACATTTAAATAAAAATGTTTAACCTTGCCTTAATCCTTCATAAAAAGTTGTTAAGACCTTTTTAAAAGTAACGTTAACAATGGAAAAATAGGTTTATGTTAAAGAATCATTTTCAAAAATAACTTTTGTGTTCTCTCTGTACAGTACACAGATAAGACCCGATGAAGAAAAGTCATACGTTGTTTTCACAAAAACAAAATGTTTCCAAAACATCTTCATCAAAATGTATTTTACAGAGGCGGCAATGATCGTATATCCGTATAAAACATTGTTATAACAGACATGTTTACAATGTGCCGTCTCTGGGATTTGTCTTAAAAACCTCTCGTCATTAGTGCCATGTAAAATTGTATAGATATTCCCAAAATAGATTTCCTTAGACAAAGACAAAAAGCAAATCATTCAAATAAACACAGCTCAATCTTTGAAATGTTCCCATGTGTCTGCCATGGGTGAATGGCTGAGTGTGAGTGAGTAAGTGGTCCACTCAAGTAAAAATACTGACAGTTGCTGCCTGAACAAACTGAGAGACAATCTTTGTTCCTCACATTTCGAGAGACGCCATAATAAGGTTAGTAGAGTCATATGTTAAGGGGTCTTGTCGGTCCATACATATTTCAATGATATGTCAACTCCAGGGGAGGCTGATGTAGGTAGAAATCAGAGGACGAGCTCAGTGTAAATGCATGGAATGGAATCAGGAATGGTATGGTGTTTGATATCATTCCTAATTCCATTCCATGCATCACAAGCCCGCTTTACGATTTCTACCTCCACCAGACTCCACAGGTCAACTCCATACAGAGACAAAGAGATAATGGGCTGGTTTGACAGACAAGGCTTAAGACTAATCCTAGACTAAAAAGCATCTTCAATGGAGATTTTACATTGAAAGTGTGATTTAGTCTAGGACTAGGCTTAAGCCTTGTCTGTGAAACTGTCCCATTAACTATTAAGACGTATACAGGCAGCTTGTCAGTGTTGGGAGAGGTTGCGTCAGGTCCTCAGGTCTCAGTCCACAGGCACACAGGAACAGGGAATCGTGGTCTGTTGGAGGACTCCCACAGTCCTTCATCCAGTAATCCAGGTCCAAGAGATCAGAGCAGAAGCTGATGAGGGGTGAGTGGAAGTAAGAGGGGGGGGGCTTGTGTGTGTGTGTATGTGTGTGTGTGTGTGTGTTTGTGTCAATCTGTCAGTGTGCCTGTGTGTGTGTGTGTGTGTGTGTGTATGTGTAAGGGATGGGCACCATGAGGGGTCATCCCTGGAGGTCAAACGTCCGTACACACTGACTGGAGCAGCAGTAGGCCACGAAGCTCACTGGGGTCCTGAGGAGACGGAGGAGGAACACACCAGAGATGAGGGAGGGGCTCAGATGAAAACACATGTGAAACACTATGGTTGGTGAGTGTGTGTGTGTGTGTGTGTGTGTGTGTGTGTGTGTGTGTGTGAGAGAGTGTGTGTGTGTGTGTGAGAGTGAGAGTGTATGTGTGTGTGAGAGAGAGAGAGAGAGAGAGAGAGAGAGTGAGTGAGTGAGTGTGTGTGAGTGTGTGTGAGTGTGAGTGTGAGTGTGTGTGAGAGTGAGAGTGAGTGTGTGTGTGTGTGTGTGTGTGTGTGTGTGTGTGTGAGAGTGATTGTGTCTGTGCGTATGTGTGCATGTGTGTGTGTGTGACAGAGTGAGTGTGTGTGTGTTTATGACAGCTATAATGAGTACTGTGTCTGAGGTGGCCACCGTGTGCTTGGCTACTTGACTATGGCCCTGCTGTCTCCCAGGTCAGCTGCAGCAGCTGTGGCCTGGTTCTTAAAGGATCCTGCTCTAATCACCTCTGCACTCCATCTCCAAGTGTCATTTAGTCAATTAGACAGCCCCATAAATTACTGTCTGCAGTCTCCCGCCCACCCACGTCCTGTCCTGTCCACTCACACACCGCAGGAGCCTTCGCCAAGCCTGTACGCACTGATTATACACCACAGACTCAGGCCCTGCCAACCACGCTGACACTAACACACACTACCACACACTCTCTCTCTCTCTCTCTCACAGTAACACACACTCTCTCTCTCTCTCTCTCACACTAACACACACTAACTCTCTCTCCCCACCCCCTCTCTCTCCCTCTCTCTCCCTTTCTCTCCCTTTCTCTCCTTTCTCTCCTCTCCCCCCATCCCTCCTTCTCTCTCCCTCTCTCTCCCCCTCTCTCTCTCTCTCTCTCACACACACTAACACACGCTCTCTCTCTCCCTCTCTCCTCTCTCCCTCTCTCTCCGTCTCTCTCTACTACACACACACACGCTGGCTTAGTGACAGCTAGGCCTCTGAAGGTATGTGACAGGCCAGAGGATTGCCTTGCCAACAGAGAGTGATTATCTTCCTGGGTTGACGTGGTAGACGACATCAGTGCTGAGACAGGCTGGCATGTGTGAAATAGCGTGCGGCCGGGATGCCAGGGTGTTTTTGTGGGACTCCCTGGTAGGTCTTAACCCCTGTGGCGCCAGCTTAGAGAGGGCTAAGACGAGAGGCGCTAGTGCTGAGACACTAGTGCTGAGGGCGGGGGAAACTACACTGAATGGACACTGAATCACAACTGTAGTAGTGGTCCTTTAGCCATCTGTGTTGCAGTACAACCCGGGCACCAAACAGCAGGTAGGAGTTGCTTTTCCTGTGTCAAAGTCATCCAGTTGCCTATGGAGCGCTTCCAATCTCAACATGGACTAGCATTTCACAGAGGTCTGTTTCATGGGCACTCATACAGGCTCACGCCCGCACACACACACACGCACACACACACAGTACACACAGTACGTACACACTAACACACACACACACACACACACACACACACACACACAGTGGGACGCTGTACAAACTCACAGAGGGTGGCAGTGCAGCAAAGCTTCCCCTGGCAAAGCAGGCCTGTCAAAGGGAATCAAGGAGAGCAGCCTTCCCTTTCAATTAGCCTGCCTGTCCATGCAAACCTGCACCTAGTGCCAGCATGGGGAGCTCCACCAGCTGGGGGGAGGGGAGGGGGGCTACACCAGCCTAACACTACCTAAGCAGGGAGGAGAGGAGACCTGCACTCAGCGCCAGCATGGGCAAGGACAGGGAGCTCTGGAGGAGAGGGTGTGTGTGTGTGTGTGTGTGTGTGTGTGTGTGTGTGTGTGTGTGTGTGTGTGTGTGTACTGGCGGGGGGGTACTTCACTGCTTATTAGACCTTTCTTTTTTCCTCCCTCGCGTCTCGTAAGGACTGCGCTAATTGCGGCCTGTCTGGATGCGACACGTGTTTCTCCGTGGTGTTAATGGCGGTGGCTTAACACGTCTGGAGTACCTGGGCACGCGGGTGTCTGAGTGGGGGCCGCGGGAGGGTGGACGGCGGGGGGGGTTCCACAACAAACGCAGGGTGACAGGGGAGAACAATGGTGCGAGCGCAGTGACGGATTGGGAAAATGAGCCACCTCAACCGGTTGGAGTGGTGGAGTGGAGTGGGTGGAGGTAGAGAGGAAGGGTGGAGTAGGTGGAGGTAGAGAGGAGGGATGAAGGTAGAGAAGAGGGGTGGTGTGTGTGTGTGTGTGTGTGAGTATATATATGTGTGTGTGTGTGTGTGTGTGTGTGTGTGTGTGTGTGTGTGTGTGTGAGTATATATATATGTGTGTGTGTGTGTGTGTGTGTCTACTGTTGACTGTAAGCCGTGTCCCTCTAGGGGGGTCTAGTTACCTGCGGTGCACCCCGGCCAGGGCGGTCTCTCTCAGGGGGAAGAGCTTGGGGTAGACGATGGTAAACATGGGCTGGCTACAGCGATGGCAGTGACCCAGGGGGCACTGCAGGAGGTCCAGGAGGCTCCTGGGTAACAGGAAGGGCGGCAGGAGACTCAGCTCTGCAGAGGGGAGGGGTTGGAAAGAGAGAGGGAGAGAGAGAGAGAGAGAGAGAGCGAGAGAGAGAGAGACACAGAGAGAGAGAGAGAGAGAGAGAGAGAGAGAGCGAGAGAGAGAGAGAAAAGCCTTTGATATCTTAATGCAGTATTAATAACATTGTTGTTCGGAAAGATAAAAAAGAAAGGGTAAAAGAAAGTGTCGAGGGAGAGAAAGGGGACAAGAAGCAAAGACCTTTACCCAAATGTGACCCTCCCCTCCTGACACTTGTGTCTGCAACAGCACGAAGCACAGAATCAGACAATCAGAATGAGAACTGCTTCATGCTGTTGCCGAAACAAGTGTGTGTTGGGCACAGGGCTGACAGGCAGACAGTGGAGTCATGCTTCTAAATTAGCCCGCTTGCGTGCTATTGGTTTTAGACAGACAATAGCATTACAATAATTCCTGTGGTCACAGTGGGGCTTCCTCTCAATGCCTTCACCAGAAGACTCATCTTCTTTATGTGCCTGGTTGCTTGCAACTACAAAGGTCGTATAAAACTAAGAGAGTCAACTCAACACCATCTGATGAATCCATTATCACAGAGAGAGTGTGCCGTTTGACCTAAGGAGAACATATTTGCGCAAAACATCTTTGGAACATCGTTGAAGTGGAAAACCGAGCGAGTGTGAATCTTCTACAGAGGCTTCTTCAAAGGAGGTGTAATGAGACGGTTTGCGATCTTTATTACACCCGAAAAGGTGTGTGTCAGAAGAAAGGCTGCTGTATGTTAAAGAGTTGTTCACGGTGTAGTGGATCAGGCCTGAAGCGGAATAACACAGCATCATCATCACTTTTACTCCTAATTAATAACCACAGAGGTGGAATTAATGTACTGTAACTGTGGCGCAGGTGTTTTATTTTATGTGTGAAACACATGGAGCTGTGTGTGTGTGTGTGTGCATGTGCATGTGCGTGTATCTGTGTGTCTTTGGGTGTGTGTGTGGGTGTGTGTGTGTGTGTGTGGGGGGGGGGGGGAACAAACCTCCATGTCTATGCTTCGCGGTAGCTGTGTTTGCCCTCTCCTCAGCCTTGAGGGGCTGGCGGTATATGCCATAGAGGGCCCTCATGGCGAGCTCCTCCAGGGGGACCACGCGCTCTGCCTCTGAGCCTATGGACTTGACCTCGACAGGTAGAGGCACAGTGACCTCGCCCAGGGCCAGGGAGAGCAGCGTACCGTCAGAGACCTGCGGCGAAAGACCACACCTGCACAGAGAGACAACACACAGCATTCACTACCTGCACGACTGGAGAACATTCATTTAAAATGCATGCATTCATCCATTACATGCAGAGAACATCAGAAAGAGTATTAAGCTATAGCTATGAGCAGGCTACATGTAGGCAAGGCAAGTTCATTTGTATAGCACATTTTCATACACAGAGGCAATTCAAAGTGCTTTACATAAAATAGATATAATATATAAAGGAAAGCGAATAGACAACAAAGAGTATACAAGGCATAGAAATAATTAAAAGTCGCATATCAGCAGCAATTAAAGGCAGGGGTTACTAGAGAGCAGAGGTGAACATAAAAGTATTTTGCCTATTTTTAAGTAGCCAGAGTTGGGGCAGATCTAAGATCTTCCGGAAGTTTCTTCCAGCTATGAGGAGCAGAATGACTGAATGCAATCTTGTTTTAATGATGACACCTTCAAGTCTTGGTACGACAAGGGGATAAGGGAAATAACACATCTTTACGACAGTGGTACATTTGTTTCTTTTCTTCAGTTAAAGTCAAAATATAATTTATCTTCCACACATTTATTTAGATTTTTTCAAATCCGCCATATGATAGACAACTCAAGGCACTCTTGAAGAACCCAAGCCCTCCAAAATAGAAGACCTTATCAATAAGGAGGTTCAAAGTTCTAAATGTATTTCTCAAGTTTATTTATCTCTGCTTGAATGCTTGTCTACAAGTACAGATGCTACGAGGTGTAAATGGGAAAAGGATTTAGACATGGATATAAGTAAAGAGGACTGGTCTTTTTTTTGTCTTAAAGTTCATAAATGTTCTTACAATATGAGGCACAAACTCCTTCTTTTTAAAATGTTGCATAGACTAACTTATTATACACCTACAAAACTTTATAAAATGAATAATGAAATGTCCTTTTTGTGCTGGCGCTGCAAAAAACAGAAAGGGGAGTTTTACCATATGTTTTGGTCATGTAATTTGTTGTTAACATTTTGGAACTTTGTAATTGACACGATAGCATTATGTTTAAATATTCACATTGCAAAAGCATCTCGCTTGTGTCTTTTAGGCACAATCAATATGGATCCTTGGAATGAATTTCCCCAAAAATATATTGATCTTGCTTTGATTGCTGCAAATAAGTGTATTGCAATCCATTGGAAATCCGATTACTCTCCTACAATATCACATTGGTTAAATGAAATCTCTAGCTACATTCCATTAGATAAAATATACTATAATATAAGACATAAGAGTCAGGACTTTGTAAAAATATGGCAACCACATATACTGTAGATCAGGGGTCACCAACCTTTTTGAAACTGAGAGCTACTTCATGGGTACTGAGTCATACGAAGGGCTACCAGTTTGATACGCTCTTCTGAAATAACACATTTGCTCAGTTTGCCTTTAGTTATATATTATTAATAATGATTAATGATACTCATCTATGTGAAGACACTGATCACGTTAATGATTTCTCACAATAATTCTCAAAAATGACAACAAGGTGGGAAACAGATATCAATATTCAGCACTTTATCTCTATTAATCTCAGTAATTGTTACATTTTCAGATGATCACTTATGTTTCAAAAAGTTATCAATTATGTAATGTTAAAGAAAAATCAACTTACATATTTTTAAATACATCTTGTCACATTTTGAACTAATGACCAAATCTGCTGCATTTTTTTTTTACAAATTATAACTGTTACATGTCATGAACACACTTTTAAATTGAACACAATTCTTCAATATTTTAATTAAACTTTGCCATGGCACTGCCATGTTGCCACTGACAACATCTGGTATCTGTTTCTTTGTTAGTGGGAAGACTGGCATTGCATGCTGTTCACCAGTATATTGTAATCTGGTGTGTAACTTGACACTGCAACTGTGAGTGAGTCTTTCAGATGTGCATCAGTGAGGCGTGTTCTGTGTTTGTTCTTGATGAAGTTCATGTCAGAAAACGCTGATTCACAGAGATAGGTTGAACCAAACAGGCTGGCAACCTTCATAGCTGCTGTGCATACACCACTGTACTTCTCTGTATCAACGAGGCACCAAAAGTTTGGTGCAGCCTGGTGGGCTTTGAGGTGGAGGTCATTTTGCAATGTTATGATTTCAATCTCCACCTGTCCAGCATCCAAGTTGAACGTTGCACTTAGTTGCTCAGCACAGCATGTTGTGTCCACATTCATGAAAGGATTGGAAATGAATGACACACATGGCTCAAGCTGATGAAGGTCACAAAACCTATTCTCAAACTCTTGCCCAAGTCTGTTTATGACTTCACAGTACTTTTCTGCAACTTTGTCAAATGTCTCAGATGCAGAAGCATTGTCTTTCAGCACCGACTGCACAGAGGGAAAGTGCAGCACCTTCTTTCTCTGTATATCCACAGAAAAAACGTTCATCTTGGCTTTAAATGCATTTAAAGCACTTATCATATCAACAACAGTCTTACCTTTGCCTTGCAGCTCGCAGTTCAAGTTGTTTAGTTTCCCAGTAATGTCTGTCAAAAATGCAAGGTCAAGTGTCCACTCTGTGTCCTCTAGCAGTGAGACATCTTCGCCTTTGGACTGCATGAACGCTTTGATTCACCCAAAAGTGACAAAAGTGACAAAAAACTACGTAAAACTCGTCCTCTGCTGAGCCATCGGATTTCTGTGTGTAGCAGCAGGTCACCATATTCAGCTGACATATCCTCCAATAGCACCTTGAAAATCCTGCGCTGCTTTGCTTTGGAACGGATGTTGTTTATGATTTTCACAACGGGAGTCATCACGTGCTCAAAGCCGATCACTTTTGCACATAACGCCTGCTGGTGAATAATGCAGTGGTAATGCAGAAATGTTGGGAAGTCTGGGTCACCTTTACAGTGAGCGATGAAACCTGTATGTCGGCCGATCATAGCAGGAGCCCCGTCTGTAGTCACCGCTACCAGCTTTTCCAACGGTATCTTTTTCTGCACGAAAAACTCCTTCACCGTGTTATAAATGTCAACTCCCCTCGTAGTTGTCTTTAAGGGCAGTAGTGTCAGGAGTTCTTCTCTTGGGGAGAAATCTTCAAACACCATCCGGATGAAAACCGACAGCTGCGCTGTACTGCTGCTGTCCACGGACTCGTCGCACTGGATGCTAAACCAGCTGCACTTAGCCAGATCCTGGTCCAGCTGATCGGCCAAGTTACCAGACATAGCTGACACTCGTCTAGCCATCGTAGATGCCCCCAGTTGGACGTCGGAGAGAGCGGAGATTAGATCGGTTACATTTTTCTCATCGTTTAGTACAGTGTTAGCAATTATACGCATTGCTTCTTTGACAACTTCTCCGTCTGAAAATGCCTTCTTCTTCTTGATCAGAAAATGTGTAGCTCTAAACGAGGCTTCGGTTGCTTTTTGTGCTTTGTTGCTTACTCAAAGCTGCCTTTAGATCGCGGGCTTTTTCTGCCCGTAGTGCGGTCCCTGGTGGGTAGTTAGCATGGTAGCTTTTGTGACAGGTAGTGAAGTGTCTCTCCACATTGTGCCGCTTTGCCGTGGCCACAGTCGCCCCACAAATGAGACACACGCAGGTTTCTTTCACAGTCGTAAAAAAGAACTCCTCCTCCCAATCGTTGTGAAAGTGATACGTTTTCTTTCTTTTTTCTGCCATGTTTTTGGGGTACTAAACTGCATTAAGCGCCCACCTTCGCTGCGCCCGCCAACTTACTCTCCACTTGTCGCGCACAATACTGACGTTAGAACTAGAGTAGGTCAGAGTTCACCTATCTAAACTTATGTATAATAAACATATTTTTAAGATAGTCATTTTTAAATCTATATGAATGCAAGTGTGATTAAAAAAGAATAGCAACAGAATCAAATATATATAAATTATAGAATACATATATATATATATATTATTTCATTTTAGACGCAGCTCACTAGACGCTATTTTTAGAACAGGCCTGCGGGCGACTCAAGTGGTCTTTGGGGGCGACCTGGTGCCCGCGGGCACCGTGTTGGTGACCCCTGCTGTAGATTTTATGGCAAGAAGGGCAGCTTCAGTTACTATTGTTTGATGGACAGTGTTTCTTGTAGGGATGCACGGTGATGTGAATTGCTGTTAATATCATAGCGCATCCCTTAATGAATGTATTATTGTGTGTGTGTGTGTGTGTGTAGGCATGTGTGTTTTGTCTTATTATTATTATCTTTTTGTTGTGTTGTCGTTGGGCGTTGCCGCACAATGGTGGGGGGTGGGGGGGGGGGGATACAAGAAAAAAATGTGTTCAATTATATTGTAAAACATTTTGAATCTTTGGAAACATAATAAAAATATATATAAATTAAAATTAGAATGACTGAATGCGGCTTCATGTACAGTAACAGATTGGTGGTATAGAACAGGGCGGTGTCTTACCCGCTGCAGCCGATCACTTTGTTGTACAGGTATGACGGAAGGCCTTTGAGGTGGACGTTGTTGTCGACGAAGACAAACTGCAGCTCCCGCGAACGACCCAAGTCTGAGAGGGAGTTACAGACACACACACACACACACACACACACACACACACACACACACACACACGTCATCAGTCAGTTATCTGTGAGCCATGTCCAGCATCTATAGTTAGGTCCTTAAATATTTGGACAGTAACACAATTTCCATAATTTTGGCTCTGTATGCCACCACAATGGATTTGAAATGAAACAATGGAGATGTAATTGAAGTGCCGACCTTCAGCTTTCATTCAAGGGGTTGAACATAAAGTGTATGAAATGTTTAGGAATTACAACCATTTTTATACACAGCCCCCTATTTTCAGGAGCTCAAAAGTAATTGGACAAATGAACAAAAGCATAAATAAATAACATTTTAATTTTTAATACTTTGTCGAGAATCCTTTGCAGGCAATGACTGCCTGAAGTCTGGAACCCATGGACATCACCAAATGCTGGGTTTCCTCCTTTGTGATGCTTTGCCAGGTCTTTAGTGCAGCTGTTTGTTCGTGGGTCTTTCTGCCTTTAGTTTTGTCTTCAGCAAGTGAAATGCATGCTCGATCGGGTTGAGATCAGGTGATTGACTCGGCCATTGCAGTATATTCCACTTCTTTGCCTTAAAAAACTCCTGGGTTGCTTACGCAGTATGTTTTGGGTCATTGTCTGGGGTAGTGGTGGTCTGTGGGGTAGTGGTGGTCTAGTGGATAGTGAGTTGGACTTGTGATCAGAAGGTTGTGAGTTCAAATCCCGCCTGAAACCACACCACTACTAGTGTGCCCTTGAGTAAGGCACTTAGCCCTCAGTTACTCCAGGGGGAATGTCCCTGTAATTCGTCATTGTAAATCGCTTTGGATTAAAAGCGTCTGCTAAATGGCAAAATTTAAAATTAATTGTCTATCCATATTGTGAAGCGCCATCCAATCAACTTTGCTGAATTTGTCTGAATCTGAGCAGACAGAATATCCCTAAACACCTCAGAATTCATCCGTCTGCCTCTGTCTTCTGTCACATCATCAAAAAACAATAGTGACCCAGTGCCATTGGAAGCCATGCATGCTCATGTCTTCGCACTGCCTCCATTGTTTTTTTTACAGATGATGTGGTATGCATTGGATCATGAGCTGTTCCAAGCCTTCTCCATACTTTTTTCTTTCCATCATTCTGGTACAGGTTGATCTTAGTTTCATCTGTCCAAAGAATGCTCTTCCAGAACAGGGCTGGCTTTTTTAGATGTTTTTTGGCAAAGTGTAATCTGGCTTATGAATGGCTTGCACCTTGTGGTGAACCCTCTGTATTTGTTCATGTGAAGTCTTCCCTTTATGGTACACTTTGATAATGATATGCCTACCTCCTGGAGACTGTTCTTCACATGGCTGGATGTTGAAGGGGTTTTCCTTTACCATGTAAAGGATCCTGTGATCATCCACCACTCTTGTCTTCCATGGACGTCCAGACTTATTTGTGGTGCCGAGCTCACCATTGCGTTCTTTTTTTCTCAGAATGTACCAAACTGTTAATTTGGCCACTAATAATGTTCCCGCTATCTCTCTGATGGATTTTTTGGTTGTTTTGCAGCCTAATGATGGCCTGTTTCACTTGCATTGAGAGCTCCATTAATGCATGTCGTGCATATACAGCAACAGCTTCCAAATGCAAATGCCACACTTGGAATCAACTCAGACCTTTTACCTGCTTAATTGATAACGAAATAATGAAGGAATAGCCCACACTGGCCCATGAAACAGCTTTTGAGTCAATTGTCCAATTACTTTTGGTCCCTTGAAAAAGAGGGAGCTACATATTAAAGAGCTGTAATTCCTAAACCCTTCCTTCAATGTGGATGTGAATACCCTTACCCTAAAGCTGAGAGTCCTTTTAAGACCATATTCATTATATAACTGTAACTTGAATATGTTTAAACAGCTAAAATAACACAAATTATGTCTGTGTCCAAATATATATGGACCTAACTGTATCTCCCTGGAGAGACACTCTGTCATGGGTTCTAAATACTGTGAGACCAATCCCACTTGGGGCTGTGTCAGTGTAATATCCAGGGCAGCCACAGTGCCAGATGTACAGAATGGATTGTATTTTTGTTATTTTATGACTGTAATTTATTCTCTATTTTCATAGTTCCTACTTCTACGTAGTAGTTTATGTCTTTTTTTTTTCGCCGTTCTGTCAGGTGTTTCACTGACCATTTCTCGGCAACTATGGACGTTAAAAAGGGTGGGACAAGACGCTCGCTCATGTGCGCAAAATTTAGAGTTGATTGTGATTTATAAAGGGAAGCAGGCGTGGAACTTGCGCACGGCAAATTCCGCTTGCTTGCGCACCATTTTATAAACCTGAATGTTGGTGTGCGTAAATGTTCTTGCTTTGCGTACGTACGCAAGCTTTTTACGCCAGTTCTACGAAAAGCTTTATAAATGAGGCCCCAGAAGAGGCTGGGGGGGTAGAAATCAGAGGATTAGAGGTTCATTGTAATGTATGGAACGGTATCAAACACGTGTTTGTGTCACGGATGGTAAAGACTGTATCTACGACTATGTTTGTGTTTGATACCATTCCATTCATTTACAATGAGCCCCGTCCTCCAATTTTTATCTTCCACCAGCCTCCCCTGGTCTTATCTTCTATGACATACGCCACTTAGCTGACACTTTTATCCAAAATGACTTCCACTGTAGTGAGTGCATGTTCTTCAGCATATATGGTCCCAGAGGGAATCTAACCCACAACCTCAGCGTTGTTAGCGCCATGCTCTACTAACTGAGCCACAGAGGACCAGACTAGACGTTCCATGGATCCCTTGGATGTGAGGGTTCCTGAGCGGTCTTCTACAGTCAGTAGTACACACTGCTAGTGTCTCCTGTCAGGCACATGGCAGGGCCACGTGAGGAGCAGGCTCTCCTTCCACCTGAGCTAGCTCTCACATTAGCATCAACGCTAGCTAGCGCAGTAGAATATGCACGGCTGACTGTGGCACCACACTCTGCCCTTGATGTAAACCTGAGTCGATGTTATCCTTGACTGTTCCTCTGGCAACGATGTAGAGATAGGGGAGGGAGCCTTTGAAGATGGGAGGATGGAAGGCAGAGCGGGGGAGAGAGGCGAACCAGGAGGAGGAGAGGTAATACACACACACACATACACGCGTGCACACACACACACACAAGCGCACACACACACACACACACACACACACACAACGCCTACTCTGCCAACACTCATATCTACATCCCTACCCCCCCCAGCCCTTATTAGCATGCTAGGCTCATTACCCTCCTCCAGGAGCAGGGTGCCCCCCGCCTCACCCAGCCCACCCCGGCCCCCCCCAGGCTCCTTCTCAGCACCGAACAGTTGGGGGGCTCATCACACCTGCATCTTCACCCCGGGGTAACAACCACTCGACCGCTTTCATTACCGCAATTACCCTGCTCAGTCCATTATCCCGGGCCCACAGGGTTCAGCAGGGGTGTGACGTTGCAAGGATGGGGCCTGGGAGAGGAGGGGGGTAGGGAGGGAGGGAGGGGGAGGTGAGGATCAACGCCAGGCAATCCATCATAAAGGTGGCAAGCAAGGAGACACTTCGGCAGCCCTTCTCCAAATGACTGCTATTATGTCAATGAGGAGAGATTACTAAGCCATTGTAACGGTGCTTATTTCAGGATATTAAATATCGGTTCTGTATCGGCCAAAGGGTGTCTGCGTGTTTGTCTTTGCTTGTGTGCCAGCAAAACAAAGGAGTTGGTGGTGGATTTTAGGAGGAAGAGAAGGACCCCAGCCCCCATCACCATCAAGGGGGTGGAAGTCGAGAGGGTGGACTCCTACAGGTACCTGGGAGTACAAATTAATAACAAACTGGACTGGACTGGACTGACAACACCGAGGCTCTTCTCAGGAAAGGGCAGAGCAGACTGTTCTTCCTGAGAAGGCTGAGGTCTTTCGGTGTCTGCAACAAGCTGCTGCAAATGTTTTATCAGTCGGTGGTTGCCAGCGTTCTGTTCTTCGCCGTGGCCTGCTGGGGTGGAAACATCTGTGCCAGGGATGCTGCGAAGCTAAACAAACTGGTGAAGAAGGCCAGCTCTGTGGTGGGGACCGGGCTGGACAGCCTAGAGGTGGTGGCAGAACAGAGGATGGGGAAAAAACTGGCGGCCATGCTGGCCAATCCCTCCCACCCGATGTACTGCGAGCTGGCGGGGATGAGGAGCAAGTTCAGCCACAGATTTGTTCTCCCCCGTCAAAGTACAAAAAGATTTGGACAGTCCTTTGTTCCAGCTGCACTCCGACTCTACAACCAGGCCCTGCAGGGTGGGGGAGACCTGGAGCTGGAACTTTTGGAACTTTTTACTTATTGAGCCTGCACTGTTTTATGTATTTTATTGAATGTTTTCTGTTTTCTGTATTGAATGTTTTCTGCCCTAACTGAGCTGTTTGACAACAAAATTTCCCCATTGGGGACAATAAAGGTTTTCAATCAATCAGCTTGAAGTCAACTGTGTGTGCCTAGGCACCAGGAGCAGAAAAGCAGGTTATCTACACGCTTCTGATCTTCTGGGTGTGTATGAGGTAAGAGGATTCCTTCTGGTGCAGGCTACACACACACACACACACTCACACACATGTGTGAATGTGTAAGGGCATTCAGACACATTTCCACCAGCAGGCATGCATGTTCCAGCCAGAAGGCCCAGATCAAAAGGGCCCGGGACCTGGGATGAGCACACCAGATCCCTGGGTCAGGCTGGGCCTGGATGGGCCTGGCTGTGGCCTGAGGCTGGATGGGCCCCGCAGACACAGCCTGGCCTGGGACTGGGCCTGAACCCCTGACGTCACAACATTAGCATATGCCACGCACATGGCAGCCTAGCAAACAAAGATCACTCTGTAGTGGGGAGAGAGAGAGAGAGAGAGAGAGAGAGAGAGAGAGAGAGAGAGAGAGAGAGAGAGAGAGAGAGAGAGAGAGAGAGAGAGAGAGAGAGAGAGAGAGAGAGAGAGGGAGAGAGAGAGGGAGAGAGAGGGGGAGAGAGAGAGGGGGGGAGAGAGAGGGGGAGAGAGAGAGGGGGAGAGAGAGAGAGGAGACCGAAGAACACAGAGTTACCCCCCCGGTGGCTGACCTGAGGAGACAGAAGCCTGGGTGGTTGGTGTGTAACTTGGGGGGGGGTATCCTTCAGCATCAACTCCCATGACAAAGTAATCAATGGAGCACCATGACTCATTACAGCACAACGTTTCACAGGTGCCATTCAATCAACCCTATCAATATGAACACACACACACACACTCCTATGGCAGCACTCTGTAATTAAATGCTCTCGAGAGGAGACACAGACATGAGACAGACAGATACACACACACACAGACAGACAGACAGACAGACAGACAGACAGACAGAGAGAGAGAGAGAGAGAGAGAGAGAGAGAGAGAGAGAGAGAGAGAGAGAGAGAGAGAGAGAGAGAGAGAGAGCTAAAGCTGTTGAGAGTTTGAAACCCCCCAGGATGAGAAGAAGAGTCTCACTCCTCCTACCCTGAGGCAGTCGCATTCTTTCAGAAGAAGTCGACGAATGGGAGTTACTATAGAAACAAGGGTGCCGCAGGGAAACCAGCTATATTGATCAGGGACTATTAAGATCTCAAACTGCATAAAAATAATCCAGCGCTTACTGTTTTGAACCCCTGGGGTTGTTGATGTTGGTTTACATGGATAGACTCCATTCATTTATCATCTACAAAGCACAGCCTTTACACCAGCTGCTAATACTCAATCATCTTAAATCTCAAAACACTCTTAGAAGTTCTCTTCATTGAAGTGTTTGGATGAGTAGTTGTCTATCTTTGAGGGGTAGTAGTGGTGTGGCCAAGAGGATAGTGAGTTGGACTGGTGATCAGAAGGTCATCAGTTCTGGGAACATGGGAACACCGTGCTAGGAACTTAACCCTAAATGACCCCCCCCAGGGAGACTGTCCCGGTAATCTCTAATTTAACCATTTTGTCCAATTTTGGACAAAATGGTTAAATGTCCAGTGTGAGCTGTGGTTCTGTGGTGCTGTGGTTCTGGGGTTCTGTGGTTCTGTGGTGGCCAGGTGAGGAGTGGCGTCCACATGCCTGGCACAGAGTAAAAGACGTGTCGGAGGTGCGGGAGTGTCTCTCTAGCCTTTGTTCTGCAGCGTATCCTCCCTTCAAAGACTTTCCACTGGCTTCAGAATCATCAGGAACAATAAAACACATCCCGCCTGCTGGCTAGCTGGCTGGCTGGCCGGCTGGCTGGCTGGCCGGCGGAAGCTGTGATGAAGCCAGGCAATATGGGAATAGAATAACAGATCTGAATCGTATCGTGGTACATGCCATCTCGATTGGAAAGAAGTTGTCAATGGAAGTAGGGGCACAATGAAGTGCCTGAAACGGAATAAGCGACGCCCCACCCGCCCCCTCCCGATCCAATCCCCAGATAATGGATAATATGCCTTCAGACTGTGGAACTGTAAATAAAAGGTCATTCAGGTGACTGCATTAGCTTTCATACCAAATGAATAAGCTACTCACATAACCTGAGCACCGACACCGTTTTCATGATTTAGGTAGAGAGAGAGGAGGGTATATAACTGAATAGGACAGTGTGTCCGTTCAGGAAGAGAAATCCGGCACTTCACTGCTGACCACGTACGACAGCGCCTACGCCCCGCTGCTGATGACATACTGTAGAGCGGTAGTGTAATTACCTTTAAAACCTTTGATGCCTGACCTCCAGTTTGACCCCTGACCGCAGTTTGACCCCTGATCCCCAGTTTGACCCCCCCCCACCCACCCACCCGTTCCCCAGGCGAGGCTCACCCAGGGGCAGCGAGGCCAGGCGGTTGGCGGCCATGGAGAGCTCGTTGAGGCTGTGCAGCTGACAGAGCTGTCGGGGGAAGCCCCTCAGGTGGTTGCGGTCCAGGGTCAGGCACTGCAGGGACAGGCACTGGTGCAGCCGCTCCGGCAGGCAGGCCAGCAGGTTCATGGACACGTCCAGGGTCTCCAGGTCCCGGAGGTCCCCGACCTCTGCAACGCAGCACACACACACACACACACACACACACACACACGCATGAGGACACAGACACACAGACACGTACGCACACATGGAAACACACTCGCATGCACGCAAGCACACACACACACAGACACGTACGCACACATGGAAACACACACGCACACACACACACACTATACAGTAGCTACCTCACACTGATTGAGGGCATACTGTGCTAACCCTTGAAATAGGGGTCCCGTGTTGATCAGCCGTCCACTCCCCAAATGTTGAGAGAACAAAGACACTGTGCCGCTCAGCGGAACATGTGTGCCAGTCAGAGGGTGTGTTCTGTGTGATTGTGATAGGAACCTGAGCCCAGAGTGAGTTAACAGGGTGGGTGATGGGACCCCCCTGTGGAGAGTGTGTCCACGGAGAGAGATAAAGAGCAGGTCTCCAGCTCATTAACTACACTAATGAGGACCAGAGAGAGAGAGACAGAGAGAGAGCGAAAGAGAAAGAGAAAGAGAGAGAGAGACAGGGAGAGCGAGAGCAACCGGTGTGTCAGAAAGGCCCTCAGGATAATCAAAGATTTGCATTCTGCTGCTATTGCTACTGATACTATTGCTGCTCTGGCTGCTATTGTTGATTGGTGATGTTGTTGTTTTTATATCCTGCTTTATTCTATTATTAGTGTTATTGGTGGTATACTTCTTATTATTCTTTTCCTTGCTTTGGTCAAATAGCTCAAAAAGTCCCTGACCAAAAATGATATGAATTTGCATGTCACAACTAGAGAGCATAAAAATTCACTTAAAATCAACTGTAAGTCTGATCGGTACAAAGATTTTTCAAATTCTCATAGATTTGGCTCTGCTAGGTAAAGTCCCTGACCAAAAATGCTATAAATGTCCATGATTAAACCCTAGGTGGCTCTAAAATAATACATCTTCTTCTAATAACAAAACTTCACAATGCTGCCATTTCTACCCTGTTGTATGAAAATGTATGAAACTTGGTACATACTGTATGTCTTTCCTAATGGGGAACATATTTGCCTCAAGAACCCATAAAGTCTGCCATGATGGATTTTTCTGCAGGAGGAAAATGTGGCCAAACTTAAAATCAACTGTACCGTAAGTCAGATTGGTCCGAAATTGTATGAACATCCCTCCACTGATTAAGCACATCAGTGGAGGCTCCTCCATAGAGGTGGAGGAGGCCTGGCCTCCCCAATAATTTGAGAGAAGAGAGAGAGATTTTAAAAAGCAATAATTATATATATATATGTTTTATTTATTTAACAAGAAACATATTTTTAAAAAATATATATTAATATTATTTCCGTTTTGTTCATAAATCTGAATTTTTCCATGGCTAAAACCCAATATTGCAATTGTAAAGCACCTACAGGCCAGAATCCCTATCCGTTTGTATTGAGGGAGACCAGGCCTCCCCCAGGAAAGTGGTTTCTCATAGAAGTCAATGTAATGCCATTTTTTTCATGGCAATATGTGATTGGTCAAATCACTGAAAATGGGTGGGCAGAGGAGGCCTGGCCTCATCATGCATTGAGTCCAGGGCTGAAAGATTGACATTTTGTTCGTCCAATCACATGAAGCCATTTTGAGAATTCGCCAGTCACTTCAGTCAAAGAAACACTAGCCATAGTGGCTACCTGTCAACTTGTCCTTTGCAGGACACGTCTAGAACACCCATGGCTATTATCCCTGAAAATAATAGCTCATTTGGCCAAATACTTTTGCTTAAAATGACCTCGGAAGTCGGCGAGATTCTGGCGCGATTTATACATCGAATAGGTAGACAACATTTAGGATTTATTGAACAGTTTTATTTTTAATGTAGTCGATTTCGAGGAGGCCAATTTTTTTCCACTTGCTCGCTTCACTCGCGATGGAATGTTCCCTGTTCTTCTTATCTGTCTTTGTGCTGGCCAAAGGCATACTATTTGGAGTGTAAGCTACAATCAGAAAGTTCTGATTGATGGAATTCATTGTGCAGAGTTTAGCCTATGTGCCTGCCTGAAGAAATGACATTGCTGTAAGTATATGAGCCTGCCTGATAATTAAGTTGAGAAATGACATTTGGATGTAATATAAATGCCCAGTGAACATGTGTAAAAGGCAGAAATTTGATAATTATGTGGTTAAAAAACTATTTTGTTTAGCCTACATTTTTCATTCTTCTTCTTCTTCTTCTACAGCTTCAACATGTAATCATCAATTTAAAATCAAGTTTAGCATATAAAAAAGATAAGTAACAGTTTCTTTATCAAATGTAGTTTTATTCAATATATTAAATATAAATATATTTTTTAAAAAGTTGAGTTAATTACCAGGCAGGCTCATAGACTTACAGCAATGTCATTTCTTCAGAGATAAGAAGAACAGGGAACATTCCATCGCGAGTGAAGCGAGCAAGCGGAAAAAAATTGGCCTCCTCAATTCTGGAAGTCACCAGCCTCCACTGGTGCACATCTCTCTATAGGGTGTTAAAGGATAAGAGATCCGTTTAAATATATCTGAGAAAATGATATGAAAAGGAAAAAAAGACAAATATTTTTATTTTATTTCAAATGCTCTGAGAATTTGCCCTGCTACGTCAATATTTAAGGCAGTCGACAGGCTGATAGAGGGCACTACAATGTGTTACTATGTCGAAGCATTTCAATATCAGATATGAGATATTTCAGATAACTCAAAAAACAGGCCTTTGAAATGTGACCATTTTGGCTAAAAGCTAAGGCTAATGCTAATATAGCACTTTAAAACTAATCTTCTCATGACCGCTTTACCTGATTCAGTCAGATGGGGGTGGCATACTATGCTAGGCTGGCAGATTATAGTGTAAACACAAGTAGTGAAAGTAGTGAAATGCTTGACATAAACTATACAACTGGGGAAGGTTAATCCACAATGGATTTTCGTATTTACGCTTAGTGTATATTATCATCATAGCATAGTAGCCTATGTATATCAGGCCATAATTAGGTGACTACACCTACCTTACAGGCATGTGGTCCTAGGCTACTTCATAATATCATAGCTTAGTATATCATGAGTTCAGCTTGGCCCATATTAGGTGAGTGGTCTACCCCCCTGTCTGTAAGTCTACCCCCTATCTGTCAATCTACAACCTGTCTGTAGATCTACCCTGTGTCTGTCAATCTCACCCCATTTATGGTTATATCTGTAGGAACATGCCCCATTGCCGCTTGCGGTTATATTTGAACTTGTATTCTGCTGTATTCTGCCAATGTAGAAGGAACCTGAACCCAATAATTGTACTCTGTGTACCTGTACATTGATGTAATAAAAGCAATTCAGATTCTGAGAGAGAGAGAGAGAGAGAGAGAGAGAGAGAGAGAGAGAGAGAGAGAGAGAGAGACAGAGAGAGGAGACAGATAAAACTCTTAGTGAGGTGTTATACCTGGGGGAAGGCTTTTTTAGCTTTTAGCTAGAGAGAGAGAGAGAGAGAGAGAGAGAGAGAGAGAGAGAGAGAGAGAGAGAGAGAGAGAGAGAGAGAGAGAGAGAGAGAGAGAGAGAGAGAGAGAGAGCAGGTGGAGAAAGAGGCTCTCCTGTGGCACTGGACAAAGGGGTAGAACAAGCATGTGCTTACACACCGACTTGAGTCCTCTATCGCCCTCTGTTGTCAAGACGAGTATTTACAGTGCCTCTGATAATTGAGTGTCTACGCTGAAGACAATCCTACCCCGAATGGTTTTATTGAAAATCTTCACTCTGATACAGCAATATACACTCAGCGAGCACTTTCATAGGAACACCTATACACCTATTTTCTTGGCACACTTTGGACCTGTTAATACCAATCAACCATCGTTTGAATGCCACTGCCTATTTGAGTATCGTTGCTGACCATGTGCATCCCTTCATGGCCACAATCTACCCATCTTCTAATGGCTACTTCCAGCATGATAATGCACCATAGCAAAAGTCGTCTCAAACTGGTTTCATGAACATGACAATGAGTTCAGTGTTCTTCAGTGGTGACCTTCCCAGTCACTGGATCTGTATCCAATATAACACCTTTGTGATGTGGTAGAACGGGAGATTCAAAGCTTGAAAGTGCACCGGAAAGAAAATCTGCAGGAATTGCCTGATGCAATCATGTCATCGTGGACCAGAATCTCAAAGGAATGTTTCCAACATCTTGGGGAATCAATGCAACAAAGAATTGAAAGTGTTTTGAGAGCAAAGGGAGAGCCCTACCCGGTATTAGTATAGTGTTCCTAATAAAGTGTTCAGTGAGTGTATATCTTGTCAATCTCATAATGACTTAAATGATCAAATCAGTACACACACAGTTCTTAATATAACATTGTCTAGGGTATATTTCTATTTCTGCAACATGATTATGGGAGCTATCGTGCAATGCAACAATCGCATGTAAACACTTCCTAAATTAATAATGTTACACCCATCAAATATGCATGTGCCTCGAGAGTGGCCCTGTAAAGACAAGGTCATTCGTGTAGCTGTGCATTATCTTACAGTACACAGCAAATAAACAAACTGTTTTCGATGATTCAGAACAGCATTAGCATTGTCGACATAACAGCATTACCAACAAACAGCGAGACACCTAATGACCAGTCACCTCTGAAGAATTTCTTGGTTTTCATGATTCAGGCAGAGAGAGTAGGGTAAAGAACAGAAGCTACACTGTGTGCATGTCTATCCAGGAAGCCCAGGAAGCCCAGTAAGGCGAGATGTAAAGGTTGTACAAGTGTGGGGGCCTCAGTTGGAAAGCAAAGCAGGCCGTATGCTGGAATGCACTGAAGTGCTCGGATGATTGCCTTGGCTGGCCCACACTTCCCTTACACATTCCTCCTCATTCTCTCTCTCTCTCTCACTTCCCCTCACTCACCGCTGTGTCTGTCTGTCTGTCTCTCTCTCTCTCTCTCCCTCTCTCTATCTATCTTCCTCTCACTCACCTCTGTGTCTGTCTGTCTGTCTCTCCCTCTCCCTCCCTCTTTCTCTTCCTGTAACTCACTCACCCACTCAATTCTGTCTCTCTCTCCTTCTTCCTCTATCTCCCTCTTTCCCTCACTCTCTTTCCTCATCACTCTATCTGTCCACTGAGAAAGGGACACAATCCTATACTCCCATTCTTACATTAGGCCCTTGGTTCTCTGACAACGTCCTTTGGTGTTTGTTTGTAACAGCCTGTCTTCCATGAAGCGTCTGGAGGATTTCACTGATGAACTGGTTCAATAACCCTGACCAGCTGCTTGTCTGACGTCCTGTGATTCATACAGACATTTCCATTTTTGGCATTTTAGCAGACGCCTTTATCCAAAGCGACTAACAACAAAATACATTTGTCTAAGTAAGTGAATCATCTGTCCATCAGTCATCGTAAGAAAAAGTAAGCGGCCATTGGCAGTCAAACGCTAGAAGAAGGAAGAACAGACCAACATTGGGGCCAACAACTTCATCCCCAGTGAGAGTCTGCACTCCTAGAATCTACCGTCCTGTATCCACACTAATAGAAAGACGTGGATTCTATGCCAACACAGAACTCATCGCAGCATGTAGGCCTAACGGAGTTCGTGGCCAACAGCCAAATGTTGATGTTAACATTGCTGCAGCGATGATAGACTACCATGAAAGCTGGTATGATGAAAAGGGCCTTTAGGGACATGGTTAACATCACTTGTTAAGCTTAGAGAAGCATTGGCAAGCGGAAACAGAGGGAACATCCTGTAGGATGTAGGTCACATGGCCATGCAATGCATATGGATCATAATACTGGCAAAGACAATGGAGAAGCGTGAGAGTATAAACACACGTTATGTAAGAGTGCAGACTGGAATCCGTCCCATTAGGGCCTACTCCTACTGAAGACTGTACAGAGAGATCGGGGGGGCTGGGGTTGGCAAGAACTGTTAGATAACTATCTACAAGACGCTATAGACTCTTGACTTTGTATAGATTTTTTAGTTTAGTCCTGAGATTTCCACACAGCATCTTATCGAATTTGACCTCGTACATAATTTCCGCCTCAGCAGGCACCTACTCTACACAGACAGTACTGAACCTACTCTACACAGACAGTACTGAAACATGCTTGCAGCAGGCACCTACTCTACACAGACAGTACTGAAACATGCACCTACTCTACACAGACAGCACTGAAACATGCTTGCAGACTTGGATGCAGAAAACTGCATTCAAAACATGACAAGCATCAATGAAGGATTCAAAGAACTTTGATTAAAAAGCGTACGAGGACATTTCTCTTGCACGTGTGGAATGCAACGCAGCACAAGCAGGCAGCAGCACAAGGACCCGCGCCGTCAATGCCCTCACTCACCATCACCCTCCTGACTACATACCCAGTACACACACACTATCCCTGGCTGCTGCTGCTGCTGCGAGAAAAACCCCCAACAACACTGCTGCCTCTCTCTGGGCGCCTGCCTGACATTCCACAGGCTGTTCCTTACTGCATATTTTTTACTCACCGTTACTAAATTAGGAAAGCAGAGAGAGAGAGACTGAGGTGTGCGGTTGCCAAAAGGGGAGGGGAGACGAGGGGGGGGGGAGGGGGGCGGGGGAGGGCGGGAAGATGTTGGCAGCTAGAAGACAGGTCTGGATTTGCTGAGGAGGGCCGCTGGTCACCGCCAGCCCCAGTCACAGACACACTACAGCCCAGAAATAGCCCTGTCTGACAGTGGCTGGGGCCGAGGGGGGGACTGAATCTGTCTGTGGACCCAGTCTGTCTGTGGACCCAGTCTGTCTGTGGACCCAGTCTGTCTGTGGACCCAGTCTGTCTGTGGACCCAGTCTGTCTGTGGACCCAGGCTAAAGCTTCCACAAACAGATACTCACTGTCTTCATTGGGCCCGGACAATCAACAGGAGAAAGCCACCCTCCAGAGCTTTAGTGAGGTGTCTTTGGTACAGGCCTTGCTTGAATATGTGACACTGCATAGAGCTATACTGTAACCTCATCCTTACAGTCCCTGCTGCCAACACTTTGTACTTGGGATTGAACACATTGTAGTAGTCACTGTGGGTGTGTGTGTGAGAAAGAGAAAGAGAAAGAGAAAGAGAAAGAGAGAGAGAGAGAGAGAGAGAGAGAGAGAGAGAGAGAGAGAGAGAGAGAGAGAGAGAGAGAGAGAGAGAGAGAAAGAGAGAGAGAGAGAGAGAGAAAGAGAGAGAGAGAGAGAGAGAGAGAGAGAGAGAGAGAGAGAGAGAGAGAGAGAGAGAGAGAGAGAGAGAGAGAGAGGAGACAGATGAAACTCTTAGTGAGATGTTATACCTGGAGGAAGGAATTTGAGCTGGTTGTTGGCCAGCCTCAGGTGCCGTAGAGACCTCAGTCTGCCGATCTCAGGACAGATGACCTGCAGAGCGTTGTCACTCAGGTCCAATGACTGGAGCTTGGCCAGGTTTCCTACAGCTGATGACCACGCACAAGCACCAGAGAGCCAATTATACCAATGCCAATTATGACAATCAGGGGTGTCAACTTTATGGCGACAGGGGGGTGGAGGTGTGTGTGATATAAATATATCATGTGATATATATATTAAAATGTTTCAACCCCCCCGACCTGTTGTTTCTACCTCTTTTGGGGGGTTCCAAGTCTTAATTAGCGGGGTCAATTCAAAACATGACAAACACTGCTCTCATACTGTACAAATTCAATCATTAAAAAAGAAATAAACCTAGAACATTATCGTCTTCCATGATGTCAAATGGTCATCGTCTAGCAATAAAACAGAGAAGCATTTACCTTCAGGAATGATGGCTATGTTATTGGAGTGTAGATACCTTTGGAAGAGAAAGTAACATTTACACTTTTGGGAAAAGCAAATAAGTACTACCGGTAAGTAAATCACAAATGAGGACACAACACTAGCTATATGCTTATTCAACAGTATTCTGGGGGGGGGCTTTCCTTCCCAAGACATAATGAATCTATTAACTCTGGTGCCATCTACTGGACATAATGGGAAACTACAGGTCCCAAAGTTCATCTCCGTCATTATGAATGCCATTACAGTCTAGGTTACTTGTGCCAGCATGCATGGCAGTGGAACATTGGCAGGCAAAGTCAATAAGAACACACTGATCCAAAAACCCAGTTATGGTGAGATGTATTTGGATAAGAAATATAATGTACAGTACAGTTAAAGGGTAGAATACTCACAGCTCAATCAAGTTTGGGAGCTTCTGTGCAAGATTGTCAGGCTATAGTAGAGAGGGAGATGGGGAAGACAGAAAGAAAGAACAAGGAAATTGAGTTTTATTATTTGGCCTTATACAAATAGAACTCGACATAACAAGGACGCACCCCAGTCCACAAGTGGCAGGTCTCTAACCACATCCGTACCAGAGTTGTGAGTGAGTTCCTCTTCATGTAGAGCCTTTCCAAGAACTGCAGACCCTCATCCTTCAGGAGTTCCACAGGGAAGTTGTTGAGGTTCCTGTAGTTAAGGAACAGGTTCTTGTGGCGTTCCTGTTTGGCCATACATATCGCCTCATGGAGTTCTGAGGCCATTTCTGTGGAGAAGCCCCTTACCAAGGGGGGTTTCTCTGTCACTCTGCCTTCTATACCATTGTTGCCCCCCCTAGAACCATAAAGATAGAAGAGTTATTGATACAAAATAATCAGAAAAGTCATTCACTTGGGAATTAAATGAACAAAATACACAGCAAACATAACGACATTTATAACATGGCAACAACATAATGCCTACACTCTACAGTACATTATGATCAGCCAGAGACAGAGGGTGTCAAAGACATGATACACTTAGCAGGTGTTAGAATTCATAACCTGGGAGAAGTGTTAAGAGTTCACAAGCTGTGCCAGTTATGGCCACTGGTCTAGTCTTGTTATTCGATGATGGTTGCTACTACTAGTACTATTAGGCTAGGTCTGTTTACTGGCTGGCTAGCTTGTCTGAATGCTAACTGTTTAGCTAGCTGTGTAGCCCACAGAGCAAAGATACGGCAAAAGCGTTGTGCATAACATTGCAAGGCCAGACACAGCACGTTAATCCACTAGCCAGGGTTCATGATCAGCCTACATCACAAGAAGACTTCCAGGGCCCCGGCAGACACAAGACCGTTGACTGGTTAGCTTCGCCAGATAGCTAGCTTGCTAAGACGTAGACAGATAATTCATGTCAAACTTGTACCCAACTTTACCGTCTACTGGTGAAAGCACTTTACGGTCTCATCACGTCCCTGTACGCATATATATCGATCTCCTCTGGTAAGGGTTTTAGCTGTCAACACAGATGTACGTCACTGTGATGCGTCAAGAGTGCTACTGCTGGGCCGCTGGGTGTTGTCGTTCTTTGCGCTTCATAACAACTCAACCTTTTAGCCACACGAGGGCGCTCTGAGTCCGATAAATAAATCACTCAAGACAGGAGACAAGTTCTGCTGACAGTTTTTTTAGACAAAGTGGATTTGAGAAAATACTGTTTGCTCTGCATTCCATACAAGCGGTCAACTTCTATAATACAGTTAAATTCAAGTTAGATTTGTCATAATGAGACGCAAAATGGCTTAAGTGTGTCACACTGTCTTGGTGGTCCTCTGCCAGAGGTAGTGAAACTCTCGGAGAGCCAAGTTGGCTTTCAGTGTGCCTTTGTTGTGGTTCCAAAGCACATGATTTTCTTGGTAAAGAGCACATGCTTTTACTCTGTTCCAATTGGGCTGGAAACACCACAGTTGGCAGCAGTCCTGGAGCAAATGGGGAGACAGGTTCCATTATGGATCGGACTGCATTTTGGCCCATAGCCACCTCCCCCTCAGTGCTTGGCCCTTATCTCTTTGGTGTATCAAGATCTGAGACATGTCAGTGATCTGAAAGGACTGGGTAGGCGTATCAATGGAGCACTTTAGTGTCCATACAATAGCTTACTGGAGGGCCTGGTCCAAGTGGATTCATCACCTATTTGACCTCCACTGGTTAGGTCACTGCAACTGTCTGTTAACCCTTGAGCTGAGGTTGAACTAAACCAAAGTGGCTTAATCCAAAATCAAGCAATGCTCTGTGTTTTCTGGACAACCACAACCAATGAGAAATATAGTGTAAATGTTGTTTATCTGAGGGATATGAAACAATACCTGTGGTCACTGAGATGAGAATGTGTTTTATTTCAATATATATATATATAGATATCCTCCCCTGAAAAATGCAAGTAATCATATTTGTTGCATACATTTTTATTCAACTTAAATCTTGTGGTAATTTTAACTAGAAAAAGCAAGAATCAGAGAAACTAACATTCTCCTCTCCTTCAGCCATTCAAATAAACAGTTTATTTTCCCCATAATGTAAAGTATTCAGAATATATTGATAACAGGAATACATTCTTACAACAGAATATACAAAAGAAAACAACAACAATTGAAACCTCTATCTAATTAATCATTTCAATATAAACACAGGAGTTTGTATGAATAATTTACACACATCAAATTCGTAACAAATTGGCCATTTTTCGTAAAAAAAGAAAAGAAAAAAGATATCATATCGACAAGAGTCCTGTTTCCAAAGTCAGATCAATGTTGCTCTCCAGTGGTAAAATTGAGGCAAATAAAAAGTCAGACCACTAACATTGAAATATCCATCATCATTATTATAACTTCACACCAGCGGTAACTGGCAAATTTAAAAGACCATAGAAATCCACGTACTGTAACCTAACTAGCAAGCTGAGATTGTTGGTTAGCGTCATCTAGGACATGACAGTGAGTCGGAACACCCAGACATCTGCATCTCTGATCATCCCAACGCATTCATTCATTCACTCCCTCCCAGGTTGGACTCAAACGAATGAGGAGAAGCAGACATAACAACATTTCAGTCCACTGAAAACAATACACCCGCCGTACAGCTCTACCACGCTGTTGAAAAAATAGATATGTTTTTGTCAGTCTTACATTTAGGAGTATTAAATAGGAGACACAACATTTCCTCCCCGTCACATGTTTGTGTTCCTCCTGTCCCAGTAATAGGCTAGGTGCACGATCTCCCTACTTCCTGAAAGGCACCTGGCATGAACATATCCTGTCTCACTCTATTGGTTTAATTGATTAATCAGCTGTGCGGTAAACTGTTGGAACACACAGTGCACAGCTGATTAATCAATTAAACCAATAGAGTGAGACAGGATATGTTCATGCCAGGTGCCTTTCAGGAAGTAGTGAGATCGTGCACCTAGCCTATTGGAATAGAAGCCCAGTAGGAGAGATGGGATGGGATGGGATCAACGCCTTGTGACAGAGCGGGTCTCTGGCCACCGTACTGAGGGAGAGGGGAGTGAGATGATGACATGGGAATGAGTCAGGGGAAACTCGCAGGGGGTTGGTATGTGTCCCTTAGAAGATCAACTGTTTGAAACACCAGGGTCTTTGTTACCAAGTCCTTCAATGGAGCATCACAGTGCTGTTGTACCATTGGTTTGTTGGTCGTTTCCTCACCACGACAGCAGACCACGCACTGCCTGGGACTGAGGGACTACATGTGTTGTATATTAGAACTTCCATGACCACTGAATGAACTGATTGTCTAAAATGGTTCAGTCTGAACTGTATTGATTGTGAAGTCTCCCACTCATTCAAGACCAATCTAATTTGGAGTAATTCGGTGCAATTTTAGGGTCAAAAACAAAACAACAATCAATAATTCAATAACTCAGGTTCTGTCTCTCTAGACCCCTATTGTAAGCATATAGAGGAATGCTAAGCAGATGAACAGTGACATGAAATATCAAATAGTCATATATTTCTTGCGATGGTATGCAATGCATTAGAACTACTCCAGCCTAAGGACACGATCGGCATCTTATTCAAACCATGAGAGACAAGCCTGTCCATGCCAAAGGTTCCAATAAAGCTGGTAAGCAAGCACACACGGATTGCTATTCCCCAAAACTACTCTTAAGTGTATTGTAAACGTCACTTTGTTACATTTTTGTCAAATGACTACCCGTATCTACTGTGAGAAAGACAGAGAGGGGGGCCCCCGATAGCGAGCGAGAGAGAGAGAGTGTGTGTGTGTGTGGTGTGTGTAGCAGTACTGCAAGTCTAAGGAACTAAGAAACTCTGGCAGCATTTTTATGTAAACCAACATTCACTTAGCATCAGGCCAACTCATAATATCATCATGGAATATTGAAAAAGTAAATAAATAGATGTCAATACTTAAGAGACATAGAAAAGGATACTCTACAACTAAATGTGATACACTTGCTGCACCCATATACATAACGCAAAAACACAAGCACAGAGCTGGTGATCTGGGTTTATTTTTCTTTTAACAAATACCACACACACACACAAAAATAATTTTTCATCCAGCAATGTGCCACTCTACCAACCCGGGATCCATTGCTACCCTCCATTTTGTTTTGAATTCCTGGAGTGTTTTCTTTAAACCAAACAAAAATGAGAGATAAAGAGATTAAGAATGTAAGTGCGTTTGTTTAGAACGGCCAGGCTTTCTCCACGTCCCCCTAACCCAACCTGTCTCCTGAACCATCAACATCTCTGGTTTCAACTCCCTAACTTTGGACAATACAACTCTGACATCCTCCTCCATATGACCAGTCCCTCCTACCTAATCATTTCCACAACCAAAATCAGAAAGAACAAAAAAAAAAAAGTTTTCCCCCCCAGGTTGGTATAATGTTGATTGCAGAACATCATTTGATATGAATATGAAATGTCCCCTCTTTACCTCAACAGCACCCCCTAGAGGTGAGGGGCCGAGGCTCTTCTGTAAAGGCCTACTGCACTGTATGTATAACAACATGTTTTTTGTTTTTTTTAAGCAGCGACATCAGCAGCAGCAAACTTAGAGAGGGGGGGGGGGTCTGGGGGGCGGCTACGGAGTTCTCCCCCTCTCCCCAGGCCACTCCACACCTTCAGCCCAGAGAATACCCACAAGCCCCGTGATCAATGGATCTAGTAGGGGAAATGACCTAGAATCAGTTGGAATGGTATCAAATGAGAGATACAATAATTCACGAATAAGATGTATTTATGTGTGTGTGTGTGTGTGTGTGTGTGTGTGTGTGTGTGTCTGTGTGTGTGTTTGGGGGGGGTGGGGGTTCCCCCAATAACTATGGAATCTGGATGAACATGTGCAGTACTGCAGTGTGTTTGTTGAGCGATGCTGCTGAGGCCAGACCATGGAGGTGGGGTGGAGGAGGCAGGCGAGGATGAGGATGATGAGGGGAGAAGGCCTTTATGCACCAGTGTGATAGTCAGAGAGAGTAGTAGACTGTTTGGAAACATGAGGTGTTCCTCTCACTCTCTCAATAACTGATGGGTGTTTGGTAATGTCCAGGCTGTTCGTATCAATGACTCTCTCCTTTCACACTACTGTACCTCAGAGCTGGTCATTTTAGAACTAACCCCCTGCTTCCTGTCCCCTATTAACTCCATGGTACCGACCCGTTTATAGAATGCCATGACACCTCTGCGTACTCTTATCAATGGAGCTCTAGCTTTGGGACCAAACCAATAGGGATATTACGGGTGGGGGGGGGACATTGACAAGCTCACAATTGAATGGCGTGCTTGAATTAATCTGCTGCGTAATCATTGTTTATAAACAGCTTTGATCGAGTGCCAAGAAGGCAAATTCTCATGAGCTGTCGAGAACTGTCAATTCAAACCAGACCCCTTTCAAAACAGTCAGTCACTGTGGCCAGCAGACTGCAGAATACAAACAATGGGTTCTTTTATTACTTCAGTCTTGAGCAAGTAACACTTTTCTATTGTTTTTGTTTTAATGGGGGGGGGGGGGGAGTTTGTCTCACAAAACACATTTCCGTGTTGATTCCCTCGTCATCAATGACTGAAACGCTGGTTTGGTTTTCCAAAGCTACGGCTTCACAAACATCCGTTTGACTGTAAACTCGACACACTTCACAACGGCACGGAAACACACTGAGCAGACAGGTCACACATATTTCACATTCATTTATCAAACTTTTTTTTTCTTTCAATAAATGACAGGTTCGTTCTGAATCCATCAACATACCCAAACAGTACCAAACAATATCCAAAAATACAGTTTACGCAAGCAAAACCCTCAATCCAAGTCAGCTGTATGAACTGAGGAACTCTGGTTGTGGGAATATTAACCAATATGTGCAGTGGAGTGAAGAGGATGGGTTTGAGGCAGACATCATGAACTAGGGAATTACTGGAATCAAATCTACTCAAATTCTCTGTTTATTCATGTTTTATTTTTTTGTTTTTTTACAAGAAAGATAGTGTTAACAACTTCAGTATGAATGAAATTGCATAGCTTTCTGGGCCAATTCTTATCAATGTTATCTCATAAGTACAAATGCCTACTGCCCACAGCTCACCTCTCCGCTCCATGGATTGTTGAGTTTGTGGTTTGTAGTGTTGAGTTTCACCAGGTAGAGAACAGTAATATTGTCCTTGCAGATACATGAGAAGAAAGTGAGATGTAGTCTTTTCATACATATACATAGATCTAAAAAAGAGTGAGGTAGATAAATGCTTGAAGGAAAAACAAAATGTCCCCCAATCATGAAAGCAAAGAAGAAAAAAAAAGAATAGAAAAATATCTCCATGTAATACTTACTTGCAGGGCGTTTCTTTTTTTTTCTTTTTTTACAGTGATTTACAAATCACAAATATCACAAAAGGAAAATAAACAAAAATAAATAATCATATAGGGAAAGCACGAGGGTAGGGGCGGGGAGGAGAGAGAAATAATATGCGACGTTTTGATGTGAATAATCCTTCAAAAATACATAACCAGATAGTCCTCTCGGTCAGTTCTCATACACGTTACTGAAATGTTTGCAATGACCAGTACTTCTAGTATTTGAAATGTATACCGTTTAGTTTTCAGTCTTTTTTTTTCATTCAGTGAAGATGGATCTACGCTTATCTTATCAACTATCTGACTGTGCTGTATACACACTGGGATTGGTAGTATTACTCAGATATGTCAGTATCGTTTATGGTAGGGGGTCGGTAGTGGGGGGGGGGGGGGGGGGGAGTCTCAGGTAAGTAAAGGGACACAATGCTCAGGGCAGGAGCCCTGCAGTAGAATGGAGTCAAACAGACACGGTGGCTCGAAACACCACACTAAACCGTGACCGAAACCCACAGCTCTCTTTCATCCAGGGCCAGGGGTCGATGGAGGATGACACTATCAGGTTCAGTGGTGGAGGAGGAGGAGGAGGAGGTTTAAGGGAAACCAGTAGACAACGATGAGAATGTACGGAGAAACGCAACGCCTTAACTTTACCCTGAGATTCCGTTGTGACTGGGTGGCGCCGCCCGCCACAGCGAGAGGAAACGACCGGCACAGGACTGTGGAAGGGGACGACTCCCGAGGAGCCACGGGTCAGATGAGAAGACCAACAATATCAACAACATGAATCAATACAATCACTATACCTCTAAACAAAAGAACAACGGAGAAAAAAAAAGTCACGTTCTAGCAAAAAGAAAATGTATTGTTTAAAAAATAGAAGGCATTGGACAATATGTGGCAAAAAAAACACCATACCTTTATGAGCAAAAAGAGAAACAACGCAATGTTTCGCATGAATTTTTGCAGACGTACAAGCATAAGAACAATGGACTGTAGTGGAAACGGTCAAAGATTAAACCTGAAGGATTTTCTTTATATATAATAGATATATATTACAACCACAAGAGAAACAAAGAATAAAATAGCAGCTTCTTTCTGTACAGACAATTTGATGAACATCTGAACCGTAAAAAAGTTATAAAAGTGACACAAACAAATGGTGTGTATGTAAATGCTGTGGTCTAACATACAACTGTAAGACCCAATATAGAAATGTCTGAATTATAGTATAGAGACTAATGACTAGTCTAAAAAAATTCCTGCTGTTTACAACAATGCCTCACTTGACTTGAGCAAACGCTTGCTTTACACGAGGTCGAGTCTGTTGAGTTTTTAGTGTTCAAATCAGTTTGCTTCTTAAGCCAATCCCTTCCCGTTTCGTTTTAAGTGTTTTTTTTCTTTTTCTTTATTTGCTTTTTTGGCGCTACGTCCTTTTTGCTTCATGTGTAACAGCACTTTGTATATGAACACGTCACGACTCAACCCCATGGGTGACCTCTGACACAGCGCATTAGAGTAATAGATGTTCACACATAACTTACATCTGGCCAAACTGGGAAGGGAGGTTATAGAAAATTCAAATCGATTTCATTGATCATAAACCTTTAAGATGATACAAAATACAATATTACGCCAGTGTAAAAATGTGAAGTGTCAGAACGCTTGATTTTGTTGCTTCCATGCTCAATCAAGGACAAAAACAATTGGAGTAAAGAACTAAACAAAAATAAAGGTACAATTTGGCAACAAATTTGGCAGATTTGACGTAACAAATTTGGCAGATTTGACGTTTAGCCCCTCCCTTTCTCAGTAAACCACTGGCTCCAGTGGCGGCCATTTTGACCCAGTGCTCCCAGTGGGTGGAGAGCATCATCTGTGAGATATTGGGAGGAGAGCAACTGCTCTTCTCTGTGGAGAGGTACACATGCATGACCGTCAACCTACTGAGTATAACACAGAGACCAACTACTTGAAGTGCTTTTTCCGTTGGATTTCGAGTCCAGATATGCTAGTAATCGATTTTCACAACATAATGCCCGCCCACCCATCCACACCCACCAACCAAACTGCCAATAATTCATATAGGTCTGCACTTTTAGCATTCCCCATTTGGAACTTTATAAAAAGTAACAAAAAACGATATATATATATAAAACATGTTTATCCGTCAGGAGAGAGACGAAGTCTTCGTGAAACGCTTTCTGTTTTCGCTCCGTCATCCTTGTCGCTGTGTCTTCCAACGCCACGGCAGGCCGTCGGTTTGTTTTGTCACTTTGAGAGAGAGAGAGAGTCGGTTGATAGAAATGAAAAATACAATAAAAAAGATGAAAAAGAGAATCCACTGGGGTACAGTAGAACATCAACTGACTGCCTCGTGTGTTCCGGACTCTTCCTTCTCTCTCAGGTCTGTTCTCCCTCCGGGGTTCTGCTCCATCAGAGAAAAACACAAAACGACCAGACCAGACTGACACGTAAAAAAAAGGGCATGTGTGTGTTTAGGAGAAGTTCCCCTTTTAGAGGACAGGCTCTGTTGAAAAGAGGGGAGGAGAGGGAGGGTGGGGGGGTGGGGTTGTCGGGGATATGGGGGGGAGGGGAGGGTTCCCCCTGGATCAGCAGGCCGACGACTGGGGCAGGGGCATGGCGCGCTCGTTCTTGCGCCCTCCATTCATGTGGGCGTAGGGCTGCGTGTCGTCGAAGGCGGGCCGCAGCATGACCGCCGCGGCGGGGCCGTTGACGGCCACCTGTCCTGAGTGCTTGTCCAGGGCCAGGCCCGGGGAGCAGGGGGACGAGGGGGAGGGAGAGGGGGCCTGGGCCTGGGCGGAGGCGGAGGGGGGGCTGGGGCCTAACGTGGGGCCTGCGGCGGGGGCTGTGGACCCGGGGGACGACGATGAAGGGGGTGTCTGTTGGCAGGGGGGGGTCTGCTGGGCCTGGGCCTGCTGCTGCTGCTGCTGGGACTGTGTGGACGACGTGGGGGCAGAGATGGGGGGGCGGCTGGATGCGGCAGGGTCCAGGGGGACGTTCTCCATGTTCTCCACCTCCATGTCCAGCTCCTCCGTGTCCGGGGGCTTGTTCTCCTCGCTGAAGAAGAAGCTCATCTCCCTGAAGGGGGGCTCCAGCTCCTCCTTGAGGCTGTTGATGATCTCCAGGAAGGAAGGACGCATCTTTGGGTTGTACTGCCAGCACATCCTCATCAGCTCAAACCTGGAGGACACACACACACACACACACACACACACACAGGCAGACAAACACGCACGCAGGCATGCACACGCAAACACAACACACACACAGTTAGACAACATCAACAGCTAGTCCCTTGTGGACAAACAGTAACCAGTTCAATTTGAATGGGTAAGTGGTGCCTGGCATAGTGGATAGTGAGTTGGACTGGTAATCACAAGGTCATGAGTTCAAATCCCACCTGGGAACACCACCACTAGTGTGCCCTTGAGTAAGGCGCTTAGCCCTAAGTTACTCCAGGGAGACAGATTTTCAGTCTCTTTTGGATAAAAGCGTCTGCTAAACGGTAAAAATGTAAATGTGGAAACGAATGCCAATATTTAGCTAACTTGGACATTTTTTTTAGAAGCTGAACGCAAACATAAACATGTTTTTCTTGACTTGTTTTGAAGGCCGGGGGAGGGAGGGGGGGGGGAGTGGAGGGTTGTTTATCAAGCAGTTATCTGATGTTGTGGTGTCAGTACCTCCTCCGGTCCACAGAGGACGCTGTACTCCACAATTAAGAGCCTGACCACAACCCAGGGATGTCACAAACAACTCCTCAACCACTCCAGGGGAACCCTATGATTTGTAGCCGTCGTTAGGCCTACCTCCAGTAGGATGAGTATGATATTTGATTCTCTGTGAAAATGACTGCATGGTGGTGACCTGGTGAGTTATTCTCACAGCGACGAGAAGCGGTATGTAGACAGAGCTTTAAGTTAGCCTTCCACCTAAACAACAACAGCAACAACAACAACAACGACAACGACAACAACAACAACAACGACAACAACAACAACTGAGGCATCGGCCGCGGTGGCAATGATAGGATGGTTTGGGGCCGCGGTGCATTCCGGTTCACCACACCTTTAATTATACACAAACAAGCTAAGAATACCCCAGGAGACGCAAGGCTGCTGTAACCAAATACCTTGGAGCTCTCTCCCTGCCAGCTCCTCTCTAACTAAGCTGTGGGCTCGCTGCCTGGGCTGGGACCAGAGGAGGGACACCCACCCATCCACCCACCCATCCACCCATCCACCCACCCATCCACCCACCCACCCATCCACCCATCCACCCACCCATCCACCCACCCACCCATCCACCCACCCATCCACCCACCCATCCACCCACCCACCCACCCACCCATCCACCCATCCACCCATCCACCCAGCCATCCATCCACCCACCCACCCACCCATCCACCCACCCACCCACCCATCCACCCACCCACCCATCCATCCACCCACCCACCCACCCACCCATCCATCCACCCACCCAGACCACCATCCACCCCCAGACACCCATTCATCCCATCCACCCATCCACCCACCCATCCACCCACCCATCCACCCATCCACCCATCCATCCACCCACCCATCCACCCATCCACCCACCCACCCATCCACCCATCCACCCACCCACCCATCCACCCACCCATCCACCCATCCACCCACCCATCCACCCACCCACCCACCCATCCACCCACCCACCCACCCATCCATCCACCCACCCACCCACCCACCCATCCATCCACCCACCCAGACCACCATCCACCCCCAGACACCCATTCATCCCTAACCCATCCACTCATCCCACTACAGAGGGACAGGATGGTGGTCAGGAAGACATACCCAACACCACTGCCCACCAAACTGTACTCACTCTCTCTCTCACACTCTCTCTCTCTCTCTCTCTCTGCAGCTCATAGAGAGAGGGCCTCTGCCTCCCTCCCTCCACCCACCCTCGCTGGGTGTTAATGAAAAGTGAGACACTCTATACAGAGGAATGCAGGCAGAATGTGTGTGTGTGTGTGGCTCCAGTAGTAACAGAGAGTACTAGATGTACGCAGGCCTGTACGCTGCTGGACTAACCTGTCGAGTTGGCAAGCACTGTGGTGCATTCTTATTAGGTCAGCTGCCTGTACTGTGTGTGTGTGTGTGTGTGTGTGTGTGTGTGTGTGTGTGTGTGTGTGTGTGTGTGCGTCTGCATGCTATTTCAGATTAAATTAGATCAATATGTTTTGTTTGTGTCATCAGACATTCTGATCTAATAAAATACTAATTCAATTCAATACAGAAATGTTGTTTAAAACAAACATAAAACACTGTTTATAAATCAGAAATACTGCTTACAAGGCATCTGGAAATCAATGTGCTTTTAGATGCACAGGACATATAGTGTATGTGACGATCTGTATGCTTGCCATGCTAGTGGAAGTGAATGGAAAACACAGAGTTTTATTTCAGAAATATGCTAACAGTGAGGCCTCCCTGACTGCAGATCTTCTCTGTGCTGTGAGGAAAGGGCATGGTGTTTTTCTCTCTCTCTGTTCCTTCCTCCCTCTCTCTCTCTCTCTCTCTCTCTCTCTCTCTCTCTCTCTCTCTCTCTCTCTCTCTCTCTCTCTCTCTCTCTCTCTCTCTCTCTCTCTCTCTCTCTCTCTCTCTCTCTCTTGTCTCTCTCTCTCTCTCTCTTTGTGTGTCTCTCTCTCTCTCTCTCCCTCCCTCTCTCTCTCCCTTCTCTCTCTCCCTCCCTTCTCTCCCTCCCTCCCCCCCCTCCCCCCCCCCCTCCCTGCACCGCCTCACCAAACGGCAGGATTCCATTTTTGCAGCACTTGACACTGCAGCCCTCAGGAATTCTCTACTGGCTCATTAAAAGGTACAGGGAGGCAGCAAGCAGCAGCAGCAGCAGCAGTCTTTAGCACATGCTCAGTGTCAGAGAGAAAACACACTAGCACGCACGCACGCACGCACGCACGCACACACACACACACACACACAGACGAGAGCACAAACCCACACAAAACCACACATGCGAGAACACACGAGAGCACACACGCACACACAAAACCACACACGTGAGCACACATGCGAGCACACACACACGCACACACGCACACACACACACACACACACACACACACACACACACACACACACACACACACACACTCTGTACCCCGCAACCATAGAAACCAGAGCCGCTGGTGCGTATCCAAAAACATCCAACAGGTCTTAAAAGGTGAGGTCAGCCGTGACCAAACAAACAGCACATATCAAAACACCAGGAAGAGAAAAGAAAATGCCCTCCCCCCCCTCCCGCCCTCCCGCCCTGGGAGCAGCATTGCCAGGGAGAAGCACGGAGTAACAGGAATCCCACCCCCTACAGGCCTGCCGCTGAATAGGCGCCCACGGCTGGCTCTCATTGTCAGGGATCATCCTATTGTGTGGAATGATGGATCTGTGACAGCCTTCCACTCAGACGGTCAGTAGGGGGTATATACAGTCAGACACAAGGCAGGGCAGATGGCCCCGGGGTCGCCATGGGAACACGCCGCGCAGACACACCGTCAATAGGGCTGACAGACGCCGCTTCTTACTGTACAGGGTCGAGAGGCACGTCTGTCTACGTTGTGTTATATGTTCGGAAACGTCGGTTGGTAGAACGTGTTGCGCTGCTGAACGCAGCCCCTCTTGTTTCTTAAATGTTCTGTGGTGTGCGCTACTAGGGAACGCAGCGCTTTCCTACTGAACGTTCTACAACATAGTGGCCTTAATGAACACAGCCCCGGTGCTGTGTGGGTGTGTGTGTCAGGTAGGCAGGCAGGCTGCTGTGTGTGTGTGTGTGTGTGTATGTGTCTGGCAGGCTGTGTGTGTCTGTGTGTGTGTGTGTATCTGGCAGGCTGTGTGTGTGTGGCCCAGTGTCCTCTCCTCTCCACTATGGGAATGGCAGGGCTTGACATTAAGCTTTTTCAGGTACTTGTCCTTTGGACAAGTGAACTTATCTTGTACTTGTCCTAGAGCTCAAGTTACTTGTCCAAATCCAAAGATTTTGAAAAAGCAATAATGAATAATAATATATTATACTCTCACCGGCCACTTCATTAGGTACACCTTTTCAACTGCTTGTTAACGCAAATACCTAATCAGCCAATCATGTGGCAGCAACTCAATGCATTTAGGCATGTAGACATGGTCAAGACGATCTGCTGAAGTTCAAACCAGCATCAGAATGGGAAATAAAGGTGATTTAAGTGACTTTGAACCTGGCATGGTTGTTGGTGCCAGACGGGCTGTTGCGTGATATTATAGTGTCAATATGGACCAAAATCTCTGAGGAATGTTTCCAGCACCTTGTTGAATCTATGCCACGAAGAATTAAGGCAGTTCTGAAGGCAAAAGAGGGGGTCCAACCCCAAGGTGTGCCTAATGAAGTGGCCAGTGAGTGTATGTGTATGCAAATAACACATTTGACTACTATTGATTTGATAATGATGTATCCTTAATTTTCAAATGTATTCATTAAACAATATTTTGTAATTATTTAAAAACATAGGGGTAATCAGTGATTACCCTAACCCTAACCCTTTTAGATTAAGATTGGCCACAAAAGGGATGAATATCTAGGAATATTTACAAAAAATGTTTGTAACTACAGTCCCTCCCCAATGGAAGCAATCTTATTTGCTAGCCTTTGGATAGTATCCTATATTCAAATTGAGAAATCTATCATTAGTGTCATTCTGAAGTTCGTATTGCGATGTGCTGGTCTTAAAACTTCAAACCTAAAATATACGATCGCATCGAACTACATGAAAATAAGCGGCATTGAGAAGAAGCGAATATGCGCATGTTCACGTGAATGGCACTAGTGACAGGAGACCCACAACACTATGGCTGCGTTCGTAAACTCGCTCTGGAATCTGATCAGCACTCATGGAATGCCTTTTGTCCAATCAAATTACTTGGTCTCTTTATGACGTTGAACGCAGTGTGCGCTCTGAGCGAATTTACGAACTATGACGATAACGAATTACGAGAGACTGAAATAGCCAGAATGAGGCGCGGCATCGCTTTGCTTGCTATTTTTTTTTACTATTCAGATCGGAAGGAGGAATTAATGTTTTGCAGATATTAATACATATTGATTTGTGTTTTTGTTTTGACTTGTCCATCGGACAACTGCAGGAGGAAGTCCACTTGTCCAAACATAAAATGTACTTGTCCCGGACAAGCGGACAAGCCTTAATGTCGAGCCCTGAATGCTAGCCATCCCTTCTACTACTGTCCCTCCCTCCCTCCCTCCCTCCTCCCTCCTCCCCCCCTCCCTCCCTAGGGCACAGCAACACAGACAGTAACGTTACAGTAACACACTCCACCTATGACATCGCTGGTCTTGATTTAAAAACGTGGCGTAATTGACGACCGCAGTCAGTCAGTCAGTCAGTCAGTCAGTCAGTCAGTCAGTCAGTCAGTCAGCCAGTCAGTCAAGCAGGCAGGGTAACCAGCGTCAGTGGAGTCTGGTGGGTCATGTGATCGGGGGGCTCGGGGGGCCCGCCCCACCATTCTAAATAAACAACACCATCAGGGCTTAGGACATCAGAGGGTTGGGGGGGGGGGGGGTGTAGGGGGGCTTCGTACGCACAAGGGGGAAATAAAGGCTGTCCGTTGACGTGTTAGATGTTGGCTTCTGACCTTAGTGGTTAAGACCGAAGTGGAACATTGGGCCTTCAATGGACAAAACCTTCAATGACAGTGTTCGGTGTGTGTCTGTGTGTGTCTGTGTGTGTGTGACGAGGACGTGGACTCACAGCATGTCAGGGCAGTTGTCCGGCTTGTCCAGCAGGCCTCCCTCCATGACGAAGCGCAGCACCTGCTCGTTGGACATGCCCTGGTACGGCTGCTCCGCCAGGGTGGCGATCTCCCACAGCACCACCCCGAACGACCTGCAGGGACACAGGGACACAGGGACACGTTACACACACACACACACACACACACACACAGACGAGCATACGCACACACGCCTAGCCTCAAACACGTACGCTTTCAAATCTCTGCAAAAACAGTCAGGCGCACGCACGCACACACGCACGCACACACGCACGCACACACACACTCACACACCCCCCCTCAGGGGGTCAAAAACACTCCTCAAAACATCTTGGATCTAATTAGCGCCGGCAGCAGTGTCTCCAGAGCACGCCGAAAACAAATAAAAAAGTGCTTTGTTAAATGAAGTGAGGGGAGAGAGAGAGAAAGAAAATAGTCACCCCCACGGCCCTCTTAATGGGGCAGCAGGAGCGGTTCTCACGTTAAGCTGGGCTTAATCTCCCACTTCAAAGAGGCAGATACCGCGCGGGGGGGGTGGGGGGGCAGCGAGTGGGGGGGGAGGGGGGGTGAGTGACTGGCGGTGGGGTGGGGCGGTGTACTGTAGAGGGGCGCTTACTGGAACAGGCCTGTAATTGAACAACATCTGGACGACTACAAAAGCCCAGCGCAGGAGCCCGGGGGACAGCTCTCTCCCTGTGTTTTCAGGAACCCGAATTAAGAGGAGAGTTTAACGCGGGCCCCGGTCTTAAACACCGTGGGGAAGGTTTCAGAGGAGGAGAGCGACCGACCCTGCTTGGAGACCAGAGAGGGCTCTTATCGCTCGGCCGGGGTTACAAATGGAGTCGAGATACCGGAGTGGAGGGGAGGTGAGGGAATGCAGTGTGTCAATGCGGTGTGTGCTGCCTTACAGTATCACAGCTTGGACTGTTACTGGAAGGGGGCTGGTTCACACGCGGGGGGCTAGGGAGGACTTCTCGCAGGGAGGGAGGGAGGGGGTGAGAGGGGGTGAGAGAGAGAGAGAGAGAGAGACAGAGAGAGAGAGAGAAGGGAAAGGTAGTGGCAGAAACATGGGAGGAAATATGCAAGAGCAAGTTTTCTAGCTAATATAAACTCTAATGAGGCTTACTTGCCAGCTCTACTTTAAACACACACACACACACACACACAGAGAGAGAAGCTGAGCGGAGGCTTTTCTCAGCCGTTCCCGCCGAATACACAAACAGGGCTGTCCCTTGTTTGGGGCATTTATCCCCTCAGCCTGGATAGGTGGCGTGAACCGCCATCTTGCTTTTTTGCAAGGGAGGCGAGCGCTCCTACGGACCTGTCGGTCCCTCCGCTGGGTTGATCTTTTATGAGGGGGATTAGTGAGAGACACACTGGCAGACAGACAGACAGATGCCCGAGGGGCCAGCAGAGCTTTGGACGGACAGCGTGAGGGAGGGAGGGAGGGCGGCTGTTTAGTTACCAGACGTCAGAGTTGGTGGTGAACACGCCGTCTTTCAGGGACTCCGGGGACATCCAGCGTACTGGCAGCAGCCCCTTGCCTCCTTTGCGGTAGTAGTCTGTCTCGTAGATGTCCCGGGTCATGCCAAAATCTACGCACACACACAGACACAGACACAGACACAGACACAGACACAGACACAGACACACACAGAAAGAAAGGGAAGAGAAACAATGAATTGGAACGCTGTTCATCTTTGGGGCTAAATCAGTACGTCTTGTTTCAAAGGCCGTTCTCTGGAAAGCTGAGTCAAGGCGTCCGTACCTCCTATTTTGACAGTGTAGTCCTCGGCCACCATGCAGTTCCTGGCGGCCAGGTCTCTGTGGACAAACTTGTTGGCGTTGAGGTAGGACATGCCGTCGGCGATCTCCCCCGCCATCTGAATCATCTTCTTCAGAGGGGGCAGGGACAGGCCGGACGACTGGGCCTGAGGAGGAGGAGGAGGAGGAGAAGGAGGAGGAGGTTAGACCTGTAAGGGGGGGGGGGGGGGCATCTGTAGGGGGCATCTGTAGGGGAGGGGGCTGGGGTGTGTGTGTGTATGTAGTTGAGAGGATCGGGGTGTGTGTTTGTAGGGGAGAACTGAGAGGATTGGGGTGTGTGTGTGTGTGTGTGTGTGGAGAAGAGGACTGGGTTGTGTGTGTGTGTGTGTGTGTGTGGAGAGAGGATCGGGGTGTGTGTGTGGCTGAGAGGATCGGGTGTGTGTGAAGGGGAGGGGATTGGGGTGTGTGTGTGTGTGTAGCTGAGAGGATTGGTGTGTGTGTGTGTGTGTGTGTAGCTGAGAGGATCGGTGTGTGTGTGTGTGTGTGTGTGTGTGTGTAGCTGAGAGGATCGGGGTGTGTGTGTGTGTGTAGCTGAGAGGATCGGGGGTGTGTGTGTTTGTAGCTGAGAGGATCGGGGTGTGTGTGTGTGTGTGTGTAGCTGAGAGGATCGGGGGGTGTGTGTGTGTGTGTAGCTGAGAGGATTGGGGTGTGTGTGTGTGTGTAGCTGAGAGGATTGGGGTGTGTGTGTGTGTAGCTGAGAGGATCGGGGTGTGTGTGTGTGTGTAGCTGAGAGGATCGGGGTGTGTGTGTGTGTGTGTGTAGCTGAGAGGATTGGGGTGTGTGTGTGTGTGTGTGTAGCTGAGAGGATCGGGGTGTGTGTGTAGGGGAGGGGATTGGGGTGTGAGTGTGTGTGTGTAGCTGAGAGGATTGGGGTGTGTGTGTGTGTGTAGCTGAGAGGATCGGGGTATGTGTGTATGGGAGGGGATTTGTGTGTGTGTGTGTGTGTAGCTGAGAGGATCGGGTGTGTGTGTGTGTGTAGCTGAGAGGATCGGGGTGTATATGTGTGTGTGTGTGTAGCTGAGAGGATCGGGGTGTGTGTGTGTGTAGCTGAGAGGATCGGGGTGTGTGTGTGTGTGTGTGTGTAGCTGAGAGGATCGGGGTGTGTGTGTGTGTGTGTGTAGCTGAGAGGATCGGGGTGTGTGTGTGTGTAGCTGAGAGGATCGGGGTGTGTGTGTGTGTGTAGCTGAGAGGATCGGGGTGTGTGTGTGTGTGTGTAGCTGAGAGGATCGGGGTGTGTGTGTGTGTGTTACCTCTTTAGAGCGGAGGGAGCGCAGGTGGCTCTTCAGGTCTCCGCGGGTCATCAGCTCCATGATCACCAGGGTGGGCTGGCCCTGGGAGACCACACCCAGCAACCGTACCTGCACCAATCACAACAAGACAACAACCTGTAAGGGCCTACGTCACACACACACACACACACACACACACACACACACACACACACACACACAGGCCAACCGTATCCAACATCCATAAACGTGGGGTGGGCTTAGTGAGGGGGTGGGTGTACAGTGCCTTGCAAAAGTATTCACCCCCCTTGGCTTTTTACCTATTTTATTACATTACAACCTGTAATTTAAACATTTTTTTAATCAGAATTATATTTGATGAATCTGCACAAAATAGTGTTAGTTTTTAAATGAAATGAGAAATATATATATAAAAAAAGAATTTAAAAAAATAAAGAACTGAAAATTGGCATGTGCATATGTATTCACCCCCTTTGTTATGAAGCCCCTAAAAACTTCTGGTGCAACCAATTACCTTCAGAAGTCACATAATTAGTGAAATGAAGTCCACTTGTATGCAATCTAAGTGTCACGTGATCTGTCAGTATATACACACCTTTTCTGAAAGGCCCCAGAGGCTGCAACACCTAAGCAAGAGGCACCACCAACCAAACACTGCCATGAAGACCAAGGAACTCTCCAAACAAGTCCGAGACAAAGTTGTTGAGAAGTACAAGTCAGGGTTGGGTTATAAAAAAAAATCCAAATCTTTGATGATCCCCAGGAGCACCATCAAATCCATCATAATCAAATGGAAAGAACATGGCACCACAACAAACCTGCCAAGAGAGGGCCGCCCACCAAAACTCACGGACCGGGCAAGGGGGGCATTAATCAGAGAGGCAGCACAGAGACCAAAGGTAACCCTGGAGGAGCTGCAGAGCTCCACAGCAGAGACTGGAGTATCTGTCCATAGGACCACAATTAGCCGTACACTCCATAGAGCTAGGCTTTATCGAAGAGTGGCCAGAAGAAAGCCATTACTTTCAGCTAAAAATAAGAAGGCACGTTTTGAGTTTGCAAAAAGGCATGTCGGAGACTCCCAAAATGTATGGAGGAAGGTGCTCTGGTCAGATGAGACTAAAATTTAACTTTTTGGCCATCAAGGACTATGTCTGGCCATCAACGCTATGTCTGGCGCACACCCAACACATC
>NC_137679.1:31791214-31808714 GCF_963989245.1 Nansenia antarctica | reverse complement strand
ACATCTGGTTTTCAGTTATTTTCATAAGGCTACTGGTAAGGGAGACTTGGCTTGTAAAAATAGGACATGTTCAAAATGCCTGTTTGATCATCTAATTATGTGTAGTTATGTGTTTTTAGCATGTCGATGATCAGCATGTTGTGATGTTATAAAAATGCAGTTAGACGTTCGTAGCGATATGTCATTGTTAGCCGCTAGCTGTTAGCAGCCTTTGTTGTTCCGGTTTCATTAGAGTGACTTTGCTCCGTTTGAGGTTTACCAACATTCAAATACGTATATCGTCTTCTTCGGATTTCAATGTATGACACATCATTTGAAAGCTTAGAATCTGTAGTTTCCATGTAAACCATTTTTTTAAATAAAAATAAAGAAAAAAGGAAAAAAGACTTCAGCAACTGGTTGATCAAAAGCCTGTCTGGCAGCACATATCAGGGTTCCTACAAGTTTCAACAAGTACAATTTAAGACCTTTTTAGACCTTTTTTAGACCTTTTTGGATAGAGTTTTTTGACCTATTCGCGGCACCATATGATAGCTTTTTGTCATCCTTGAGGTGATGAAATTAGGGATTTCACTGCCATGAGAGCTTTGTTCGCCAATCATTTCTCCCGGGGGCATCGAATTGGCATTTTTTGGGTTCTAGCTTGATACATTTCCGCGTAAATAGATGTGGTCGGACTGATTTCCATGCAGGACAAGCTAATCTAGCACCTCATTTTCTAGACCTAATAACATACGTTTGAGACCTTTTTAGGCCTTGTAAATCGGAATGCTGGATTTTAGACTTTAAGGCTTTTTAAGACCAGCGCGGGAACCCTGCCAGGAGGCTGGGGGGCTGGGGGGCGTACCTGCAGGCTTGGTCCTGGAGAAGACGAACTCCGCGGCGCTGCAGCGCTTCACCTGCTTGTTGCAGGCGTGGATGTCGATGCGGTAGACGGTGAACGGCTGCAGGCCGTGGATCTGCAGCTCGCGCTCCGTCACCGACTTCTCCAGGAAGGGGTACTCCCGGTCCGCCAGCTCGGCGTCCGTGGCATTGGCGCCGTTGTCCAGGGAGGAGGAGGAGGAAGCGTTGGCCCCGTGGCCACGGGAGAAGGTGCCGTTGGCGACGCCGAACAGGTCCCTGCGCCGGCGGTCCGGGGGTCTGAGGGGAGAGGAGGCAGAGAGGAGGGGTGAGTGAGTGAGGAGGGGAGGGGGTGGGTGAGTGAGTGAGGAGGGGAGGGGGTGGGTGAGTGAGTGAGGAGGGGAGGGGGTGGGTGAAGGAGTGAGGAAAGGAGGGGGGTGAGTGAGGGAAGGAGAGAGAGGGGGGGTGGGGTGAGTGAGGAGGGAGAGAGGAGGGGTGAGTGAGTGAGAAGGGAGGGGGTGGGTGAGGAGGGAGAGAAGAGGGGGGGGTGGGTGAGGAGGGAGAGAGGAGGGGTGAGTGAGTGAGTGAGGAGGGGAGGGGGTGGGTGAGTGAGGAGGGGAGGGGGTGGGTGAAGGAGTGAGGAAAGGAGGGGGGTGAGTGAGGGAAGGAGAGAGAGGGGGGGGTGGGGTGAGTGAGGAGGGAGAGAGGAGGGGTGAGTGAGTGAGAAGGGAGGGGGTGGGTGAGGAGGGAGAGAAGAGGGGTGAGTGAGTGAGAAGGGAGGGGGTGGGTGAGGAGGGGAGGGGGTGGGTGAATGAGTGAGGATGGGGTGGGTGAGTGAGGGCGGGAGAGAGGGGGTTGAGGGGAGGGGGTGGGTTAGTGAGGGAAGGAGAGAGAGAGGTGGGGTGGGGTGAGTGAGGGAAAGAGAAAGAGGGGGGGGTGGGGTGAGTGAGGCGGGAGAGAGGGGGGTGAGTGAGTGGGGAGGGGAGGGGGTGAGTGAGTGAGACGGGAGAGAGGTGGGTGAGTGAGTGAGGAGGGGAGGGGGTGAGTGAGGGAAGGAGAGAGAGGGAGGGGTGGGGTGAGTGAGGAGGGAGGGAGAGAGAGAGAAAGAGGGAGGGGGGTGAGGGAGGAGGGAGAAAGAGAGAGGGAGGGGGGTGAGTGAGGAGGGAGAGAGATGGAGGGGGGTGAGTGAGGAGGGAGAGAGAGGGAGGGGGGTGAGTGAGGAGGGAGAGAGAGAGGGAGGGGGGTGAGTGAGGAGGGAGAGAGAGAGGGAGGGGGGTGAGTGAGGAGGGAGAGAGAGAGGGAGGGGGGTGAGTGAGGAGGGAGAGTGGGGATGGTTTTTCCCGGGGAAGTGAGCCCCCTAACAGGGCCAGCAGGCCGGGGGGGTCCCTGGTTCAGCCGCCTACTGACCCATCTGTCCTGTCCTCAGATGATCCACTCTGGCTCCACCCCCGCCCCCCACACACACACCCTCTAGTCAGTCCTCGGAACTCACGTGGAGGGGCAGGTTGGTGTCTATATGTTAGATCAGTGTGTGTGTGTGTGGGGGGGGTGGGGGAGTGTGTGCATGGTGCCAGGGTACGGACACATGTGTATATGTATACAGTATGTGCGTGAGTGTGAGTGAATAAGAAAAAGAAGAAGTACTGAAGACCAGATCCAGCCTCTCCATCCCTCCCTCCCTCCCTCCCTCCATCCCTCCCTCCATCCCTCCCTCGCCCTGCGCCTGCCAAGCTCCAGCCTCATTGATCTCCACAGTGCAGCTTGAGGGGATCTTCCTTGTGTTTCATTACTATTCCAGATGGAATTCCTGTACATTTCCTGGCAGCGAGTCTTTCCAAACATCACTGACTAAGACAGAGAGAGAAAGAGGCAGTGTGTGTGTGTGTGTACGCGTGTGTGTGTGTGTGAGACTGGAGGGGAGCCGCCGCGGCAGACTGGAAATTATTTCCTTTTCTTTCAATCTCCTTTTCCCCCCTCCGTCCCTTTCTCCCTCCCCCCCTTCTCCCTCTCTCCCTCCCGGTCTCCAATGCTCTCTAAATCCTGAACTTTCTCACCAGTTCAGGAGCTGAGGGTGGGTCTCTCTCTTTCTCCCTCTTCTGATGGCAAACTTGACCGTGGGGACAGACAGACAGGCTTGACCGTGGGGACAGACAGACAGGCTTGACCGTGGGGACAGACAGCCCTCCGTCCCACCCAGCAGCAGGCTCTGACAGCTCTCTGACCCAGACACACTCTCCCCCCCCCCCCGCCGCGTTCACAGCCAGACGATGACATAACAGCCAGATGATGACATAACAGCCAGACCAGAGTCAGACCTCCGGCCATAGCCTGTGCAGCAGAACAATGAAGGGAGGGAGAAGCTCACGGCCCTCCCCCCGCCCCCCACAAACTCTGAGATATACAGCTCTCTCGGTATTCCCTTAGCAGGAGCGGAAAAGCCCGGTGGATGTTTCCTGCCTCTGTGGACGCATGGGGAAGATCCGTTTCTCCCCAGACACCTGTTTGTATCGCCACAGCCGGTCTAGAGTTACGGACTGGATCCAACGTCAACTCGTCGGATCCTTACCGTGTTAGACACAGGCCCAAGTCAGACCCCGGCACCAGGGTTTCCGTTAACCGGTAATTACCGGTCTTTGTCCGGTAAAATTTGTTGAAGTCCGACAAATTGAAAAGTCGTCGGACATAATGTCCGGTGAAAATAATTCCCTCTAAGCACAATTTGAATACAATTCGCTAAAGTTCACATTCTGATTCCTTCTATTTTAAAAAAGACGAATATATAGGCTATGTATTTCTTTTATTATGATATGATTTGACACCGGCATGATGATGACTCCTAATGTGTAGGCTGGCCTATGCGAAACAGCGGTAATAGTCAGGTGCCACATGGGATTGACGCCAGATGGGATTACAGCCTAACCAGTCTATTACCGCTTAAACCCAGTAGCCCATTCGGCGATAACCCGGCCCATCTGGCAACCCAGAGTTCAGAGTTGAATGGAAAGAAACTTTCCCCTGGCTGCGTTTAGATGAGGAAGGAAAAATGTTCTGCTCACCGTGCAAAAAATCGGGGAGGAATAACGGATTCACGAGAGGAGAAACGAATATGAGAATGTCGGCTCTCACTGATCACAGGCGGTGCAGTGAGCACATATCGGCGGTCAGTTTGAGGCAACAGCAAACCGCTATGAAAGGCCACTGTGAGCAGGCTAATGAAACGGCTAACAATAAGCTGCACTCTCAGCTACAAGTTGCATTTCACATGGCAACAAATGGCATCGCATGTCATCAGTATGTGGGACTGACTGAGCTACTGAAAGCAGTTAAGGCTCCAGATTTTGTCTTGAGTGAGGGCATTTAGCGCCACAGCGACTCCGTTGATGACATGGAAAGGGCACTGGAAGACGTTGTGATGGATCAGCTGGATGAAAAGCTAAAGGGGAGTGACTTCATTGGAATTATCATTGATGAGACAGTAAATATCACCGTGGACAAGAAGCTGATTATATACGTGAAGTTGGAAATAAAAGGAAGAGTTGAGACATGTTTTCTGGGCAATTATGATGTGCGGGACCGCACAGAGTGTATATTTGACAAAGTGGTGGAGGTGCTCCGCGAGAGAGGTGTGGAGCTGTCCCGCGTCATTGGCCTGGGCTTTCCATTCAGGTGCACTGTGGTGCCCACCGAGTTGCGATGGCCGCGCTAGATGCTGCAAAGGCTGTTGACCAGGTAGGAGCCTACAAGCGCACAACTGCTTCTGTGTACTCCTTTTGTCCACCTGGTTATAGAAATGACGTTGTTTTATTGATTAAAAAAGGGTAAAACTGGAAAGAGAAAATAGAAAACTCACATTAATCCCAAACAATTTAACAAACTTCAGTTAACGTAATGTGGAGTCCGTTCATTGATCGATGCTGTCTGTTCAGTTCCCAGTGAGGCGCCCGTTCAGCGCTGGACATAATGGCATAGCGCGCATGCGAATCATGTTATATTATTATATATTATATAGCTCGCATCTAATCGTATCGGATGAGAAATAGACATTAAATGGCATATATAGGCCGCTACACAACAGTTATCACCGCGACAAACAGCTATATTATATTTTAATATGATGACCGGAATATCTCACGTTTGTCCGGTAAATCGAAATCTTCCCGGACACGATGTCCGGCGGCAATTTTTTCTAACGGAAACCCTGCCCGGCACACTGACGCACACACCGCACACACACATTCTCAAATCCTTGAATAAAGATCTGTGAAAGTATGAATGCGTTGTGCGTGTGTGAGAGAGAGAGAGAGAGAGAGAGAGTGAGAGATATAGGCCTAACCCGATACAGATGTCACTCCTCCCTTTCCTGGCCAACGCCTCTCTCATGTGCTACGGTGCTGTCATGGCCGTGACGTCCGAGACACTGTGATTTATTGCCCGGGCCTCTGCTCCTTCACTCCCCCCCACCCCCCCCACCCCCCCACAGCCATAAGTCACAGAGAAGGTTGTTCTAGCCACTACAGAGCACTTTCAACACCTTCTTTCCTACCTGCGACGGAGGTTTATGTTCCAGAGCGTGTTCCCAGTATATCTAGGCCACACGGTATGCTTTAAGCGCTCGCCCGGTCCCATCTGCTACAGTACTTCACCTGACTTTTTTTTCTTTCTTTCTTTTTTCTGTTAAACCTTCATTCCGTCCGTAACCTCCACCTTCAGCGAGGGAACTCACTCGACTCTTTCATATTCGCGACCACATTCCTTATCAAAGCAAACCGGCGAAACCCCCAAAAAACGCAATATAGCCAAGAGCCTCGGAGAAACAAAACAAAACACGGAAGCCCGCGTTCGATACCGTTACTCATTCCGTTTCGTTCATTTAGGGATCAAGTCGTGATTTCTACCTCCACCTGCCTCCACTGAAACCTCGGTAATGAATACCTGAATGAACGAACAGTTAATTGGGTCAGTAAACTAATATGAGTATCAGGCAAGCCTCACCTGGGGGTGAAGATGGAGTTGTGGAGGAAGTTCTCAAAGACTTTGCGGTAGGACGCGTCTGCGGCCTCGGCCTCCAGGTCTCCTACGGACTTGGGGCAGGGACAGCAGGGACCCTTGTCCCCCCCGCTGTTGTCTGGTTTGGTGGGCTTGGTGTCCTCCTCCACGTCAGTCACCCCCGTAGCTGCTATTCGGATGGGGATCTTCAACTCTGGGGAAGGGGGGCAATGGATGGAAGAGGGACTGTCAGTGCCACAGTGAACTGAATATTGTGATCTTTCATACATATCTACATATCTTCTCAGTGAAGGCTTCACAGGAATGGAACTTAGTACTAGGCCACATCAGAGAACCTACCATTCCTTTTCTTGGCAGCTAAAAATATGGCTGCTTGACAACCAGCTATGTGTACACCAGTAGCCTTCCATGATGCATCTTACAAACTGTTCTGTCTTGTCCTTCTGTATCTTTTGTGTTAAGTATGGGCTCGTTTGTTCTGTTGGAGCTTGCTCTAGTTTGCGATTATTGTATGGTAATTGTCTGCTGTTGTTAGTTTTTGTCCAGGTTTGGTCATTTGTTTTGTAAGTCATTTTTGTTATCTGTCTTCTGAGTTATCTGCCCTCTTCTTGATGTGTTATCTTCTATATTTGGTAGTGTATGTATGTATTTTAAAATGTTGAGATCTCTTAAAATCTGGCCAGGGACAGCAGATGAAAACTAGCCTGCTAGGCTAATTCTGGCTAATTTACAGCATGTCTGTTAATCAATGTGCATTGTCCCTATTTTAAATCAATCAATCAATCAATCATACACTACTACTGCTAATACTGAAACCCAGCAGAAATACCAACATTAAGGGGAAAATAATGACTCACTCTCCATTAGGGGTGTAACGGTACACAAAGGTTTCGGTTCGGTACATACCGCGGTTTGTTCTCGTTTTTCCCCCCCATTATTATTAGACAGTGGTTTACTGTGTTTGAACTGTACTGTACTTGTATAATAAAGTTACATTTGTGATGTAGTGCACAGTTATTGTTAAATAACTCAGTGGCCCTAGATGTCCACCCATCTGTCGTGAGAGTGATAGCAGGTGCCTTGGATAGGTCATGGATAACTGTAGTTCGGGGCTGGGATGATGATTTGCTGGCTGAAATGAGGACGAGAGGGAACTACGTAAGGAGGCTCGAGGCTTACTTTCAACGTGTGTTTGAGGGTGGATTCACACCTAGCTCAAATCAGGTGGTGTTTCCCCCCTAATTCGGTTCGTTTGCGCATATGTGAACACAGCAATCGCATTGTGTTCCGGAGCAAATCAACTGGACCGAGTCCACCTAGAGAGGGTGGTCTCGGTCCGCTTGCAATCGCGCCATGGAGCGATTCGTTTGCAGTGAGAACGCACATTACTGTCGACGCGTGATGTTGAGGGTGTATTCAGAACCACAGCAGACCACTACTGACAATCTCTCGGTGGCGTGTGTGCGCATGCGTAGTGGCTGAGATTACTTCAACACACCAAAAGATTCTGTACATGCAGTGGGTAAAAGAATGCTGCATTTGTTCAGTACACACGTGTACCGAACCGAAGGACCCGTAGCGAAAATGTGCGGTTTGAATATGTGTACCGTTACATCCCTACTCTCCATGGTTTCCTATTTGCTACATTTGGAGTAATTAGCTTATGAGCTGTTGACCATAACTTGGAACATGAATGGGAGAAAGACAAGATGATACATTTCCCATCAAAGCAGTGTTGTAGAGCGCAGCGCATTGAGCAGTACGGTGATGTGTTAATAACAGCGACTGACCTTTGGAGCAGTAGTTATGCTGGTAGAGCTCCCGGTCCTCGGCCTGGCGCTGCCAGCGGACCAGGTAGTAGGTGTGGTTGCCGTTGGGTGAGATGGGGGGAGACCAGCGCACCACCAGGTTGGTGGAGGAGTTGGAGTAGGCCCTGACGTCCAGGGGCATGGAGGGCTCTGGAGGACGGGAAGAAGAAGACCGAGATGAGGACACAGAAGACACACATTCTCAACTCACCAACTGCCAAATAGTTCCGGAACACTCACCACCTTAGAGAGCCGAGTGTTTTATGTGGTGTTTACCTAACAACGACACGTTGGTTGGCAACAAAATGAAGTGAATGAAGTCACCGTTGGCACTCTAGAATGTTGACAATTTAGGCGACTTCATTCACCCGTGGCACTGAATGAGTGAAGAGGACTGTTGACAATGTTCCATTGATTTTAGTAGTAGTTGAAAATGGATGTGTGTGTGTGTGTGTTTTCACACCACTCTACCTGAGGGGCTGGTGCGTATGTAAACCACCTCGCTCTTGGCCCCCATGATGTGTTTGTCCTCCACCACCAGAGTGATGGCCTTGACAAAGATGGCGTACTGGGTCCAGGGTTTGAGAGGGGACAGGAGGACGCCGGGATCAGAGTCCTTGTCCTGGGGGAGGTCCACGTCCACCATGTTCCAGCTGTTGGACCCGCAGCCGTCCTGGCCGTCAAACTCTGTGATGTTCTGGTACAGACTGGGATACACAACACAACGCTGGGGTTTAAATCGTGAGATTATCACACCTGGCAACCAAATGTATATCAAACAATCCAAAACAGTGGCTCCACTGTGCCAGGCAAACTAAATCAAGTGCAGATCAAATATTTGCCTGACCCAGATGAGTTGAGGAGTGAAAGGGTCGTAAAAGAAGAGAGGTATGTTTCAGGTATGTTTCAGGTATGTTTCAGGTAAGGTAACCTACGCCTCCTTGTAGTAGAGGATGAAGCTGATGAGGTCTCTGTAATCTGGGGGGCGGTAGCGTTGCCAGGTCAGCTTTATCCGGTTGGACATGGTGCTGTTGGACTTGAACTTCAGGATCTGACTCTCGCCTGGGGAGACACAATCACACACACATACTTAGAGTTAGAGCTCTCTTGGTGCTTCGTAACATCTTTGGTCTGCAACAATTATTTTCTGCTTCTATATTATATATTTAAGCAAAAATATTGTACATATATAACGCTTAGGTTGTGGGTTTGATTCCTGCTGGGACCATTATGTGAGGACCATGTAAGTCACTTTGGATAAAAGCATCAGCTAAATGGTATATATATTGTTGCTATGCACCAACCTCATCAAGTCAATGTCCTGTATGTGCAAATTATACGACCAAATAAAATAATTCTGATTCTGAACAACGACCAAGTCCTGTTATAATGCATCACTGGCAACAGTCGGGCAACATGTGAAAATCTGATGTCTTTTCATGTTTCTTTTTCACACAACATTTTTGGGGGGGTCTTTTGATTGATGTGTGATGTTTCTAACAACATTAGCTGTAGAGGGGGAATTATGATGTTAAAGGCTGTTATTGCACAGCAGGCCTAATATCTGTTTCATTGCAATTAGGGGAGACATAATCATGTCATCATGAGGTCCTCACAGCTGGCGCGGTCCCCGTTGTGTCGGAACTCCTCCTCCGGAAACTTCCCCGTGATCTCCGTCTTCAGCCACATGGTCTGGATCTCCGACATGCACAGTTTGGGGTTGAAGCGGAAGAACAGTTTGCCGGTTCTGATGGTCAGGTTGTGTTGGGTCCAGTCCCACAGGTACTGGAGGTGCTGGTTGTCCAATGCATGAAAGGCGTACGTGCTAGAGGAGAGAGAGATGGGGGGGGGGGGGGGGGGGGTGAGAGAAGCATGATATTGACTACCAGAGCATAGGATGAACGTATGATAATATCATATTATGACTACATGGCGATATCTGATGATCATTTGAAATACTGCATGACGCACCTGCCCTGATATAGAATCCTGTGTCCAGATACTCAGTGTCCTTTCTCACCTCACTTGCTTCAACATAACACACGAGTAATTTGAGAAGGAGACTAGAGTAGGAGTGTTTATGGTGAACAGAGGAATGTACCGTATAGTTTTAGAACGCAGGGTGACGTTTGGTGTTTCCAGGATCAGTCAGATGGACAGGTCTGGTCTGGACACATCAGAACACACTACAGGGCCGACCCAAGCCCTACTGTGCTGGCTCTGATATTTTCCTTTCACACTTTCAAGCGCTGTTACTGTACAGCAATTATGGTGGAATTAATTAATTTCTTTAATTAATTAATTAATTTTACCTGCAGTTTTTTGTATTATTAAGCGATAAAGACGTATTTTGTAGCTGAACACCTCTCATCAGTGGCCCAGGACAGCTCAGCTTACATCACATTAACATGTTTGGCATTCAGCACGCGTCTTTATCCAAAGAGACTTACAACAAGTACATGTTGTCTGAGTAAGTGAATCATCTATCCATCATAAGAAAAAGTAATCTGTGCTCGGGCCAGGGGCCATTGGCAGTCATAATGCTAGAAGAAGGAATTTTTTCAATTTTATTTACAGTAGAGAAACTGTACGGGGGGGGCTACCCCGGTAGCTCTTCTCAACTCAGCTCAGTTAAGTGTGAATTAGGGACAACAGTCAACGTCTGTCAACTGAGAGACATTCCAGTGAAGAGAGAACAGAGAATGGAGACAGCTTTAACAAGGCCAGACAGACAAAGGAGGAGAGGCATTATAAACCTTCACCAAGTTGGATGCGTGAGGACTCTGGAATGGTCGGAATGTCAGCCTTGGACAGTAAAATTCTCGAAAGTTTATAACTCTACTCTCAAGAGAGAGAGAGGGGGGAGGGAGGGAGGGAGATTAGGACGAGGGTGTGTGTGTGGGGTGGTGACGGAGGGGAGGAGTAAGGCCTTCTCGTGACCTTGAATGCCGTCTTTGAAAACTTTCCATCAGCGAAGGAACATCGTTTAACCATTAAGCACTATCAAATGACAACCGCAACGTTTCGCTGCTTTGACTTTGGCTCAAACACAATGTTGTACGAGTCAATATTGTTTGAGCACTGCCTCATCAAGTGTAGGTCCTTTGTAATCTGTACAATTGCTCTGTTGTTAATAAAACAAACACACTTAAAATGTATAGACCCACAGTCTGGTCTTGATGTCTCGAAGTTTTGAATTGACTGATAAAAACAACACCATTTGCAGTGTTTGAGTTTCGCCTCACGTCAGGCGACATTGGGCACAATACATTTTTGACAGTACAGTGATAAATAGTGTGGGAGTAATGTGAAAGTCAAATACCAAGACATGTAAATAATGCTGTTGTTTTGCTGTGTCCCTGTGAGCTGAGGCAGAGCAAACCCACAGTGAGGCTCTGGGGAGGCTGGCGGAGGTTGAAATGACTCGGAGGACAGGCGTCGTCGCAATGTGTGGAATGGAATGAGGAATCGTTCTCACGAGCACCCGTCTTCCGATTCCTCCCTCCCTCCAACCAGCCTCCGCCTGGTAAAGGCTGCCTCGTCCGCTACACACAGAGGGCTGAGGATCATCTCCACACACACATTCCACTACGACCGCCGTTCGGGTTCGCACTCCCACGTTGCCATGGAAACGTTCACGGCCACAGTCGACATGAAAGGAAAGGACTCGGAGGACCAGGAAATTCCTGAGAACAAACCGCTCTCGTTTATCTGCCTGTCCTCCCTCTCTTTCTCCCAATCTCTCTGTCTCTGTCACTTTCTCTCTCTCTCTCCTTTGAAGGACAGATTGTATCCACCCGATAAAAAAAAAAATAATCATGCAAGGGTTAGTACATCTTTCCAAGGTTCTGACCCTCAATACAGCTAAGCTGAAATAAAGTTTCAATGCTTAAACCACCGCCCTGTGTGGTGTGTGTGTGTGTGTGTGTGTGTGTGTGTGGTGTGTGTGTGTGCCTGGAATACCTGTCCAATAGCTCCTCTCCGTTGATGTAGCGCAGGCTCTTGAGGAAGGAGAGGGAGCCCAGGGTGTGAGAGTGGCGGATCCGGACGTAGCCCCTCACCGTCTGAATCAGACCCATGAAGCTCTCCAGTTCTGACGCGATGTTCTCTGTACCCACACACAGACACAGACACAGACACAGACACACACACACACACACACACACACACGTCAAGGTTTCAAGCAACAGGCCCAGAACACTTGAGACAACAGCCGACTCCGGGGGAATTCAACTTGTCTGACAGGACTTCTCACCAGCAGGCCAGCCCGCCTACGGCGTCTCCCGTCGTAAACAACCTTTTTCTAAACAGGACTCGGGAACTGCCGCACTTATTCTACAACTGACATGAAAGGCAGTTGTCTGCTCCCACATAAACTACCTGGGCGAGGCCCGGCGGAGCCCCAGGTGGTACTTACGTCCTCGGCGGATGTTGATGTGGAGGTTGCCGTTGATGACGGTGCAGCCCTTGAGAGACTGAGCGGCGTCGACCGAGTCGATGACCTTGGCGTCGCAGATCTTGTCACACAGGCCGTCGCACGCCGTGCAGAACATACTGGTCACAGGGGAGAGAGAGAGAGAGAGAGAGAGAGAGAGAGAGAGAGAGAGAGAGAGAGAGAGAGAGAGAGCGAGAGAGAGAGAGAGAGAGAGAGAGAGGAGTGGGTCACGGGTGGGCTGGGACTGCCATGACTGAACGCGCGAGGTGATCTATCACAAACGCTAAACAAATCCGTCACTTCGATATCATCCGCCAACGCCAAAGTGTTCATTTCCAGCGTGGTGGCCAAGCTTGTCCAGATGGATCTGAGTCTGGGTTCATAACGGGTGTGGATGGCAACGATTACATATTCAGATACTATCCTACAAAAACATTTTAGAAGCACTAAATGGGTAGTTTGACATAAATATGAAATAATACTTCTATTGTAGTGTAAAACATCCCATTAGATGGAATCCTGATTCCTAAGCCAGAGAACGGGGGATAATTGCCACGGCGACAAGCCTAGCATCAGTACAAGTGCTTAAGTTGAGCCTGCGTCTATAGATGGGCTTAAAATACGACCCAACAGATTTAAAACATCACATCCTACTGAAGAAAAGGACATACTATATGGCGTGCTCTATAAAACGCCTTTTAATAGGCTTACTGAATTAGTAACAGCTATTGCAGGCTTAGCATATGACAAGCACTCACTCTGGCCGCCCACAACATGCTTTTCTTCCTGCGACACTTGATTGATTGTCCTAAACAGGTTTATTGAGGTCAATATCTCATGTCCTCAAACACTCTTGTCCAGGAACAAGTGGGCCCCTAGACGCCTAGATCTGAAAGTAGGAGACGGGTATATAAGCCTTATTACCCACCCTGCCCTCTGACAGTCTGAGAACAATGACCGCCATCTTTCTTTTTAGCTATCCGGTCCTTTCAGATCTAGCCTAGCCCTGTTCAGACTGTAGGGAGAAGGGCCATGGGGATGTTTCTGGACTGGGCCTATGTAGGAGTAGCCCTGTCCAGACTCAACAAACCTGCCAGCGGCGTGCCAGAAAAGCATTGTAATCATAAGCGATGGAATCAATACAAGCCATTGTAGCATTGTACCTCTTACTCGGTCATAAATCACGTTCACGTCAGTGTACAATCCTTCACTACTCACTACTAAGCGTCACTGGAGTGTTGTGAGTGTTGTGTACGAACTAAACACCGCGAGGAACAAGGGAGAGAGGGCCGTTCCATAACGAGTACGATACATTACGGGACACCGCTACTTGGCCGGCTCTTGCCCTTTCCGTGGAGCGGGGCACCGCGAGGCTCTGGCGGCGGCGATACGAGGTCTTTGAACCTGACAAGCTCGTACACTAAGTGCATCCCTGGGGGGCACGAGGAGGTCACATAGATTATTTAGCGCTACTTAGCTGGCTACCACGCACAGATCTGTCGTCTCAGGGGGGTGTGTGGAGGGACGTGACCCCGACGTGACCTCTGGAGTGGCTGACTCACCTCTCGGCGGAGCCCTCGTTGCGGGTGAAGCCGGAGGGGCAGTCGGGCATGCACTCCCCCGCGTGGATGACGAAGCGGTCGGGCGGGCCCGGGAGGACCGGCCCGTGGAAGTCAGGCAGGTGGACGCGCGAGCACAGGTCCATGGTGATGCAGCGCCAGCCCTCGAACTTGTATGTGCCAAGGGGGCAGTCCGGCACGCAGCGGCCCTCGTGGTAGTAGTGGAGGCAGGCGGCGCAGGAAGCGTCGCTGTCAGGCGCCGTGCAGCTGCCCAGGCACTGGGCGTGGCAACAGTCGCCGTCCGCCGTGCACGCCCGCCGGTCACACTTGTCTGGGCACACTAGAGAGAGGGAGAGAGAGGGGTGGAGAGAGAGAGAGAGAGAGAGAGAGAGAGAGAGAGGGAGGGCAAGAGAGGGGTGGAGAGAGAGAGACGGGTGGTTCGGTCAGTGACGATGCATACATAAAGCCAAAACAGTCCTACTATTTTGATTTATTTGATTTATTAGAATCCCCTTTACTCTTCCTGGGGTCTACACTGTACACAGCATGAGCATAAAAACTAAACTGGAAATCTGGAGAAAGAAACGAAACTGTCTGAACACACACAGTATAGGCCTCAGTACTGTGTGGACAAGATGACAGGATTTCATTACACGTGACGGTGCTAGAATCAATGGTAAAATCAATGCTAAAATCAATGCTAAAATCACGGACCTCTGCTATTCCCAACCCCCTGCTGTGGATGCCCACACATTGACATGAGAAGTGAAGAACCGGGCTTGGGACTGGCCATGCTTCTGAATGGGCCAGGAGGAGGCAGAGACTTGGAGGAAGAGGGTTCTCTTCCCCCCCCCCCCCCCCCCCCCCACCCGGCAGCTGGAGTAGTAAAGCACAGAGCAGGGCTGCTGGCTTCACCACAGCCAAATATTATTCCTGTGGAGGACTAAACAGGGGTTTCAGAGCAGGGAGGGAAGGAAGGAAGGAGGGAGAGAGAAGCTGGAGAGTCCCTCTCCAGACAGCCAGCCGATGGATTGCTATCATACCAGAACAAGGAGGATGCCAACGGAGGCATGCGTAGCTAGTTGGGCTAGCCCGGCCCGGTCTGGGCGCCAGACGACCGCAGTCCAAGTAGAGCATGTCTGGGCTGGGTCACATGGTGCAGCAGCCTGCTGCCCTCCCCACCGCACACACCTACCGGGGATTCGCTCCCAGCCAATAGAGATGCGGAATACTGATCCGTCAGCCAATAGTCATTTAGATCAGAGTTGTGTCGATAACCTGGATTGCTATGTTTTGGGAATTTCACAGTGTGTGAGTGTTTTTCTCACTGTTGTGTGTGTGTGTGTGTTTGTGTGTGTGTGTGTGTGTGTGCGTGTGTGTGTGTGTGCCTCCACACAGACACACAGCCCTGCCCCCAGAGCACTGGCTGCTTGGCCTAGTGTGCAAATCTCTGCGACACAGTCAGGCACGTACACACGCACACACACACGCGCACCCCTCTGCCGGGTGAAAACACACTCTGATCAACACACACGCACGGCTGTCCCCGCCCCCTCCTGCAGAATGAGGGTTTCCCACACCGAGCCAATGAGAGGGTCGAAAAACAAGTGTCTGTCTGCGTGCGTCGGTTAGTGTGTGCGCACACACGCTTGTGTGTACATGGTGTGAGTGTTTGTGTACGTGTGTTTAGATGTATGTGTGTGTGTGTGAGAGTATGCGTGTGAGTATACGCGTATTAGTGTGTGTGTGTATGTTTTTATATGTGTGTGTCTGTGTGTGTGTGTGTGTGTGTGTGTGTATCAGGTTTGCTTTGGCATCTGGAAGTAGACCTGCCTGCCTGTTTCCCTGCTCTCCAGAGCTGTTATTCTGAACAGAGCACAGAGAGCCAGCCAGGCCCGGGCCGACCCAGTTGGATGTTTGTGTTTAATATGGGGCTGTCTCAACGCGAGGCCCTGGACCCGGACCCGGATCTGGATCTGGATCTGGATCTGGACAGGCCGCCCTGCTATGGCAAAAAAAAACAGAATGACCTCGCCTGCAGTTAATCACACTGCACAATTCTAATCCTCTTCCTCCTCCTCCCCTCTAAACCTGCGCAAACTTAGGAACACACGCAAAAATGTAGCCGAGGGAGGGGAGGGGAGGGAGGGAGGGAGGGAGGGAGGGAAGGCGGAGAACAATTCAATTGAGAGACAGTAAAGAGTAAGAGTGGGTGATACTTCCAGGAAGCAACCGAGAGAATTGAGTGGCTAAGTGAATTGCGCGGCGGAGGAAACTGCATTAGCCTGGTTGAACTGCCTGGTCACACTGGAGAGGCCTGCTCTGGTGACTCTTCATTAGGGCTGGGAACCACAGGTGAAAACACACACACACACACACACACACACACACACACACACGCACACGCACACGCACACGCACACGCACACGCACGCACACACTCTTCTGGGAATCCGTCCATTTCGTTAGTTACAAGGGCATTTAATCAGATCATCCCGCCCCGTCATCCCGCCAGAATCCGTCCCAACCGCCGTCAAACTCATTTAGTGTCAAGACGCCCCGACAAAGTCATTAACGTGACTGTAAGCAAACAGACGTTTTGGCAGGTGACGGGAGGCTTCCACTGGCACCGGGAGAGACACAGCAACACTCCAGCAGTGTCACCGCGCGTACGTCTACCAAACCCACTGAGGTGAATTAGCAATAACATGTTGACAGTACAGGCAAGGTGAGTGAGTGCTTTAGGGCAGTCGTTAAAAAACAACAACAACAAAAAACATGGCTGCTGCCCTGCTTCCCGAGTCATGCCAGGGCAGGGTGGGTGAGAGAGAGAGTGAGTGAGAGAGAGAGACACAGAGAGACAGAGAGAGTGAGAGACAGAGCGAGAGAGAGAGGCTGCGTTAGACTGCGTGGTAGGAGGGCTAGCTAGTGTAGCGAGTGCGTACCTGCCTGTCTGCACCCCCCCGCCCCCACAGCTCACTCCAAGCTAGGAGAGAAAAACACAGGCTACAGCCACACCATGTGATCCCAAGCTGTTTGTGATCTTGGTCTGGCATCATGTGACTGACTACCCCACTCCCTCACTCCTCCCTCTTCCTTCCCCCCCTCCCCTCCCCTCCCCTCCCTCTCTGTCTGTCACAAACATCTCTGACCTAACAGCGAGCTGCACTGAGCTGAGCTGCTTTCTGCTTCAGTGAGTCTGCACTGCGCTTCCCATTAAAAAAAAAGACGCTACACCCGGTCAGCTCGACCCTCTTGCACTCACTCACTCACTCACTCACTCGCACGCACGCACGCACGCACGCACAGTAAAAGGGCTGTTTTGGCCGACAGACGGCGTCTCCTCGGCTCTCCTCTCCGTGTTGTGTGGGTGAAGGGAGGGAGGGATGAGGGGAGGGAGGGAGGGGGCATGCGTACTCTACTGTTTACTACACCAAAGCAGAGCTGAGCGGGGAGCAGACATTAAGCCCTCATACTCTGCTGCTGCTATGCTATGTGTAGCTGTGCTGCTGCTATGCTATGCTATGTGTATCTATGCTGCGTGCTGGCCAGTTGCTCCTCACACTGGGCCATAGTGCACATGCCTGAGGTCACGACAACCTCCGTCCTACAGCTTTACATCACACACACTCTGCATCAGACAGCAAACCACCAGCTGCCTTCTGTCCTGCGTCACCGGCCCAGACACAGTCTAGGGGACACTGAGGGCCTAATTGTTAGGTAAAGGGGAGCAGCAATGTGGGGAAAAAACGACAGCCTATAGTATACCGCAGTGTGTGAAGGTAAAGCGATGTGTGAATGAGTTCGCGATATTCCGATTTGGAGCGACGTTGATAGTTTTTTTCAAATCG
>NC_137679.1:31662971-31791014 GCF_963989245.1 Nansenia antarctica | reverse complement strand
CCTCTACCCCCCCCCCCTCTCTTTTTATCTCTCTCTCCGAGTGTTCAGCAGTGACTGGTTCTCACTCACCCTCATTATCCGTGCCGTACACTTCCCTGTGCATCTCATTATCTCCTCCTCCATCTCCACTGCCTGTGGGAACTCACCTGACCAAGCACATTCTGCCTCCAACAGCCTGCCTGTCACTTCCCTGTCAGGAGAGAGGCCCGAAACCTCACTACACACACACAGACACAGGCCCACACACACACACAGACAGACAGACAGACGCATGCACACAGACACACGCGCATTCACACACACACACACACACACACACACACAGACAGACACACAGACACACAGACACACAGACGCATGCACACAGACACATGCGCATTCACACACACACACACACACAGACACACAGACAGACACACAGACACACAGACACACAGACGCATGCACACAGACACATGCGCATTCACACACACACACACACAGACACACAGACAGACAGAGCACAGTAAGCTCAACAGAAGAGACTCACCTGAACAGGCATAATTCTCCCTGGCTGTGACAGGCTGTCTGTCTGCCGCCTGTCCATCAGAGGAGAGAGGCCCCTCAGAGCCTCTTAGGAGGCCCAGCCTGCCTGCCTGCCTGCCTGCCTCACTAAGGCTCTGTTCTGCAGGAGAGGGAGGGCTTAACACAGGGAAACCTTCTCACAGTCACCGCTGAAAGATTTGGGTTCTTCTCCAATCATGTCTGACCTGTCTTGGCTGTATGGGTCACACAGCTGGAGGGGGGGGGAGTTCCAGAGGAGGCTAACTGCTTGGCACTGCCGTCACCACCCCGCTCACAGGGCGCTGGGCGCGCAGAGTGAAATACTGCCACCCCGGCCGGTTAGTCTGGCAATGTGGCAGAGGTGCTAAGAGCCCCCGACCGTCACTACATCCTCACACACACACACACACACACAGACACACACACACACAGACACACACACAGACACAGACACAGACACAGACACACACACACACACACACGTTGCAGGGTAGGTAGAGGTTGACAGATGAGTCGCCGGGCGGAACGGGAACCGGCTCTTCCACACACAGAGACGCCCCGGGCCAGACCCAACACCCTGCTGTACTGACGCCCCGGGCCAGGCCCAACACCCTGCTGTACTGACCCGGGCCAGGGCCAGCACCCTGCTGTACGAGCCTGCCGCCTCACACACTTACCAAATACTGTCTGTCTGTCTCTGCTGCTGCTGACACACACTGTACTGGCTAGCCTGCCTCTCACACACTTACCAAATACTGTCTGTCTGTCTGTCTGTCTGTGTGTCTGTCTCTGCTGCTGCTGCTGCTGCTGCTGACACCCACGGCACAGAGAGGGGGGAGGGGGGGGGGGGGGGGGGGAGAAGTCTAGACATGGTTGATGTGAGCCAAGTCAGTGTGACACAACGCAGATAACAGTCTTTATGGCCTCCTCATTGTTGGGTGACCCACTTACTACTGCAAGTCACACTTTAAATCAAGCTGCCCATATACCTGTGTACTAACTATGTCTAGTAAGTAAGAAACTATTATTATACTTTTATACAGAATACTAAGAGGTTAAACAAACAAATAAATGTATCCGGAAAACTGTTATCAACATTAATTATTAACCACCTCTGGAATTCAGTTTCAAGTTCCAAACAACAACAACATCCTCCCTAATAATAGTAAATAATATAACCACCCCCCCGAAATGGCGTTGCAGTGTCGGACATTAGCTGTTGTGTTTCTGCATGCGCGCACGGTTCAAATAGGCAGCCACTCCCCCAGAACACCCCAGGCCCCTCCCCTAGAACACCCCTGGCCCCTCCCCTTAGAACACCCCTGGCCCCTCCCCTTAGAACACCCCTGGCCCCTCCCCTTAGAACACCCCAGGCCCCTCCCCTAGAACACCCCTGGCCCCTCCCCTTAGAACACCCCTGGCCCCTCCCCTAGAACACCCCTGGCCCCTCCCCTTAGAACACCCCTGACCCCTCCCCTAGAACACCCCTGGCCCCTCCCCTTAGAACACCCCTGACCCCTCCCCTAGAACACTCACGGCCAATAACAACATGTTTGTACAAACCGAGTGTCATTTTATTCATCTCATTACCTGATTCCCACCAATTAAAACACCCACTCCGACCATTAAGAAGCTCCTGAGGAAGCTTCTTCCAGTTCCATATTGCACCTTTAAGTCGCCTACATAGTTGATGCTTCTCTCCTCCTCTACATGGAGGTGTTGGGTTGCCAGTCCACTGACCAGCCCGGTACCAAAAGGTCAGGCTGAAGCCCAGCGAGCTGACGGCGCTGGCGGCGGCGTACGATAAATAAATACACAACCGTTTGGGAGAAGACGACACCGCCAACGTGACTGCCGAGACTGGAGCCCCCCCCCCCTGTACAGTCAGCGTCCCCCGCCCCCCCCCCCCCTCCTCCTTCTCCAGTGTCCATGTGTCATTTGGTTCTCTCATTACTACGCAAACGATGTGGCCGCACATGCTGTCACCACAGAGACAGGTGCTTTAGGCGCGAGAGGCAATGTGACCGCTCGTCGACGCCAAGCCGGAGAGAGGCCCCTCTGTAACCGCCGTGCTGTTTCACAGCTCTGCTGAAGTGGTGGACACACGTCTGTATTCTCTAGAGGAGGACGGGGGGGAGGAGGAGGAGGAGGAGGAGGACATGTATGGGGAAGGCAGTACTGTACTAAGGAGAGACTAGGAGAGACTCCTCCTGCACTCGGACGCTGCTCTCCTTTCACTCCACAGCTGTAGCCTCTCTTCACCTGTTCCTTCCAAAAGCCTTGGAATTACAATTCCATCAATATTATAATCATAGAAAACGCCTCAATTCAATTGACAGAACTAATGATTCTAGGAAATCTAAAGCCCCGTACTAGACTGACCTTCGCTGACCTTTTCCGTTTGTTATGATGACCTTACACTTCTGATGGGAAATACAGCGGCCATGTGTGACCCATTGTTATGACTGGCCAGCAGACAGCGACTGTTTTCAATAGTGACGTTTTATCTCAATCCCCTTTGGAGGAAAATATTGATTCAACTCTTTCCATTCAGCTTTTGCTCCATGCCTATGTGTGTGTGTGTGTGTGTGTGTGTGTGTGTGTGTGTGTGTGTGTGTGTGTGTGTGTGTGTGTGTGTGTGTGTGTGTGGGGGGGGGGGGGGGGGGGGGGGGGGGGGTAGTGTCTATGTAAAGGCATACAAGATGGTTTTATGAAAGGCAAGAAACTTTCTCTGCAAAACAGCTAATTAACACTTAACACATCGCCTAAAAGAAAAAAGAAGAAAAATAGTACAACATTCTGTCCACAAAAGCCACCTGTTTGATGTTGATCCTTTTATGAAAGATCAGCGTGTCTTTGTATGAAATTATGTATCATTAGTTAAAACAACTTTGATCCAAAAATGTCAGGCAGAGTAACCTCTAAAAAAGGGTGTGAAAAACTGAAAAGAGTCATGACAAACAAGCACAAACAACAACCCTGTTGTGAAGAGCAGGGACACCACACAAAGACCAGCGAGAAAAACAAGGCCAAACTTGGAGCAGACGAAGCGTTTCGACCCCTCCCCAGACACAACACACTCCACAGAGCCTACGCAGACGGCAGCAACCCACCCACCCACCACCTGACCCCCGCTCTCTCTCTCTTTCGCTCTCTCTCTCTCTCTTTTGCTCTCTCTCCTCCCCTTCCCGCTCTCTCCCTCCCTCCCTTCCTCCCACCCTCATTCATAAAATGGCCGCTTAACAACTCCAGCTGCTGACATGGGATTTATGCATAAAGGGTCGAGGCTGCGCGGGGACGAGTCGGAGAGGGAGGGGAGGAGGAGGGATGTTTTCATTTTCGTTTCCCTTCTTCTCCGTGTTCTGTGCATGTCTCTGCCTGTGGACATATTATTTTCATCACTCAGTTGAACCGGCTCCATCTCTCCTGGAGGGCTGTGTGTGACGACAACAACAGAATGTTCTACTACCGTTCCGTTCCGTTCTGTTTTCTTACACAATGACGCAGAGTTCACGACCCCTCGGCAGAAAACAACTCTGAACCTCCCGAGGGGAAAACTCAGTGTAGCTACAGTACCAGTACCGAAAAACAACTTGAAAACCCGAGATCTTTCATGACAACATTTACCTTTCACACAGACACACAGACACAGACACAGACACACAGACACACAGACACACAGACACAGACACACAGACAGTGACAGATCACTAAAGGCCTTATCGTCCATGTATTTCCAGCTCATGCCAATAACCGATTGGTTCGGTGTAAGTCCTTGGGTAATTAATGACTCTTTGGCATGAAAATCGCATCCTCCTTTATCTTCATAGCCGCCCCCATGCATAAACATGGCATTCCAATGGCAATTAGCCGTTAGGCCATTGGGCTAAATCTGTGCTGAGAACTCATCGATCTGTTTGGCTGGACGCCACCTTAATCCATGTATGATCAATGGCCAGCCAGTGCTCTGCTGACCAGTCCTTACTGCCTGGGCCTGGGTCTGGTTCTGGGGTCTGGTTTTGGGTCTGGGGCAGGTTCTCGGTCTGGTTTTGGGGCTGGTTCTGGGTCTGGGGTCTGGGGCAGGGTCTGGGGCAGGGTCTGGTTCTGTGGTCTGGGGCAGGGTCTGGTTCTGGGGCAGGTTGTGGGATCTGGGGCCGGAGCTGGTTCTGGAGCTGGTTCTGGGGCTGGTTCTGGTTCTGGTTCTGGGGTCTTGGGCTGGGGCTGGGACAGAGAGACGATCCAACAGGGATGGTAGAGTCACTACAGCGACGGCTGACTGAAGGTTCGCCCTGAGAATGAACTCCCCTTTCCCACATCTGTGAAACAGGGCCCCAAACACTACTCACTACACACTACTCACTACACACTACTCAGCAAAGTCCTGAGACGCCAAACCGTTCAAATTAATTCCAGGCCTCGGCTCATTTCCAACTGACGGTATTTTTTAAAAACATCAATACCCCCATATTGTTTACATCAAACATATGTAGAGGGTGAGGCACAGAATGTCGGGAACGAGAGAGCGGATGACACACTGATACAGAAGAAATAGTCTAGTCAGTTCCTGGCTCACATCAACAATGAACCACCGTCCATTAGAGATAACAAACAGAGGATAGGCAGCTGCGAAACAAATAGTCCTAATGAATAGTCCCAATGAAACGCCTCACTTGGAAATACCGGGTAATAGGTGCAATTACAGCTGAAAGACTGAATGGCTGCTCTATCGCTGAGTAATAGAGGTTCAGTATAATACAGAATCTGTCCGATATTTTTTCGACGTTTCCGGATTTATGAAGATTGGAGTGTGGACTTGGGAGCCTGGCTACATCATTGAGAGGTAGACTGTGGGGGAAAACACACACACACACACACACACACACACACACACATTTTAAGGGCAGGGGCTTAACAGAGAAGGAGGAAAGGGTCGACACAGTAGAGGACGTCAACAGAATGGTGGTCAGATCACATAAAAGCCTTTTTTCTACAGACGGGGAGTTCTGAGGCCTTTGTGGGCCTTAGTGAGGTCACACAGGTCCGTCTGTGTGGGAAAACTAGGCCACACACACACACACACAGCACAGATACACACACACACACACATACAGACACACACAGACACACACACACGAGGTGTGTGGGCCACAGTGCATTCTACCATGCTGTAATTAAGAGGAGAAAGGCTACATTTGTGCAAGAACAAAATGTGTTGTTTACCTATAAACAAATCATTGTTTCTCAGAATGACATTGCTACTTTCCATGGGATTCCTTGTTTTCTCTCTCACACACATACACACACCCCCACTGACCCCCACCCACACACGACACACAGACACACACACACACACACACAGACACACACACACACACAGACAGACAGACACAGACAGACACAGACAGACACACACAGACACACACAGACACAGACACACACAGACAGACAGACACACACAGACACACACCCCCACTAACTCACTCACACACACACACACACACACACACACACGACACCCACAGACAGACACCCACAGACAGACAGACACACACAGACACACACAGACACACACTAACACACTCACTCACACACACACACACACACACACACACACACACACACAGACAGACACCCACAGACACCCACAGACACCCACAGACCCTGGTGACTGCTCCAGTAGTTCTTCCCATCCCACCCTCCTGTGGTCTGTTTCACTGACTGTGACATCTCCACACTCACTATTTCCTTACTGGAAACAAAGGGGACATTCTCTCCCTCCATTGAGAACTTTGTGCATGACTAAAGATCATTTATTCCAGCAGCTAATCGTTCTAGCTCGCTACTTCCCAATGGCCCACAGGGGGAGTGGACACTCGCAATATGAGAAGAGAATGAGGCTAGCCTAGGCGAGGCGAGGCTAGGCTAGGCTAAGCTAAATCCCTCTCTCTCAGGACAGCAGAATACAAAATACACTCACCGAACACTTTATTAAGAGCACCTGTACACCTCATTCATTCAGGTGGTGTAATGGTGTTGGGAACCCTAACTCTTCATGGCTACAGTGTACCCATCTTCTAATGGCTACTTCCAGCATGAAACTTGGTCTGAAACTGGTTTCATGAACATGACAATGAGTTCAGTGTTCTTCAGTGGCTTTCCCAGTCACCGGATCTGAATCCAATAGAACACCTTTGGGATCTGAAAACACCTGACAATTCTGCAGGAATTGAGTGATGCAATCATGTCATCATGGACCAGAATCTCAAAGGAATGTTTCTAACATCTTGTGGAATCAATGCCACGAAAAAATGTAGGCCCTACCCAGCATTAGTATAGTGTTCCTAATAAAGTGTTCGGTGAGTGTATGTCTACATTCACAGAGAAGATACAGAAATCAAGACAATACCACACAGAATAATTTATGTACAATGAGTGTGTGAGGTGCCGCACACTCATTTGAGCTAGGCTAGGCTAAAGCCTGTTCTTTCAGGACAGCATCTGCCTGGCAGCGTCCTCCAAGGTCTCTCTATACTGCCGCACTGTACGGCCTATATACTATCAGACCACTGTAAGGCCTATATACTATCAGACCACTGTAAGGCCTATATACTATCAGACCACTGTAAGGCCTATATACTATCAGACCACTGTAAGGCCTATATACTATCAGACCACTGTAAGGCCTATATACTATCAGACCACTGTAAGGCCTATATACTATCAGACCACTGTAAGGCCTATATACTATCAGACCACTGTAAGGCCTATATACTATCAGACCACTGTAAGGCCTATATACTATCAGACCACTGTAAGGCCTATATACTATCAGACCACTGTAAGGCCTATATATATACTATCAGACCACTGTACGGCCTATATACTATCAGACCACTGTACGGCCTATATACTATCAGACCACTGTACGGCCTATATACTATCAGACCTGACAATTGACAGCAGCTCTCTGAGTATTTATGGCTGTCATGTTCAAATGCGGTGGCACAGTTCGACAGACAAATCCATCACTCCAGGCTAAGTGTGTGTCATTCGGCTTTAGTGTCTCGGCAGCAATTCCTCTCTGAGGTAGGCTAATGTCATTACAGCCCATGGAAAACCTGGTTCAATCAATCCTGAAAAGAGCAACGAGACAGATTGTGTTTGCGCCGTCTGTCTGGGCACTGATGTGATGCCCTGCCTTATCTTTAAAGAGCGTTGGCTTTTCATCCTGCAGATAAATGACTGTTTTCATTGCTGTGGGTAGGAGAGGAGTGTATCAAATGAGGGCATGACCCCTTTTCTAAACTCAGTCCTTGTCAGCGTGGAGCATCAGGTGGAAAAATAAATACAAAAATAAATATAACAAAACAGTAACGCCTAACATCTTCTTTCTTTGCAACAGGACAGAGGTGAATGAGAAGCAAAATACGTCAAACATGAAAGATCCTTACCTTACTTGCTTTATTTTAGCCTGTTATTCAATTGTCACTTTATTTTGTTGTTATTTTGTGGTTTGAGCTGCTGTAATGCCTGAATTTCCCCTCTGGGAAATCAATAAAGTACACGTACCTATCTATCTATCTATCCTGATCAGTCAATTTGAGTGTGGGGGGTAAGGTGAGTATGGTGTCTGGGAGGCTAAGGTGAGTATGGTGTCTGGGAGGCTACGGTGAGTATGGTGTCTTGGAGGCTACGGTGAGTATGGTGTCTCGGAGGCTAAGGTGAGTATGGTGTCTCGGAGGCTAAGGTGAGTATGGTGTCTTGGAGGCTAAGGTGAGTATGGTGTCTCGGAGGCTAAGGTGAGTATGGTGTCTGGGAGGCTACGGTGAGTATGGTGTCTTGGAGGCTAAGGTGAGTATGGCGTCTCAGAGGCTAAGGTGAGTATGGTGTCTCGGAGGCTAAGGTGAGTATGGTGTCTTGGAGGCTAAGGTGAGTATGGTGTCTTGGAGGCTACGGTGAGTATGGTGTCTTGGAGGCTAAGGTGAGTATGGTGTCTCGGAGGCTAAGGTGAGTATGGTGTCTTGGAGGCTAAGGTGAGTATGGTGTCTTGGAGGCTACGGTGAGTATGGTGTCTTGGAGGCTAAGGTGAGTATGGTGTCTTGGAGGCTACGGTGAGTATGGTGTCTCGGAGGCTACGGTGAGTATGGTGTCTTGGAGGCTAAGGTGAGTATGGTGTCTTGGAGGCTAAGGTGAGTATGGTGTCTTGGAGGCTAAGGTGAGTATGGTGTCTCAGGTGCTACGGTGAGTATGGTGTCTTGGAGGCTAAGGTGAGTATGGCGTCTCGGAGGCCAAGGTAAGTATGGTGTCTGGGAGGCTACGGTGAGTATGGTGTCTCGGAGGCTACGGTGAGTATGGTGTCTCAGAGGCTAAGGTGAGTATGGTGTCTCGGAGGCTAAGGTGAGTATGGTGTCTCGGGGCTTAGGGCTGGGTCTGGCTCGGGGGACTAGATTATAATTGTTTTATTAAAGAGCAGGAGTGCTTCCTGGTGATAATTACAGCTTGTGCAGCTATAAATCCTCCCAGGGGAGTCTCTGAGGTGGGAGCTTGGCAGCAGGAGGAGATGACCGGATCAGACCAGACCATCAGCAACAAAGGAGGAAAACACAGTGGGGGGGGGTGAGTTTCCTGAAAGCGTCATCGCACTAAGATCATTTTTATGACCATAGTCTATAATGGAATTGAGATCATCATTTAAAATTTCATTTAACATTTAGCAGACACCTCTATCCAAAGCGACTTACAACAAGTACATTTGTCTAAGTAAGTGAATCATCTATACATCAGTCATCGGAAGAAAATCAATTATGCTAGGACAATGGCTTTAGGGAAGAATCCATCGTTGATCATCCGCCCCTTTCATTGACTTCTCCTCAGGTGAACACCCTGACACCAACGCTGCTGATGGAAGTGGCAAAGGAGACCTTAAAACGTCTTTCCTTTAAAACGTCTCGCCCTCAATGTGTCCATTAAGTCACGACCTACACATTTAATGCAATTAGTATGGTTAACAGAATGAGGCCGGCCTCTCCGTGAATGCAAACAAGGGAGCACTGTGATGCTCGTTCCGTTCTATGCATTACAATGGGGGCCCGTCCCCTGACGTCTACCTCCACTGTGCAGTCGAGGTAGAAATCTACCTCACCCCTGTGCTGTTGAGGTAGAAATCTACCTCACCCCTGTGCTGTTGAGGTAGAAATCTACCTCACCCCTGTGCTGTTGGGGGGGGGGGGGGGGGGGTGAAACAAGGGGAAAAGTCCAGGTTAATAGAGCTCTGACTCTATGAGGTATGAAACTGTCACTCTGTTTTAATGGAGGGCATTCTCACAGGGAAAGGCCGGACTCCCCGGAGAGACACAGCAGAGTGGTCAGGTGCTTCCTTCTGAGTCGTGCTGCTCTGGGTTTGGAGCTGTTTTGTGGCCACACTGGCCTCAGCTCCCTCCCCTGGTGCGCGGGGCTGCGGTCAGCCCAAACGGCCACAGGGCAAAGCCCTCGAGTCCTCAAGCACGCCCTGGAAACCCCCACCCCCCCCACCCTACCACAACAACGGCATGGACGCCGGCCAACGCTATCCCCGAAGCGCAGACCCACAAAAGACACAAGTAAATGTTTAGAGAGAGACTCACTCTGGGCTCGCTGGGGGTGACGTTAGCACAATCCTACTGTGGCGGAGCAGTGGAAAAGAGTCATGGGAATCAGACTAATGATTAACTGTTCTGGGAACATCTGCAACGAGTCAGGAAGAACAGGAAATGTGCTTTGTGTGCACGTGTGTTATTTTGACTCTATGAAAAGGGTGAGAATGATAGTGTAGCTCTAACGGCCTTTTGTGTTAAAGAAGTAGGCCTAGCTAGTATCACCTTTCCTCTCCCAGCTCATCTCACAGGATAGGTTGTCTGGAAACAAAAGGAATCCCCCCCCCCCATAAAGACAACACAATTAAATCACCCCCCCCCCCCCCCCACCTCCCCCCCATCAGGAGCATCCACTGACAGGGAACAGTAGAGGGCAGGATCTGGAACATACCACTTTATTACCTGAGCTGTTATCTGACACCAGTGGGTCAACAAAAGTGAAGGGGAACCAATCCCCAAATGGCCATAATCCCAAAATCTGAACGGGTTACAATGAAGGTCCGTCATTGTTGAGGGTATCACTGATCAGCATGTTAACCTCCCTGTACTGAGTGTCAGCGGAAGTCCTTGGGAAGTACTTTTCCAGGAGATCTGTAGAGGTGTGAGAATGCCTTTAGGTGTGGGGGAGGGGAGGGGTGGATAGACAGGAGTGTGTGGTCTATCGGGGGATGGCAACATCTCTATCTTGTGCCGCTTTTCCACTGTGACTTTTGGCATCGGTGCTTGGCCCAAAGCCTCAGACTTTTGTGTTTCCATCTCTGAAAAAAGCCAAAGAAAAGCCAAAGGAAAGCCCAGGGCCATGGCCTCAACTGCCTACCCTGACCTGGCACATTGGGGAGATTTTGGGGACCTTTTGGCAGCTTTTGGCAGGGTTAAGGATTAGAAGTGTGACATTTACTGTGCCCTCTCATTGTTTGGCTAGGCTTGTCAACAAGACTGTGACTTGTTATGTTACAAAAGCATGAAAATCCAACACAAACCGTGTTAGTTACTTTGGTTCGGATTCACGTTTAGAAGCATTTATATGCACTGTGAAGTTTGCTCAGCTGCGGGGAAGCACCGTTGGAGACCAAAGCACTTCCATAAGCTGATAACAGGTGAAGGACAAGGACCACTCATCATCTTAAACACCTAATGACAAAGCTAGAACCTCGACCAGGCTATAGTTAACGCAGGCCAGGCTGAGCTTTAGGGGTTCACTATTTACCAAGAATGTCCCAAGGAAAGATCTCACCTCAGTGGAAATTGGGCTGTTAAAGTTGCCTCTCCCAAACACCCCCCACCTTACGAGGAATCCTGAACATTCCACGGCCTTTGTCTGTGTGTGTTTTCCTTATCTCACAGAAACACTGAAAAATCTGTGGAATCTCTTGGAAGGGCCCATTAGAGGAGGCTTAGGATAAGATTAACACTAAACCCTGAGTGCCCTGACCTGCTAGACCAACGCTAATGAAATGCTTAAATGGCAACACATTCCATACGCCCCCCCCCCCCCCCCTCCCTCGAAGGGCAGAATCATATTCGACCATGCACCATGACCTGGAATGACGCTTTAGTAAAACTAGTATGGATCAGAGTATCTGTGATACTGTATGTGGTTGGCGAACCACAGATGACTTCATCCGTGGATGCGGCCTAAACAGATGTTGTACGCTGCCCAGGTGAAGCCCCATGTTAGGCCTGCTGTGCCAAGGAACTGTATCATGTTGCACAAATCAGATCACTCACAGATGGCCTCTTACTGAGCTTGGTTATCTTTTACTGCAACAAACAAACATTTTGGACTCCCATAACTTAGGCTTGAAGGCAAGCTGTCAAATGACAGCCAAAGCTTTGTGAGTCAAAATAAAACATGGTGCCATTTGCTTCAAAATATGGAGAAGAAACCACTCTGTATTTTAATTTAAAAAATGAAATTAACATGTTTTACCCTCAGCTTCAAAAAAAGTTTTCAGGTTCTACAGAAATACAATGAGTGTGGGCCTAATTGTTGATAACATCCTCCAGCCTGACTCTGATCACCCCTATCGAGCCAGCCGGAAACGGAGTTGTACAGTCCTATTGTGACACGCATGTAGCTTACAGAGCGGAAATCATAAAAAGAAATCTATATATGCTCGCCTGAGGTATTACAAAAAGGAAGACACTCGCTAACTGAGACAAACTATCTGTGGCCACTAAAGCTCCTCATCTCAATCAAATGTTGATAACTGCGTGCACAGTTAAAGGGTATATATAATTACAGTGGGGGCAGTTAAATACAGTGAAAACCACAAAAGTTCTTTGGGGATTCCAGGAATGGGTGTGACAGTTCACAAAAAAATAAGGCAGAGAGTCATAGATGTGCTTGTTTCACAATGCCATCCCTGCAATTACAGTCTCCTTCAAGTCACAACACCACCGAAACTGCCCTTCTCTGGTTCTGTTTTGCCCTTTTCCTTGGGTGTTCTCATTCCCCACTCACATGCTAAGGACATCTAGGCTACACTGACTAGGAGCACATCTGAGTTTTCCTTTAACCAGTTGAAAACCATAGAAGACCCTGCTTTAGAAAAAAATTAAAAACGGTATAACACTTTGCCCTGGCCTAGATCAATCTTTAGTCAAGTGTGAAACGGAGGGGGTGAGGCATTGTGTGTGTGCGTGTAAGTGTGAGAGAGAAAAAGAGAATGAATGAATGAATGATTGGCGAAGAAGAAGAAGAAGAAGAAGAAGAAGAGAGGAGAAGAAGAAGAGAGGAGAAGAAGAAGAGAGGAGAAGAAGAAGAAGAAGAAGAAGAAGAGGAAGAAGAAGAAGAAGAAGAGAGGAGAAGGAGAAGAAGGAGGAGAGCAAGAAGAAGGAGGAAGATTCTGTCTTACTCTGACCTGGCCCCTGCACCCGGTCATAAATCACAGGCCACTCTGTTGCCACGGACATGAAAAGACGCCGCAGTGCTCCATTATACACATTCCTACCACAGCACAGAAACTCCATTTTAGACCAACCGCTGCACCCCACACAGCACCTCTCCAAAACCCCGGCCATTGTGCTGCATAACTCTGTTTCCATGGTACTGGTGTTAGCTGATGCTATCTCTCCACACACTCACTGAGGAAAACTATGCTGCTAATGCTTGAAATGGGGAAAGACGTGTTGCCATTCCATTGAAGGCCTTATTTTCACGTTTGCCTGTCCTTGACTTGTAATCTGGTGAGGTGACAGTTGAGATTTGTTTGACATTAACATATTGGTACACAAACATGGCACACCTGTCTGATCAGACGCCCGTGTTGTGACGCTTGATCACGGTGACGTTCGCTCACTGTATAAGACTGTAGGCAACACTGCCATTTTGCGAAAGAACACAATCTATCAGGAAAATGTCAAAGTGGGTGGAGAATGAGGCATGTGGAATGACACATTACACGCTCCTCTCTAAGAGCAGGAGGGGAGTTCTCTTCTCTTATTCCCTGACTGGAGACCCCCCCCCCTCCTGTGTTCTGGGGTGAGAGACTGAGCAGCAGAGCTGAGTGCCGTGTCATCACTCTACATGCTAGCTGGCTAGGCTAACAGGATCTCCCTACAACCACCTCTCCCGACAGTGGGAGTATCTATCCACAGCCCCAGCCAGCTGGCAGGCGGCTCACTCCTCATATTAGCACCTCAGAGCTATCTCCCTCCACCGCCCAGCCTGAAGAGATAGTGCCCCTGGTATTTTCGGTGGTGCCTCTGTCGAGGGTGAGGGTTACATCCTGCTTCTCTGAGACAAGCTGTTGTGTTAAGCAAGTTCAGGACCGAAAAGCCCAACAGTCAAAAGTTTCCATTTTAGATAGAGTGGGAAGTGATGATGATGGGAGTTCTAGAGATTCTTATTCTAAAGCTAAAAGGGATGAGGGGGAAAACAGGCTTCATAACTCCTGACAGGAAATTCTCTTTAAAAAAGCTTCATCCAAATATTTGGACTCAAGATATACAATAACAACATTCTTATTGCAATACGGATATAAGAAACAACTGCTTATAGTGGTCATAAACTGTGAGACATAAACAAGTACTATGCTTTCATGAATCACACACTATGGGTGTGTAATTGGCCCAGGAACAATGTGACTCCCAGAGAAGGTTCAGTACCAGGCCTAGAGACCTGTATGTGCACTACAGCGCTTTTACAAGAGAGACAGATTAACTTCTGTTCTGTTCTCAACTTCAAGTCCCTCTCTACAGCAGAGGACAGTGGTGGCGTTAATGCAGGATTCGTGTGACGCCTTCTGAAGAAGCAGGTGTATTGACCCTGGCATGTCAATGTCAAATCCCAGCTTTTTCTTCTTAAATATTTTAAACCAACCCAGGTCCGTTCGTTGCGGTTATCCGAAAGCTGTTACAATTTCTTTAGCTGTGTAGTTTTATTGAGTTAATACCAATGTCTGGTCAACATTTCATGGCAATAGCTGCAGTGGAAATAAGTTGAATTAAAAAATTGCTGATGTGTTGAATAGCCTGCTTATTTCCCACACAAAGCCCACTGTTGAGGAGAGGATAATCTCAGTGTTTTAGCAACACCAATATCACGTTCCAACACCCAAAATGTAGCGTGTGATCCTCATTTCAACCAGGCTATAAAGCACATGTTTCAGCATACATGCACCCGACGTGCGGGAAAACGCTTGTCTTGCATATTTACAGTCCGTTTGTTAATAAGAATGCAGGTGAAATCTATAAAAAACACAGGGTCTGCATTTTGAAAAATTATTTTATTAAAATGCAGACTTACTAAAGCTAGTGCAACCCCCATCAATGCACACCAATACAGGCGACACAGACAGACAGACAGACAGACAGACACTACGAAGCACCTGCAGTGGTGTGGACACAGGTCAATGCCAGGTCAGGCTCCAAAGACAACCCAGCCCTCTGAGCTAAGTGGATATGGGAGGCTGAGGCTGGAGCGACCCAGCATTGACTGGGCTATAAATTAGCAGGCTGGGGGCCAGTGACCTGCTCTGCTGCTCGCTTTAAACCCCTCAGGAACAGGAAATGTCCTGGAGATGACCGCTTTCAGCTGACTTCCTGTCTCAAGGTCAGAAAAGGGGGGTGAGAGAGAGAGAGAGAGAGAGACACACACACACACACACACACACATACGGGTACACACACACACACACACACACACACACACACGGTGACCCACGCAAGGTTATACGACACAACGTGGCCAGTACAATGTTACCTGACACTAGGGCTGCACGATTAATCGATTTTAAATCGAAATCGCGATTTGAAATGTCGCGATTAGCTAATCGCAAAGCCTGCGATTTGCCTGCGTTTTTTTTTTTTTTTTTTTTTTTTTTTGCCATTTAGCAGACTCTTTTTTAATCCAAAGCGATTTACAAATACGAATTACAGGGACATTCCCCCTGGAGTAACTGAGGGCTAAGTGCCTTACTCAAGGGCACACTAGTAGTGGTGTGGTTTCAGGCGGGATTTGAACTCACAACCTTCCGATCACAAGTCCAACTCACTATGTGTTTCTCAACCCTCTCCTCGGGGCGCCCCAGCCGCTCCACATATTTGATCTGTTCCACCACCAGCACACCTGATTCAACTAATCAAGTCCAAATCATAATTGCTTTGGACTTGATTAGTTGAATCAGGTGTGCTGGTGGTGGAACAGATCAAATATGTGGAGCGGCTGGGGCGCCCCGAGGAGAGGGTTGAGAAACACCACTACCCGTATGGGATACGTCATACAGCGCGTCGGATTCAACGTCAATGAACGTCAACGTCAATGAACGTAAAAAAAAGACACTTGTTGAGAGAAACAAAATGGTGTTGCTGTTTAAAAAAAACATAAATAAATATGTTGTCCCAATTCATATCTTTTAAGTTCTCATCCTTGCATTAGAATTAGAGCAGTTAATAGTTTGATGGTATCATGTGGTAATGCTCTCTGAAAATAGGTGATAGATAGATTCATCCAATCACCTGCCAAGTATTTTTTGAAAGTACCTGCCCTTTTCCAAACAGCTTCCAATTAAGCTTTCCTAGATGGTTGTGTGAAACAAACCACCTGAGTCAGGTTAGTAATGCTCCATCACATGTTTTAATCTGAAGCTTGATTTTAAAGCAACCCAACTTTAAAGCAACCCAATGTAGCTCGGGCTGTGGGGGTGCTAGAGGAGGGAGCCTCTAAGTCCCCTGAAGACGTACAAACAAACTGCACGTTGATACGACCTTCCTAGCCGGAGATATGGCCACACTTTACAAAAAGTCCCTTTTTTTTTTTTTTTTTTTTTTTGCTATTTAAAAATAAATTAATCGCAAATTAATCGCAATCGCGATATCTGTCCAAATAATCGCAATTCGATTTTTTCCCCAAATCGTGCAGCCCTACCTGACACCCTGCCAAATCCCAACACACACCCAGGGGCCTCAGACAGGCCTGGTCCACTCCGCTCTGCCAGGCCCTGGAGATGCCTTCTCACTCTGCCAGGCCCTGGAGATGCCCTCACACGTCAGAGAGGGCCATTGCTCGATGACAGGCAGGGACCACCTGCCCAGGATGTCTCTCTCTCTGTCTCACTCCCTCCCTCCCTCTCTCAGTGCTGGGCTCTGGCCTCCGTGTGAACCGTAACACCTGCCACACCTGCTGCGCCGCGGCAACAGGGTCGACACCTGGCTACAGACCCGACCGTGGCATCATCGCCGTGCTTGTCAAAACACTGTCTACCCCAGGTGAGGGTTCTCTTCTCTCCCCATTGTTCAGCCTCCCTATTCAATGTTGTTGTTCATTACACAGGGAAACGGAAACTGCTGTCTTTGCATACACCCCCCCCCCCCATCCCCGGTACTTGGGAGACTCTGTGAAAGCCAAGATATATAAATACCATTGCGTGACATTTATCCTCTCGGCAACGAGCACCGTGGCGCTGTGAACATGAACATACTGTACTGAGTCAACGGTGTGACCCGTCACCCACACACTGAAGGAGAATAGACAGATTAGGGAGCTGAATGGAAGTGGGCTTTGGGAGAATATTTACATGCAAGCGCAAGCCTTACAACCAGGGTGTGTGTTGTCGGGCACAGTTGGAACAGTTGAAGAACACACAGGAGGGGCACCATGGGAAGTGTGTGTGTGTGTGTGTGTGTGTGTGTGTGTGTGTGTGTGTGTGTGTGTGTGTGTGTGTGTGTGTGTGTGTGTGTGTGTGTGTGTGTGTGTGTGTGTGTGTGGGGGGTGGGGTGGTGGTTACCAGGGCATCAGAGGGCATTAATAAAAGCTGTGCTTAATAAGGACCCCAGAGCTTCTTCAAAAGAAAACGATAACGTTATCCGTTGTGTGACGAACCAGGACAAAAAAAACATACATTATGGTTCCGGGTTTCACAGACATGGCTTAATTAAGCCTAGTCCTGGACTAAATCACACTTTCAATGGAAAGAATCTCCATTGAAGATGCTTTTCTAGTGTAGGATTAGGCTTACCTTGTCTGTGGAACCGGTCCTTTATAATTATGAAGCAGAGGCCTGAGGAGCAACAAAGTTAGAACAGCAGCGCGAGGTGAGGCTGTCTCTCCTAGGAAGAAATCAACTGGCTGGTTGAGTGAAAACAAACCTGGCCTGTGTTGTTTGTCTCTGTGTGTGTGTGTGTGTGTGTGTGTGTGTGTGTGTGTGTGTGTGTGTGTGTGTGTGTTGTTTGTGTGTAATTGATGCCCTGGTGAGAGCAGGAGGCTCACAGACTAAGGTTTCAAAGGCCTTTTCTCTGGGCTGATTAATGAGAAAGTCTCTCTCTCTCCCTCTCTAACACACACACACACACACACACACACATACACACACACACACACACACGGCATGCTGTAACACTCCCCTGGCTACCTCTGCCCACTCCATCAAGAAAGTCCAAACAAACACTGACCAGTATGGAGCTTCAAAGTTAATGACTCTGTGGGTAGGCGAGGACACAGACTCACTCTCACACACACACACACACACACACACACACACACACACACACACACACAAAAAACAGGCAATGACAGAGGCCTACAGTCGTAACTAATAGTGGCAAAAGTGCATTCTACCATGCAATAAAAAATGCAGTAACATTTCCAGCACGATAACCTACAGCCTTTCGGTTCAGTTAACATACCAAGCAAACTGTGCATGGTCTACCATGCATAATCAGCTGCATCAGAGTCAGTGCTGGGATGGAACAAAACCCTCCAGAGGCTTGGCTTGGCCAGGCCACCCGGAACTCAATGACTTTTTGGTTCAGTTGTACTCTTGTGAAAAGGCAAGGCAGTGGACAGTTGAAAATTAAAAGGATTTTCTCTATCATATTTGTCTTTTCTTTTCATTTTATTTATAAAATGGCCCAAGAAATTAGTCAACGTGGGGGGGGGAGCCCCCCAGCGACACCAGACGATCCTATTGGTCGAGGTAAGCCAATCAAGCTGATCCCTGAGGTGTCAGTGCCAGGAACAGAGGGTGTGTGTTTACCCTGTCGATGGTGCCCTGCTCAGGCCTCCCTGTTCACCCTCACCCCCTCACTAGAAATCTCTCTCACCTGTTTTAACCTCAGGTTTGATCAGGTTTATAGAGACCTAATCAAATCCCAGATTAAAACAAATGCGTGGTGATTCAACATTTGCACGAGTTGGGACTTGGGCCACAAAAGCTAGGCTATATGCAAAACGTAATAATAAATAATAAAACCCCCCCGAAATGTGATCATATCGATTGAGCAAAAAAGCTCAGTTCGTAGAGCATGGTGCTAGCAATAGGCCTACTTGTGGGTTCGATTCCCGCTGGAACCATGTATATGAACATACAAAGTATTCACTCACTGTACTTTAAGTGGCTTTGGATAAGAATGTCTGGCGTATATTTCTCCTAACCCCAGTGGAAGGACAGATACGAGACATTTCCCCCAGCCCTCCTCTCCGCAGGCCTCCTCAGGAACAGGCTTTAGAGGGCTGGAAGGAACAGGGTGTACTCTCCCCTGCTATATATATCTGAGACTAAGTCCCCCTTGTCTGGTGATGAAACAGCAAAACATCCGCACTGATCCTCAACTGACCTCTGACCTCATTAGAGCGCAAGGTGTTGGGCCTGGGAGCTGAGCAGATCCGGTTTAAGGAGACATAACTGCTTTCACCTGTGGAATATCTAAGCTCAGACAGTATAGGCTGCTTATCACCAATCAACCCCCCCCCCGGCCAACCCCGCCCCGCCCCCATCCCCCTCCCCCCCTCCCTCGCCTTCACCTACATCCAGCATGTGAGTGAGGTTCTTAATTGCATAATGCGCGCTGTGCTGTGTATGGACTTCCTGGACGTGAGACAAGCTGCATTACTGCAGAGGCGCTCGGGGCCGTGACGGTGTGTGACGTCGACTTCGGCTCGACCGCTTACGTACGGGCGGCAAAGTCCTGTCCGACGTTTGTTGTTGTCTCGAATAAGGTCTTTGGAATAAGCTCCCGTCTGTCCCGTCCCACAGGTGAGAGGGTGGGAAGTGGAGCACACACTCGCGCATACACACGCATACACACGCAGACACACACAGACACACACACACACAGACACACACACACACAGACACACAGATTTCCAGACCCAGTGTGTCTAGTGTGTTACGTCTTATGTCTTATGGAACAACACCTACTCCTAAAGCCTAGGAGAGATCTACACGACAAGTTGGACGTCAACAGTTGTAACCCCTTTGATGGCATATGACGCCTGAAATTTAACTAAAGTTCAGCCGTGAAGTTGTTGCATTACCGCTCCTCTAATATCAGTGCAGACTGGCAGGGAAGGAGCAGGGTTGCTAGCCTACAAAGCACCGCTATTCTGTCATGAACTGGCCTGGTAATGAAGCATCGTCCTTTTTTTAGTTGATGACTTGTTTGATCGATTGATAGGATGAAGCGTTGATGCTTTTCTATGACACTACTGATGACGTATGGTCTTGAAAGGTTATCCCATTTCATACAGGAAGATTTTCAACCACTACCCCTTGTGGCTGTTCGGAGGCCGTGGCTCCAAAGCGAGTGGCACTCCTAAACGAGGGGTAGGGGTGAAAAAGGGAAATGGGATTTGGCAAAAAAAAAGGAAAAACTGAAAGATTCAAGGAAAAGCACAGACAACATTAAAACTCATCTGAGAGGAGAGGAGAACTGATACTTTACTTCATTAAGTTACGTTTTTACAACTTGCGACGCACATTCTTAAACATTACTAGTAAAGGTGCCAGTTGTAGCCGATTGGCTTATTTTCATCTGTAGCCATTTTCGACTGTAGAGCCTTATACAACTAGTTCAGGTTACGCAAGCATACAATCCCTGAACTGTGCACTTTCAAGATGTCTACAAGTTCCTGCTACACAAAGCCCTATATAAATAAACCCTTGTGAAACATATACCGTGTGAGTGTACTCAATGTAAGAATGTACACTTTAAATAGAGGGATTGTTTATCCCTGAGTCAAATGTAAACAAACCCATTTTGAAAGGGCCCGGCGGGTGTGTGTGTGTGTATGTGTGTGTGTGTGTGTGTGTGTGTGTGTGTGTGTGTGTTCCACTGTAACAGATGAACTAATAAAGTACTACTCTACTCCAAGGTCGACATGTATAATCCCATTCATGAAGCGGTTGTTGTTTCCCTGTCCTCTGGTGTGTGTCGTTGAGCGGCCACCCCCCACCCCTCCTCCCGTGCCACCCTCCCCCCTCCCCTCCCCACAGCCTATAGAGGACACAGACCTGCGACGGCGGCCCGTCTGCCAAGCCCTGCCCCCGTCTGCCAGGAAACACTCAGCCAGAGAGCGCCGCCACCTGTGACCATTAACGGGAGGGTGCTGACAGGCGTAGTGTGGCCGGGGATTAAGTCAACTGTCCTGTCGGGGGGGAGGGGTTATCTCACCTCAACCACAACCCTCCCTCCTGCAAAGGCTTCTGGGCTGTGTTGTTGTCGTCTGGGATCAGGAGGGATGTTCCTCATTTACATTTTACATTACACAGGGTTCCTACAAGTTTCAACAAGTAAAATTTAAGACCTTTTTAGACCTCTTTGAATAACATTTTAGACCTACTCACGACACCGTGTGGTAGCTTTTTGTCATCCTCGAGGTGATGAAATTAGGGATTTCACTGCCATACAGACAAAAAAGGAAGCAAATTGGCATTTCTTTGGCTCCAGCTTGATTAATTTCCGCGTAAATAGATGTGACTGATTTCCTTGCAGGATCTCATTTTTAAGACCAAGCACCTAATTTTTAGACAGAATAAAAGAAATGTTTGCCCTTTTTAGGCCTTATAAATTGGATTGGATTGGATTTTAGACTTTAAGGCTTCTTAAGACCAGCGCGGGAACCCTGTCGTTTTCATTTTACATTACATTAACATTACATTCCTCACCTACGGTACTTGAATTATGCCTATTGCCTTATTGTCTTGTGCTGCAAGGTCAGGAACTGAAGCCTACGAATTTTACTCTGTAACACTTGTGTAATGTGACGTAACGATGAACTTGAAACTTCTGTATGTAGGCCTACCTTATGTTCCTCACATACGTACCTACCTACCAATGTGAGTTTTACAGTTAATTCAAATGAAACGGAATCGAAAATACGACTCAACTGTGGCTTCTTGCTAGGGAAAAATGGTGAGCAGCGGACTCACTGGAGTGTGTTGTATTGTACTGAGCTGAGTGTGGGGGGGGGTCGGGCCCCTGAGCGGACCGCTGCTGCACGTTACAGAAGAAGAGCGCGCTCTGCACGGAGACAGAAGCGCTCATTCACTGCAATGCAGTTGAGCGCAGACAGTTCATTATAGTGTGTGTGTGAGGAGGCGCTGGAAGCTCTATTGTTTGCTAGTGCATGTCAGGGAGCGGAGCGGAGCGGAGCGGGCTGCCGAGGCTGGGGAACGGGGAGTACCACCTCGGCCTGCTCGCTGGGAACACGGAGGACTCATCTACCTCCTCCTTCCTGCTCCTCTTCCTCCTACACACAGGAACCTAACTAGCCTGCTGTCACCATCTCCAGATCTCCAGCCTCACAGGCAGCCAGGGGGAGAGAGGAGAGATAGAGAGATGGGGGGGGAGAGAGAGAGACAGGAGAGAGATGGGGGGAAAGAGAGAGGAGAGAGATAGGAGGGGAAAGAGGAGAGAGAGAGAGAGAGAGAGAGAGAGAGAGAGAGAGAGAGAGATAGAAAGAGAGGGGGGAGAGAGAAAGAGAGGGGAGGGAAGCAAGGAGGCTGCCTTACTGGTACTCTTTCCATCAGGGCTGAGTTGAAACATAATCTGGTTTTCTGGGTATAGCCTAGCAATAGCCCGGTGATTACTTATAGCCTTCTCTTGCAACGTCTAGAAACACATGAAGAGTATTTGTTTATCAGTGACATTTCTAGTGCCCACACGCAGGCTGACTGCAGCAGAGCTGAAAAGGACTGAGTCAGCCAAGTCACTCCACCCTTACAGTGTAGAGTTAACAAAGGCTAGGAGTCATTCCAGAGTCATTTGAATTAGCTAAGTAACCCCAAAAGACCTCCTTTGTAATTTAATGATCTGCTTTCATCTCCCAAAACCCATACAAACCACCAGAAGAAAAGCCCTGCCTGCCATTCCCCCCAGTGTCCCAGAGTGTGTGTGTGTGTGTGTGTGTGTGTGTGTGTGTGTGTGTGTGAGCGCGCAGTGAGCGCACGCTTCACAATATGCACAGACATGGCGCTCCTTCACGGTCTTGGCTGTACCACAGAAGCCACAGAACCCCCCCCCCCCATTTTCTTCCCCAGGAGAGAAGCTTAAACAATCTTTGCCTTTCAGATCTTCCAACTTAAAAAAGGCGAGAGAGCAACCCAGATATTTTGTGAATGAGTACAGCGCAAAAAAAACATAAGCTCTCTATTGATTCAAAAACGGATGGCGTTTTCCCTTACATCACCGGGGCGAGCCAGGAATCAATATGATGAATGGATGCAGTGAAAAAAACACACACAACCCGCCGGCTACAATACTCTCCGAAAACGAGTAGCCTACCGACAGGAAGAGCACTCGCTCGCCGGGAGTGACGACCACGACAGACGGTAGTCCGATCCCAAGCCTACCGTAGAGAAAACAGGAAATGTACGAATCCACCCACGAGACCCGGTGAGCAGCTCTCTTGAAGTTCTGGACGACTACCAACAACGTTCACGAAAAGCTGTTAAAAGAATACTTGAAAGAAAGCTGTTAAAAAAAATCTATAGATTTGAATATGTTCCTCTGTGGCTTTGTTGTTAGAGCGTGGTGCTAACAACGCTTAGGGTGTGGGTTCGATTCCCACCAGGGGACCATATACAGAAAAAAGTATGCACCACTCACTGTAATATAAGGCGCTTTGGATAAAAGCGTCAGCTAAATGTATATACAGTACATATATACACATTTAAATGAGGGAGAGAGGGAGCTGCTTTGGAACAGAGACACACTGGTGAGTTATGTCGGCGATGCTGAGGTTTGGCGGGCGGATTAGCCTAAGCCTATATAGGGCCGCCGTTTATTTCGGGTGAAAACCACAGATGGGACGTAATGTCCTCTCTCCTGCTGGGGCTCTTTCCTACCGCCGTCCTCCCCAGGTGACCGGAGCAACAATGGGACTTATTAAAGAGCGCCGCCCCCCCTGGGAACTGCCATTAACTTTTCCATCCACACACTTAACTAGAAACACACCTACATAAAAAGGCAGAGAGAGAGAGAGAGAGAGAGACACACACACACGTACACACGTACACACGTACACACGTACACACGTACACACATACACACATACACACGTACACACGTACACACGTACACACGTACACACGTACACACATACACACATACACACATACACACATACACACATACACACATACACACATACACACATACACACATACACACGTACACACGTACACACGTACACACGTACACACGTACACACGTACACACGTACACACGTACACACGTACACACGTACACACGTACACACGTACACACGTACACACGTACACACGTACACACGTACACACGTACACACGTACACACACACACATACACACATACACACATACACACATACACACATACACACATACACACATACACACATACACACATACACACATACACACATACACACATTAGGGCTGCACGATTTGGGGAAAAAATCGAATTGCGATTATTTGGACAGATATCGCGATTGCGATTAATTTGCGATTTTTTAATTTTAAAATAGCAACAAAAAAAAACAAAAAAAAGAAGGACGTTTTTGTAAAGTGTGGCCATATCTCCGGCTAGGAAGGTCGTATCAACGTGCAGTTTGTTTGTACGTCTTCAGGGGACTTAGAGGCTCCCTCCTCTAGCACCCCCACAGCCCGAGCTACGAGTGAAAGAACTAAACTTACATTGGGTTGCTTTAAAGTTGGGTTGCTTTAAAATCAAGCTTCAGATTAAAACATGTGATGGAGCATTAACCTGACTCAGGTGGTTTGTTTCACACAACCATCTAGGAAAGCTTAATTGGAAGCTGTTTGGAAAAGGGCAGGTACTTTCAAAAAATACTTGGCAGGTGATTGGATGAATCTATCTATCACCTATTTTCAGAGAGCATTACCACATGATATCATCAAACTATTAACTGCTCTAATTCTAATGATGAGAACTTAAAAGATATGAATTGGGACAACATATTTATTTATGTTTTTTTTAAACAGCAACACCATTTTGTTTCTCTCAACAAGTGTATATTTTTTTGCTAGCTACCGAAACGTGGGCGTTTCACGTGCGATGTTGTTGGTGTGCGTTCATTGACGTTGACGTTCATTGACGTTCACGTTCATTGTTGACGTTCATTGTTGACGTTCATTGACGTTGACGTTCATTGACGTTGAATCCGACGCGCTGTATGACGTATCCCATACGGGTAGTGGTGGTCTAGTGAGTTGGACTTGTGATCGGAAGGTTGTGTGAGTTCAAATCCCTCCTGAAACCACACCACTACTAGTGTGCCCTTGAGTAAGGCACTTAGCCCTCAGTTACTCCAGGGGGAATGTCCCTGTAATTCGTAATTGTAAATCGCTTTGGATTAAAAGCGTCTGCTAAATTGCAAAAAAAAAAAAAAAAAAAAATCGCAGGCAAATCGCAGGCTTTGCGATTAGCTAATCGCATCATTTCAAATCGCGATTTCGATTTAAAATCGATTAATCGTGCAGCCCTAACACACATACACACATACACACATACACTAGGGCTGCACGATTTGGGGAAAAAATCGAATTGCGATTATTTGGACAGATATCGCGATTGCGATTAATTTGCGATTATTATTTTTTTAAATAGCAAAAAAAAAAAAAAAAAAAGGGGGAGTTTTTGTAAAGTGTGGCCATATCTCCGGCTAGGAAGGTCGTATCAACGTGCAGTTTGTTTGTACGTCTTCAGGGGACTTAGAGGCTCCCTCCTCTAGCACCCCCACAGCCCGAGCTACGAGTGAAAGAACTAAACTTACATTGGGTTGCTTTAAAGTTGGGTTGCTTTAAAATCAAGCTTCAGATTAAAACATGTGATGGAGCATTACTAACCTGACTCAGGTGGTTTGTTTCACACAACCATCTAGGAAAGCTTAATTGGAAGCTGTTTGGAAAAGGGCAGGTACTTTCAAAAAATACTTGGCAGGTGATTGGATGAATCTGTCTATCACCTATTTTCAGAGAGCATTACCACATGATACCATCAAACTATTAACTGCTCTAATTCTAATGCAAGGATGAGAACTTAAAAGATATGAATTGTATATATGATAACCTCATCTCATCTAGACAGGTGGCTACTTTCTAAGATGATCCAGCTATTAAAATGATCATTTGGGGATACACTGTGACTATAACTGAAAGGACCACATCTAGATGACTCGGTCAACAGTCGAACTGATGAATGATAGAATGGTGGTCTCTGACTATGGAGCACAGACACACGTCACCTTGACTTAGGAATCTGTGACATACTTCAGCCCAAGGCTAGGCTAGGCTAACCTCTGCGTCTTTAAAGCCGGCTGGTATGAACGAATGGTATGAGGTTATGCATACAGGACACATTCATGTTTGACAACAGAACAGTTAACTTCCATGTATCCATAAGCCTGCTATACTATATAAACACCAACCCGCAGGTTGCTGAGACTGTCAACTCTGTGTCTGTACTTTAACGCCGGGTTAGCATGAGTAGCTAAGCTAAGCTACCGTCTCGAAGACTACAAGTTAGCTAAGCTAAGTTTAAGGCTGGACTAACAGCACCGACATGCACTTGGCTGGTACAGTTAGTATAGTGAAATTGTACACTTACCTGTCGCAATTATAACATACTAACGTTTATCATACGTCCAGTAAGCCATGTGGTGTCTAATTGTCTCCGTTACGTTAGCCCAAAGTCTCATAATAATTGGACTGACTGTCGTGACACAACCTATGCCTGCGTTCGTAAATTCGCTCTGAGAGCGCCGGGTTCAAAGTCATAAAGAGACCAAGTAATTTGATTGGACAAGAGGCATTCCATGAGTGCTGATCAAATTTCCAAAAGAGGTTTTAATCTCAATGTGACTTCCTGGTAAAATAAAGGTTTAAAAAAAAAAATTTAAAAAAAAAAAAAAAAAAAAAAATCGCAGGCAAATCGCAGGCTTTGCGATTAGCTAATCGCATCATTTCAAATCGCGATTTCGATTTAAAATCGATTAATCGTGCAGCCCTAACATACACACATACACACATACACACATACACACATACACACATACACACATACACACATACACACAGAGAGAGACACACTCTCACACACACACACACACACACAAACACAGACACAGAGACACACACACACACACAGAAACACACAGAGACACACAGAGAGACACAGAGAGAGACACACACACACAGAGACACCCCCACACACACACACACACACACACACACACACACACACACACAGCAGACCTGTAGTCTCTAGGTGGTCTCTGTGCTGCCAGAGAGGATGACCTGGGGCGCTGAAACACTTTGTTTTGACTGCTATCTGACTTCCTTCCTTCCTCTTATTGAGTGAACCTCTAACAACCAGTACATTGCACCTATAAATAGCCTAATAAATAGCATCACAGACGTCTTTTTCACACCGCAGTGAGGAGTGGGCTGGTAGTGGGCTTTAGCCCCTCTCTAGCCCGAGCTGGGCTCTTCTGAGAGTAATTGTGTTTTAAAGACTCGGTCCCATTGATTGCCTGTGTACCGTGCAGTGGCAAGCACAATCCCGCTGGAGCCTCGAGGACTGCCACTAATGCCCCTGGACCGCAGCTTGGAGTGATTTGATGAAATCCACTTAAACTCGCAAAACAACAAACATATTGGTTGAGAGACCTGGGGGGTATTCCATCAATGTCGCTAAAGGAAAATCCAGGCTTATTCTGATAGATCTCACAAGACGTTAGACAAGGTTGATGGAACACCCCCCCTGCTCAGAAAAGTCTAATTAACTAGATCAACTTGGGCTCCAGCAGCGAGCCAAACATGCATCGACAAATACAGTGCTTAAAGTGAACGGCTAAAATGACTCAAAACGTAATTGATCAGATGCTAAAATCAAAAAATCTATTGGCTAAGTCGCCAATTATTCCAGTTGAATCCCTCTCTTTGTCTGCGGGAAGCTCCTTAGAGTCGGTGATGAAATTATCTGTAACGTTGCGATTGTCCATGGCGGGCGCGCCCAATTATCTCGCTGGCAGAGGGCAGTCTCTGTCGTCGGCCTGGCGGGCTGGTATTCACCAGACAGAGAGGGGGGGGGGGGGGCGGGCGGGCGGGCAGGGGGGGTAGAGAGAGGCAGGCAGGCAGGGTGGCACTGGCCAGGCTGGCATGGGCCCACAGGGCCCGGCCCAGTGCCTTGATGGCAGCGCCGTCACAGAGCCGAGCGTGGCTGGCTGGCGGTGGACGGAACTCCATCACTGCTACCGTTTAGGCGTCGCGAGTGAATGGAATCCACCGCAGAGCACAGCAGAGCCGTGGGCCAGCAGCCCGGGAGAGAGAGAGAGAGAGAGAGAGGGAGAGAGAGAGGGGGAGGGAGCGTGCTCGTGAGAGAGAGAGAGAGGAAGTCGTTGTAGCAGCAGTGGTAGCAGCAGCAGCAGTAGTAGTAGTAGTAGTGGAACTCGGCCGATTTTTATGAATGAGTGCTGAGAGTATTGAATGAATCACCCCTCCCTACGACATTAGTCAGCAGGCAGCTCCACACCAGGCCTAATTGCTTCGCGTGCACACACACGTGCACACGCACACACACACACACACAGACAGACACATGCACACGCGCACACACAAGCCGCTAGAGTACAGCTCACAGAGAGACAGTGCAGGACGGAGGAGGTGGAGGGTGGGGGGGGGAGACGTGTTTATTCAGCTCCATCTTACTATCTGTGCAGCCTTGCCTTGGATCCCACCTTGTGACTGCTCAGTGCTGGAGATACGAAGCCACGGCTCAAGGACATAGGATAGGCGGTTAAATGCAAGGCTGGTATGTACGGAATTTCCTAGAGAAATATTGGAATACGTCTGGACAATTAAATCAGAAGGGTTTCGTCACGACAACAAACGAGGGTAACGGAGCGTCTCCTTCTCTTCCTTTCTCACTCTCTCAAGGCCTCTAGACGAGGTGATTAGCAACTCCTCCTCCTCCTCCCTCCTCCTCCTCCTCCTCCTCCCCCCTCCCTCCCTCCCTCCTCCTCCTCTACCCTTATAGAACACAAAGTTACAGGCTTTGGATGCATCCTGTTTTCTAATCCAACCCACCCTCACCTGTTTCCTTGGCTGGGATCATTCCTCTGCGTGTATGGGCAAAAGCCTGGAATTCTGTTGGTTCAACAAACAGCCCCTAGGTCACACGACACACACAGCTACAAGCCCCCCCCCACCCTCCCTGTAGCAGCCATCAGTACTGCCATTTGAACACCGCTCACCCCCCCCCCCCCCCCCTCCACTATTTTCACACACATTCTTTGAGAATGACAGAACGAGTCATTGGTCCCTGTAATGGCCGAGAGCATGGTTCTACCCCCTTTTATGCTCCCCATCCAGCAGTGACTAAGCCAGCTGGAATTCCTGCCTAATTATATGCCCACTTAAAGGGACAGCAACCCCCTTCCTCTTCCCACCACACACTACCGTCAGACAAACACAAGCAAGCATTGCCAGTTGTTAAAACAGCCCAGGACGTGTAACTCAGATAGGATCTGTCTTGGCACCTCTCGGGGGGAGAGGACATGGAATAATCCAAATAGTTCAGATACTTCCTGTACGATTGTAAAAAAAAAAAAACTATAAATCACACTTTTCAAATGTTTCGACTTCGCTGGAGGGGGGAAACAACACTCGAACGTGTTGAAAAAATAGGAAAAAAAAGTATTTTGTCTTAGAGCAAGCAGACAGCGGAGATATCAGGTCTGTGTTTGGCATTTTGAAAAGTAAATGGATTAACCGAAGGCTACAAGTTGTTTCAGGAAGTAAGGCAACGTCGCCTTAGCGACTCCCGCTTCCAGTGGGGAGGGGACGGGGGGACGGGGGGGTCAGGGAGAGGCCAGGACTCCACACAGTCAGTCGTAAGAGTCTGACCTTGACTCTGGCATTGAATAACTCTGGCACAGACACAATACCAGAGGGAGGGAGAGAGAGACAGGGTAGAGAGAGAGATAGAGAGAGGGAGACCCGGAAAAGGCTTCATCACTAGCAGAGGAGCACTTAATGATGCGTGTGGGAGAGGAAGAGCAGAGAGAGAGAGAGAGAGAGAGAGAGAGACCCCCCCCCCCCGCCGAGAAACCCCCCGGTCCCCCCACCCCATCTCCGTTTCCGTTTGAGCGGACTGTTTGCTTCCCCCGGCCCGGTGCAGAGCACAGCGGATGGGATCACTCAGGGGCCACTTCATTAGTTACTGTGTGCTCTGCCTCCTCTGTGAGGCCGGGCTGGCAGCAGCCTCCAGCCTCCACAGCCTCCTGCCGGGCCTGCCTGTTCCCCACGGTCCCTGGGCTGGAGGCCTCCATGTCAGCCTGGTCCAGACACAACAGGGGAGGAGAGGAGGGGGGAGAGGAGAGGAGAGGAGAGGAGAGGGAAGGAGAGCGGCGGGAGGCAGGAGTAGAGAAGGGTGGGGGATAGGAGAGAGAGAGGGAGCGGAAATGAGGGGGATAGAGGGACGAGGAGAGGAGGAGGAGGAATAAGGAGGGGAGGAGCAGGGACAGGAGTGGAGGGCAGGAGTAGGGAGGGGAGGGGGAGAGGTGAGGAGAGTGGCCTGGGGTTTTTGAGTTGACTGAGTTTATGTGGACAGTCAGTTGTGTTTCCCACCGACCAGCTCGGGACACTGTAAATATAGTTCTGCTGCTTTACCTGCCAACTCGTCACTCTGGTTTCTTTTTCGGTGTGCCCACTGACCCCCACCGCCTCCCCCCACGCCCCCCCCCCCTCACATCAAGCAGGCAGCACAACCCACAAGGCAGGGGGGTTTGTGCAAAGCCGGCCAGTCCAGCGGCAGTCCCGGTCACGGGACCGAAAACACCAACACGCAAAGTCAGCAAGGCCGTCACCAAGTAAACAGCTCAGCAAGCCAGACGCACACAAATCTGTCCAGCCAAAACACGGCTAAACAGGACCAGACACGGGAGCCAAACGGCACGCCAAGGGTATAAGGCAGACCGCACAATCATAGACAACGCATAAACAATGAGCAACTATGGCTAGCTATGCCACCTTTAATGGTAATAAGACTCTGATAAGGGCAGAACAGGTGTGTGTGTTTGTGTGTGTGTGTGTGTGTGTGTGTGTGTAGGACGTCGTGAGAGTGCATCCAGGGAGAGAGAAAGTAAAACTCAGACAGACTGGAAAGTATGCCAAGCAGACATCCTCTGTTCGGCTGTTTCCTAACAGTCATATGATCATCCGGCTCTGTTCTGTTCTGTTCTCTTGACATTTGTGTAACATTTCCCCCCCAACTGTCCCCTCCCAACAGAGAGAGTCTCAGTTAGCTGTTCAGCAGTCAGACAAGCAACAAACAGGGGCAAAGCTAAATGTCCTACTATTTGACCCCTTTTCCCTTGAAAAAAATACAAATCTTTTCAACCCCTCTCAAAAACGACGATCGGTTACAACAACACTCTACAAGAGTCCGTCGTCAAACAACAACAACACCCAAACTAGAAATCATAGTTTCACTGACTTCCCAACACTCAAAGCCCAATAAAAAAATACAAAAAACTCAACCGTTCCTTAGTTTTCGCCTGCGTGTGTTTCAAACTTTCTGTGTGAATAACAGAAGTAGGCTATGTCATGTCGTCTACCTGAGAGAGAGAGAGAGAGAGAGAGAGAGAGAGAGAGAGAGAGAGAGAGAGAGAGAGAGAGAGAGAGAGAGAGAGAGAGAGAAAACACCTCCTTATCTGAGGACAGTGTTGCTATGATCTAGGCTAGCCTTGTGTTGGTGGACAAAAGCCCCAGGCGGGGTAATTAGAGAGAGACGGCAGGCTGAGAGGCAGCGCTGCTCTGGTCCAGACTGAGAGTGGAAACCACCGCATGCCCTTGAAGAAACATCTGTGTTAAGGAAAAACAAGGCAATTATATACGGAGGGGTGGGGTGGAGGGGGGTGGGGGGAGGAGCCGCTAAAGCATTTTTTCCTTCAAAGCCGAACTGAACTGTCTGCCGCTGAACCATCCCCTTAACAGGAGATGAAATCCAGCTCCTGCTACCAGGCCACAACACTGTCAAGTTATAGGACTTGGGCCACCTTTCTCTCACCCCCCCCGCCCCAACCCCCCACCCACAACCTTTAGCCAACCTCTGTTTCCCCCTATAGCTGAGAAAGTCTATTATATGAGAGTAGGCTAAAACTCATGGCTGTTTATGAGAACAGCCTGGAGAGCTACTGCAGATTATAATAGGCAGTGGCGTCTTTGGTAGGGGTGGGTGAAACCAGGAGATCTGCTCTCACTGGCAGTACACACGACTAACGAGACCAAGTAGCACCTAAGCCAGTCTTGGAATCGGACCAACAGCTCTTTCTGTCATTTGATTTCAGGGCTAGGGGAAGGAAGGAGGACTCAAAGAAAATGCCAAAAGCATGAGGTGGTGTGTGTACAGGTCTTCACAGAGGGCAAGTTCAGACCATTCCAGAGTTCACTGGACGAACAGGTTTTTTTTCTCCCAGCGTTTCTCCTCAGAACCCCAGTGTGGGAAGGGCCAGAGACAGGCCTGGTTCCTCCAAGTCTGGCGAGTCCGTGCTATCGTCAGACCCACGGCCAAAGCAGAGGGACACATGGGCGCCAACTGCTTGTCTCTCCAGAGTCACACACACACAAAACAACAACTAACAGAGGGCTTGTTCCCAGAATGCCCTTCTCAGGTTTATGGTATTTCATCATTTAAAATGGCAGATAGCTGAACACACACATGGGGGGAACGGTCACTGTCAAAAACTTAAAATGAAGTAATTTACATAGAAATGTAAAAAAACTCAAAACAATTACTTTTTGCATAGAAAATGTATACCATTACATCTGGAGGCCTTAGGAAGAGCCAGCGAGGAGGGCAGTGCCTTGACCTTGGGTCTTACCTTTCTGACAGTGGTTGGACGTCCAACAGCGGTAGTTGTAGTTGTCGTTGAAGTTGGTCTTGATGCACTGGGGGTTGTCCTCCATGATGCCCGGACAGACGTCGCCGCACTCCTTCGACTGCTTATTCCCAGCGATGAAGTTGTTGAACTCGGCGTCCATGATGAGCGACCAGTCCACCGAATCCAGGTAGCAGAGCTCAGGGTTCTTCTCGATCCTGATGGCTCCTCGGGTGATGTTCCTCAGGTTGTTCAGTCCGATGTCCTTCAGGCTGGTCATCTCAAAGATGACCAGGGCGTAGTTGTAGAAGAGGTTGCGTCCCCGGATGACGGTGAGGTTAGGGAAGAGTGTGCTGAGGCTGTCCAGGCCCGACACTCGGAACAGCAGCAGGTAGTCCGTGATCATGGTGAGCTTGGGGAAGCTGAGGGTCCGGAAGACTTCCTGGTTGATGTTGTTGTTCTTGTCTCCGATGAGGAGGATCTGCAGGTAGCCCTCCACCACTGTACAGTTTTCCAACCGGCTGAACTCGCTGATGTCATTCCCAATGTCAATGCTTGGACCACAGACTGGAGGAGAGAGAGGGAGAGAAAGAGAAACAGATTGTTAACGAATTGCTATTAATCTCCCTAATGTGAAGCATTTCTTTTAGATCTTTGAATATACATGGTGTATGGTAGTAAGCTATAGCTAGGACAACTAGCTAACTTCATAGAAAAGCATTGTTTAGTCACACTTTATATGACGTTTTATATGACGACCCAATTCCCAATATTAATGCTGTTCTTCTAGCAGACAGTTACTTATTCCACTTGTGTGTAATCCGTCCCGCTGAGCAAAAGGGTAAGTGAAATGTGACACTGTTTTTTAAAGGACTCAATATGTGAAGTACTTTATCTCAACAGCCACATGCTTATTGAAAAGGTGTTTGTACTGCGTCTATTAATGATATCTAATATTGATATTTCAAGAGGAGAAATGTTGACACAATCTATTAGCCTACTAGTGTCCACTGATTTTCCTAAGCTCACTGTGTCATGACCAAGTAAATACTTAAGCAGGATTCATTGTGACGTGGGTGAATAGCAACACTAGGCAACACACTCATTCTCAGTGCAAACAGTGTCCCTGTCGTGTTAACCTTAGGTTATTTGGCCTGTTGTAGGTGTGGTCATATGGCTAAATCACGTCACAAATGGCATTCTGTGATTAGGCTAAACGGGTAGGAAAAAAAAAAGTGAAGTCTGCGAATCACCGATAAACAAATCAACTGCAACATATCGGTTCAGAGCAATGAAGTTGTCTAAGTTGAATGTCAACATGAGAGGAACCTCGTGTAACAACTGTGTATTGCAATGTTAACATATCGTAAAGTCTTTGCTGCTTGTTTAGCGCCCAATAACAGGTTTTTTCCTGGGAAAATGTTGGTTGGTGCGTTCAGTTAGGATTGCATAGCCTCTGTATTTTTTTCCTCTCATCTTCTCTCCTCGCAATGTTTGTACATAACAGCACTTTCAAACCATAATCCGACAGACAAACAGGCGGTAAACACTGATCCAACACGCCGCCGCGGCCCTCTCTTATGGATTCCACAGGGATGAGTGACGATGAGTCAACCTTTTTACTGTTTCCTTTCACCTCCCCTCCGACGGCGGATTCACACCTGTACAGCGCACAATCATAAGAGATCATAAAATCCTAATGAACCTCTTGACTGTGCGAGGAAGTGAGAACAACGCTTCACCGGGAGGGACGCAGACTTCAAAAGACCACTGCAGGGCAATGACTCACGCTGCAAACCCACACAAGTAGTAGAGCTGTAGCCAGAGTTGAATAGAACTCATGATTCGTTTCAACACCACACACTCCCATGGCCCCATCAAAGACTTTGGTTGTCAGGCGTCTAAAGGAGACAACAGACTTTTTGTGTTCAGTCAAGGATGTCATCCTGGCTGTCTGTGGGTTATACAACACGTCTCATCACTCAATCAGTTACAGAGAGGTGAGGGAACCTTTCTTAGACCTGTTAAGACAGTCCCTATATGGGCTTTAGGCTACGTAACAACTAGGACAGTCAAAAAGAACAACAATGGCTGTCAAACACCAGCTAAATTAAATTCCAATCAATTGAAGTGAAATATATAGATTCAGTCGAGCGTGACGGATGTATGCAACAGGCCGTGGCTGAACAAACACCCTAAAGGGGAGATTTGACTGAGGATACATTGATTTTGACATTGCTGTCGTGCATTGTTAATTTTGTAATCATCGCCTTGTTTGTTGGCAATAGCTTGTTTCAAATGGGAGAGAGAGGAAAAAAAACTGAGAGAAAATCCTATATAATTCTCACTGAGATCAAAGTGGCATTGTGTTAGAAGTACACAGTCTCCAGTAAGCCTTTTTAAAAGCCATTTCCAAAAGAGGCGTTTAGTATGATCAAGGGAACGTTGGTCCTGTAGCTACAGTAGCTAGTCATGCCTTTCCATGAGATTTCCTTGTCAACACCTCCTGTCATCGGGCTGGAGTACTCCGTGCTTGCTGATGCCAGCCAGCCCTCCCTGGCCTATACATTACACACAGTCTAGTAAGGCGACGACGACGACAAGCTGGCGCTTCCAGACACAACAGACAAACATCTTAACCTTCCCTGGCTTTACTGCAATGCCATTTTGAGACTTAAAAAAAAGAAAAAAGAATTAGGCCTATGCCTATATCAGGACCATTATTAATTATGAAAATAAGAAGATAAATAACATGCCTAATACAACACTGTAATCTGGCTGTAATCAACTGACCGACTGACAACAACAGTGACCCCCCCCCGCCCAGCCACCCACCCCACCACTCTTTCCCTCTCCCATGTCCTTCACACTACTGAGTAAATAGACACAGCTCCACTGTATGGATGATTCCAAACCAAATGTTTACACGTGATAACCTTTCACTGGTCAGTCACTGATGAGGGAGATTAGAATGAAGAATTATTAATAATTAATTGATGTGAATCTTGGCAATACAACAGGGGCAATTCAAAGAGCTTTACATACAGCATTAAAAAAATACAGCAAGAGGAGTAGAATAGTAGGAGAATAGTAGGGATTCTTGACCGAAGCCGAACTTGCGCAGTTTTTCATTTATTTTGCCAATTTTTGTACCATTGCATAAATTAAATAATTGTAGCTTTTTATTCATGCTTGTATGCTTATTCATGTAAAATGTAAAATTATAATTATGAATTACGTGTTTGAAATTGTATATACTTTATGTTACGTAATACTTCCTAATTTCATGAAAGATGATTTCATGAAAATCACATCCAGGGCTTGACATTAAGCTTTTTCAGGTACTTGTCCTTTGAATGTGAATTTTTACTTGTCCGAGAGCTCAAGTTACTTGTCCAAATCCAAAGATTTTGAAAAAGCAATAATATTAATAATAATAATATATTATACTCTCACCGGCCACTTCATTAGGTACACCTTTTCAACTGCTTGTTAACGCAAATATCTAATCAGCCAATCATGTGGCAGCAACTCAATGCATTTAGGCATGTAGACATGGTCAAGACGATCTGCTGAAGTTCAAACCAGCATCAGAATGGGAAATAAAGGTGATTTAAGTGACTTTGAACCTGGCATGGTTGTTGGTGCCAGACGGGCTGTTGCGTGATATTATAGTGTCAATATGGACCAAAATCTCTGAGGAATGTTTCCAGCACCTTATTGAATCTATGCCACAAAAAATTAAGGCAGTTCTGAAGGCAAACGAGGGGGTCCAACCCCAAGGTGTGCCTAATGAAGTGGCCAGTGAGTGTATGTGTATGCAAATAACACATTTGACTACTATTGATTTGATAATGATGTATCCTTAATTTTCAAATGTATTCAATATTTTGTAATTATTTAAAAATGTAACCCCTAACCCTAACCCTTTTAGATTAAGATTGGCCACAAAAGGGATGAATATCTAGGAATATTTACAAAAAATGTTTGTAACTATAGTCTCTCCCCAATGGAAGCAATCTTATTTGCTAGCTTTTGGATAGTATCCTATCCTATATTCAAATTGAGAAATCTATAATTAGTGTCATTCTGAAGTTCGTATTGCAATGTGCTGGTCTTAAAACTTCAAACCTAAAATATACGATCGCATCGAACTACATGAAAATAAGCGGCATTGAGAAGAAGCGAATACGCGTTCACGTGAATGGCACTAGTGACAGGAGACCCACAACACTATGGCTGCGTTGCGTTCGTAAACTCGCTCTGGAATCTGATCAGCACTCATGGAATGCCTTTTGTCCAATCACGTCTTTATGACGTTGAACGCAGTGTGCGCTCTGGCGCTCTGAGCAAATTTACGAACTATGACGATAACAAACTACGAGAGACTGAAATAGCGAGAATGAGGCGCGGCATCGCTTTGCTTGCCTTTTTTTTTTACTATTCAGATCGGAAGGAGGAATTCATGTTTGCAGATATTAATACATATTGATTTCTTTTTTTGTTTTGACTTGTCCATGGGACAACTGCAGGAGGAAGTCCACTTGTCCGAACATAAAATGTACTTGTCCCGGACAAGCGGACAAGCCTTAATGTCGAGCCCTGACATCACACACTCTCTAGTCAAGCCAAAATATTACAATGCACTGGATTCCCGTGAGTAATCCCCACTGCTACCTTGTTAATAGGCCTAGTTAATTATAACACTATTTTACATTGTTAGCAGTCTCACAAAACAAGTTGTGTTACAAACAGCAAAACACACTTAGCTCGCGCTTTTATTTTTAAGTCAAGAAAACTGAAGTTGGAATGTGCCTCTCGTTGTCGTTCAGAGAACAGATGCCAAACTGCCGACATGTTTGCTGTAATTATATGACTTGGCAGTTAGGCATTCTTCACTCAATGCTCGTCTCATTCACAGACAGGCATGGGTTTCTTGCACTGTTTGATCGCGTCATTAAAAAAAAACTAGCGCATTCGGTAAACATTTAGCCTAGTCTTTTCACACCAAATGGCCGAACACCGAATGTGCTTTTTTTGCTATTTTCGGCCGAATAATTTCGGTGTCCGAACTTTCAGTGCATCCCTAAAGAATAGTAAGAAAATAATAATGACAAGAATAAAGAATAAATAGATAAATACTTAAACTCATAATAAAATAATAGATAATGGATAAAATACATAGATTGAAGTGTTTTAACCACTTTTAACCGCCCCCCCCCCCCAAATTATTTATTTTTTTTAAATAAAAAAATAACTACAATCTGCTCAAGAATGCACATTATGCACAATAAAATGACAAGCAAAAACAGTGGCATAAGTGATTAAGTTTAATCAGAAATCATACAATCTGCAGACGAGCCACTCACAAGCTCATCTCTCTAAATCACCACTGAAGTGTAGAACTGAACCCAGTAACCTCCAGTGAATTGCACCCTAGTTCCAACTGATAAGTCAGCAGGCAGGCACAACTCTGGACAAGTCCAGCAGCCACACAAGGAATCTTTACATTGCCCCATGCCAAAGCCAGTATAAACTTAGGATCGCGATGGGAGAACCTCTCTACTGCCAGGCTGCACTGTGACCGCTTGGGTTAACAGTAAAACCCAATTACAAACACTTCACAAACTCCTCACTCTTTCCAATCAACAGAACCAAGTCTGTTTTGCTTGTGAATGTATTTTTACATGATCTATTTTAAAACCCTGGCCCTTTTTCCACTCGGGATGAATGGGATGAAACAGGGAGTCTTGTTTGCAGTATACTTGGAAACATGGAAATTTCGTGGCGGCGACACAAGGAGAGAAAAGGGGGTCGAAATTGCACTTTTTAACTCTGACCGAGTTATTGAAACTTACGAAAGTTACAAAACGTACATGAGTGTAGAGGAATACAGGATTGGTATATAGCTTATACCTCTCCATTATCCTATTAGCATTATCCAATGATAGTCTCAAGTTGCAAGAGAACTCTTCCTGCCAGGCTGACACAACAACAACAACAACAACAACAACAACAACAACAACAACAACAACAACAAAGTGGTCAATTACATAACCATCACTCCTTTCCATTTCATAAATCTGGCTATCCTCTATGATGCATACGATCTCAAGCAGCCTTCTTCCGTTCTCACACCCCAACACTGACAGACTGAGCCTAATTAGAAAGTGCAACAGAGACTCTGCGTTTTCCCACCAAGGATTACTCATATGGCTCTTCTTCCTAATGCAAAAAAATGTTGCCAAGGTCAAGGTGTCCCAGGCTAGTTAAATAATGGGAACAGACAAGGGACAAGACACCACAGCCCATAGTAAGACAGACAGCCCTTGATTGTCTCGCCTGTGTGAATATTCTGGGAACGTTTTGACCACGTCCTTTGTAAACAGATACCTGCAAACAATGGCAACCCAAAGATTAAGAGTAAAGGTCACGTTCTGCATATTCTATTGTAGGTTTGGGTCTGGGTCTCAGCAGGAGGCCAAGGAAGCCCTATACCCTGTGATTTGCAATGGCTGCCTCTGCAAGACCGCAAGAGCTCGACCATGGTATCAAATTGAGTCCCCTTCCTTTTTCATGCAAATGAAGGTCACTCCCTGTCTACTCAGTGTTAACATAATCTTCATTACAACAAACATGGAGCCTCCAGCCTTTCCCAGACAGAACCCAAACAATAACCTCTTATCTCACAGACTTGTTTACTATCCTGTGTTGACTTTTTTTTTTTTTTTTTTTTTTTTTTTTACTACTGCTGGTTATATTTCAGGGGCCATGCCCTAATTAGTTATAAACGGTGCCAATAGACTTGCAAAGAGATACATTAGACACAGTTTATACATGATGAGTAGTCCAAAGTAAAAAGGAGAACACTTGACATTAAATGGTTTTTCTGCCTGTGTACTAACACTATAGAAACAATATTGTATTATCATGTTGTTATATAGTAATTTGGTATTTTTTTATGGCACTGCATATGGAGTTGGAACTACAAATACAATAACAAATATAATATGATGACATTCTAATGCAAAGCAACTACGAATATACTGTGCTACTATTAGCATGTATAATGTTGTTACTCGTAATTACAGGTGTGACTGAAAAATAATGTGACTCACCTTAAAAAAACGAAGTGATTCACCAAGACAGAACAAAGTGTCTATTGTTTTAGTGCATAATACAAATGCATGTTTCAAAGAGCAGGTATACCTTTCTCTGTATGTGACTTGAATTATTATCCCCCCGGTTATGATGTATTTATGTATACATTTGAGGGGCTAGTGGGATTGCAATGATTGCTGTCTAATTTATTGAAAGCTGAGCTTTCCTTTCAGCACCAGAGAACTGTAGCTGTCTATCGTTCCAAACATCAAACGTGATCACAACACCGCTTCTCCTCGGAGTGTTGAACACATTGACATTCAATTGTATGTCTATGATATAATCGAGACGGACACACGCAGTTTGCAAGCTAAAGCAATAGTCTATCTGTAACTACATGACCACACTATTTCTGCTATAATAAATTACCCGTTAGATTGCTCACTGGTAGAATGGAGCAAGACGTTTACAAAGTTACACGCGTTCCTTGGAGCATGTGCAGTCACCTAGCTAGCCCGTTAGCCACCTAACATGCTAGCCCCGTTAGCACACAGAGGTGTGTGTCTCCCGTAGCTAACCCGTTAGCCACCTAGCATGCTAGCCCCGTTAGCACACAGAGATGTGTGTCTCCCGTGGCGAGGAGCCCGTGTGTATAGCTGACGAGCTAGCCTTAGCTGGGAAGCATGCCACTGGGAGTACACGACATGGTCATTCTGAGAAGACGTATAGCCAAAGCAATACAGTGCATACATCATTCGTTTAGAAACAACCCAGACTTTGTTGAAACAAGTAAGTAAAGGCTGGTTAACGTGATCACTTACTTTCTCCATTCGCGGGCCAAAGGCAGGTCGTGGAGACACACAGGAGCAGACCACAAAACAAGGTCAAATGGTCCCTTTCTGTGGAAGACCTCATTCCTGTAAAATAAAGTCCTACAAGTCTGATAAATAAAAACCGGTTATGACCCAGTGATTAATTGTGCCAAATATGTGGACTCTCCTCGATGTTCATAAAAGGCTTAGAATGTCAAATAACTGGTTTAAACTTATCCAAAAAAAGGTTTGCCAACACTTGACTGGTAGTAGCTAAAGATCTGGAGACGAGCTAGTTCCCAAGCCCGTCGTATGTTCTCTCGTGTGCTATGGAATTTCTTCGAGTCCGCTCCGGGGTGATCTCAATCCAGCAATAAATCAACGATTTCTATTCGTCGGCAGATAACAAAATGATGATCATAATAATTCAGTGTTTGGCTATTCAAGCACACAGTGATCTATGAATTATTCTAGAAAAACATGCGCCAGAAATCTCTATCAGTTGATAATCCGCATCTTCAGACTCCATTTCTTGAAACCAAATGACACTTTGCTCGCTTCAAGGCGCTCAGACAGAGTCAGAGAGAAAATCCTCCAACGTGGATGAAACGAGAGCAGGCTCGGGTGTGTGCGGGACCATATGCTTTTAGCTAGCACATGAATGAAGAGAAATGCAAACTCCCTCCCCGAGTCAACGACACGACGTTTGATCCGAAATATCCGCCAGGACCCAGGACAAAAATGGTTTCAACAAACTGCAGCCCCCGTGTCTCCCTCCCACCCTCCTCCGTCTTCACCGCTACAGTCAGGCGGCCAGACTACTACTTCATCTACGATCGGACCCGTTTCCTTCACGCAAAAACGGGGTTCTTGAGTTTGAATGCTTCTGTCAGATCAATGCCCTTGTATATCTGATATCGATAGTTGATTTTTAGAATATCCCCTGACTGTTCTTGTAGCTATCATCAAAGCCAGTCTGCGGATACGGTTGTGGCCATCCTCTGAGTCTGCTCCGTAGGATTCAACGCTGTAAACAAGGCTCGATTTCTTTCAGTCACACACGGCAAAGCTACGCTCAGCAAGGTTGGAATGAAAACCTGGATAGGTTTTCCAGGATTGGGATTGTTTTTCCTTTTGCCAACGCTCATACTGTAGCCTCATGCATCATAGCCTATGACGACTAGATCCAATATGACAGTAATGGTAATTGTACATCAAGTAAGGTACTGTATTGTGTTGAATTGTACATCAATTGCTTTAGATTGATAACAGTAAACCTATGATTCATCACAGATCATGAGACATTGTCCATCCAAGCCCTGAGGGGGATTCTCACAGCTGAAATGCATTGACAGAATGAACCGATTCAGTGTAGAACAGCGTATATGAGACACAATTCTGAGCATTATATGCATAAGAAGCATTCAGAAAGGAAAAAAAGCAAAAATGTCTTATTCATTGTTGACCAATGCAGTGGAAAATGATATACTCAGAGTGGAAGTCACAAGGTCAGGCTTCTAGCTTGCATGTATTCTACACACACAATGCATGCAAATATCTCGATAGTTCAGTTTAGATGTACTGTAGTGTAATCCTTATGGGTCGCGTTACCCTTTGAAAGTTGACATCAAGCGTCCAGTGGCCTTTTCTCAACGGCCTCTTAAATTGTGTAACTGTTGCCACCTAGTGGAATCAGGATGTATGACGGAGCAAACTACCACAACAGTACAGTAGCCTACACTACAGTATAGTAGAGTAGGTGTAATAGAGAGGTGTAAATATGGAAGCAGTGAAAATATACAGCAAATTGTGAAACACTGAAGACAGCATAATATCAAATAATAATAATAGTCATAATAATATCAATGAACTGCATGAATATATACCATAGCCATATAAAACATAAATTGTGTATTTATTTTCATCAGTTGAAATGTTACTGAAAAGTGTTCCTCCTACGGGATAGCAACATCTGAATTTGGATGGTTGAAAAAACAACAACATAGGCCTGGGACTTTGCCAAGAACTGGCTGAACTCATAGTGTGGCCAAACTGAGTGATTAGTCTAATGCTTCCGTTTTATGTGATGCCTAAGTACTCCTAAAGGGTTTCTAGACAAACCTACAATTAAGCCCAACTCTTTATCCAAACCCAATCCATTATAACTTTGTAATTGTTTTATTTGTATGATTGCCCTGAAAGACAGTTAGAGAAAGAGAGGAGTAAAAGTCCCACATGAGTGTTGGTGGTCTGCAGTCCTGTGAAAGAGGAAGAAGCCAAATGAAGCTGTCTGGAGAAGAATCACTGACAGTTTTGATTATCCCCATAATTATGGGCCTCTTTCATCAGTCGAGAGGAGAGCACAAAAGAATTATTTGAACGCCACAGATTACCTCAACTCTGGCGAGCAGAGCTAAGCTTCCGTCACATTCCTACAATTACCAGAGGAAGAAAGAAAAACATTTTAAAAAATGAACAAAATATCAGTGACCACCCACGACTACAAATACAGTGAGTCACCCTCCAACAAGTACACACTGTACCAACATGACCCCCCTTTGCCTGGTGAATGTTGTGCCTGTCCACTTGCATTTGTTAAATCCTCATAAAAAGTACCCATAAAGGCAGGCGGCTAGCCCACCTACCTTGACCGCCTCTGTTGGTTTCATTCTCTCACTGCACTCATGTGGAAATAAACGTGTTTACCACCAATGGGTCACACATGCTAATGAGCGTCTGTTTGTTTTTCACTGTGCTCATGCAGGAGGAATGGAATTTGGGGAAAAATAGGGGTGAAAAATAATAGATGATGTGCAGACATCCCTGATGCCTCAGCCACGGTAATGACGGAAAACATTAAACAGAGATATGAAATCTGAGGAGGAAATAAAGTCTTACATTTATGTTGTTGTTGAGCATGGCCTGGTTTAAACCCAGCTTTTATTAGTATCTTGTTATTATACTTTATACACTGTTTTGATTATTTATTACACTGTCATACTGTGTACATATACTGTACGCAGTAATACCTGAGAGGGCATGTGTTATGACACTTTTATCATGGCTATATGACATGATTGTTAAGTTCCTATCAACACTACTGTACATATTTACAGTTACACCGTTCGTTCCCAGACTAAATCTATATTTACATTTTGTCTAAACCATTTCAGGGTTGACTTCAGGTCTCATCAAATAAATATTAATATTCACTATTAAATAAGCACACCCATACAGCATCACAGTGCATAAGATACAGAATAGGAAGTGTCCTTAAAAATATGTTCTGTGTGTAAAATGGGTTGTATTGTGCAAGAGGGTTACACTGACAGAACATGACAGTTGATGTCAATAAATACTTAAATAAACCACAAATAATATAGGGTAGCTACATACAGCATTCTGTATTACCAGAGAACCTATACCCATAAGGTGCTGCATTATAACCCCTTATGGAGTAGCTATGTAAATGTAAATATATGATGTTGGTACTGTCAAGATGGAGTGTTATAAGTATGTGTTATATTTTAAAACACAATAAACCTACTATGAATAAAGTGTTATTATAAATGTGAATAGTTCATAATGTAACAATGTTTGGTTGGTATAGTTTCTGTTTAATCTGGAGCACAATAAGTTATGTCAACCTTGCAAGAAAATCCATACATTCTCAAAAGCTGTCAATGAGCACAAACTTTGTCTTTGTTGAACTTGCATGTCACGTTGAAAGTAATGTTGATCTATTTGTAAATCCCCAGTGTTCAACAGACAATAATGATAAGACAATACTCGGCAGTTTTCAGTTTACCTTTGTGTTTGAGCTTGACATTCTTCAGACAGTAAGGTGTTTGGTGAAGCATCATGCATATCATCTATGTCACCAGTAGAGGTCAGTGTAAGTCTGTAACAAATTGCAAATTGTATACTGTACCAAAGAAATGCTATCCCTACCACGATACTGTAACTGTAGTACCTACATTATACCTACGATATAATCAAATTTTCGTGTTGATTGACCACAAATCTGTCGTTTCTCGATGTTCTAAAGTGTGTGTGTGTTTCATCATAGGAACACTTGTTTTGCACACAAGTCATGCAAAATCACTGAGATCCCATAATAATAAATGATGATCTGTCTAGGCTGTAGCCTAATCCTCGCTATAATCGCAAGTAATGCGATAATCATGTAAGCAACATGTCCAAGTATTCAAGTTATTTCAGTCAGAATAGGCGACAACACAAGTTATTTCACCCACATCCACAATTCGTGACGTTAGAATTATAAGGTTCTATCTCCATTTTTGGTCAACATTGAGTTTTTTACATAATCTGATCCATTAGGTGTTTATTAATGCCTGTGTGGTGTTATTTAAAAAATGTTGACATTTTTTAGTTAGTAATTCATAAAATACAAAGGTTCCATCTCACAGAACATAACGGAATGTAAAAACGTTGACGCTCAATATCTCTGAACTACCCTAAACGGAGATAGAACCGTATAATTCTAAACTCACGAATGACGTCACCGGATACAGCGGACAAATAACATCCGCCAGCTGATCTGTGTTGTGACAGACTAGCCAGTTTACTACGCATCTTCTTTTGACATTTAATAATTACCCTGCGAAACATGATTAACGCTATTTTAATATTTAATAATCATGGGAAACCACGGCTCATCCGATTTTATCAATATTTTGTAAGTACTGAACGCTTTGACCTGTTTAGCTAGTCCCATAACAACATGGTGACTAGCTAAGAGAATCGGCTAGCTAACGTAGCTGTCATCATCCACCATCTGCTGTGGTGTTGCTGCTCATCTGATGTTAGCAAGCTAACTAGCCAGCTAGATCGTGTAGTTGTTAGACTTCTGTGATATCTATTGTGTCATTTGCAACGTGATTCTCTTTAGGCTGAAGATCTGCAGCAGCAGATCATCCGAGAGACTTTCCACCTGGTGTCCAAGAGGGATGACAACGTCTGCAACTTCTTGGAGGGGGGGAGGTAATCCACAGCTAGCTAGACAAGTTCACATGATCCATTCACAATACAACGATTCGCGAAGGTCACTATCATACAGTTACTGTAACAGTAGCTAAGTAAGTTGTTGTAAACAAGTCTGTAACTATGAGGTCCTAGTCAGTGACCTTCCCTTTTGATCATGTTTTGCTCAATCTACCATCTGATTATATGGGAAGCAATCGATCATACTCTTTCCTGCATACAAATTACAATACGATCATAGGACCATATCAGACATTGGAGGGAAATAATCCTCTCGGTCTCCGTTTGTAGTCTAATAGGTGGCGCGGACTACAAGCTGATCTACAGACACTATGCGACGCTCTACTTTGTGTTCTGTGTGGACTCCTCTGAGAGTGAGCTGGGCATCCTCGATCTGATACAGGTGAGTTTGTCACACGTTGCTGTGTAATACAATATTGTATGTTACCTATCTGGGATTAGATTCCTAAAAGCTGCGGAGCACTAACATCATCCTCAAATCCATCATCTCCTCTCACCATGGACTTATAATCATAATAATAATAATAATAATAATAATAATAATAATAATAATACATTAGACTTATATTGCGCTTTTCTAGACACTCAAAGACTGAAAAGATTGAGTAGTAATAATAAAAAGAAACACAAAATAAATAAAATAAAGTATAGGGGCCTAATTAAGGTAGTGCTGGGGTCTGGGGACACATGGGGGATAGGGTTAACTGGTGAAGGCAAGCTTGAAGAGGTGGTTTTGAGGGCCTGTTTAAATGTTGGGAGGGTGTTGGCCTGTCTGATGTGGTTGGCGAGGGCGTTCCAGAGGGATGGGGCTGCGGCTGAAAAAGCCCTATCATCCCAGGTCTGGAGCTTGGTCCTGGTGGTCTTGAGGGTGGTTTGGCCGTCAAACCTGAGGCAACGGGAGGTGGTGTTTGGGCCGATGATGAGGATTTCCGATTTATTGCAGTTGAGTTTCAGAAAATTCAGTTGCATCCATGTTTTTATGTCGCTGAGGCAGGTAGTGAGAGTGGAGTGGGTGTTAAGGGAGATGGTTTTGGAGGGGAGGTAGAGTTGGGTGTCATCGGCATAGCAGTGGAAGCGGAGGCCGTGGCGGCGGAGGACCTGTCCAAGGGGAAGGGTGTACAGGATGAAGAGGAGGGGGCCTAGCACTGAACCCCGGGGGACACCGTGGGTGACTGGAGGAGGATTTACAGTTATTTATTGAGATGTATTGATGTCTGTCTGAGAGATAGGACTTGAACCAGGAGAGGGCAGTGCTGGTTATGCCAATGTGTTGGAGACGGCTGAGGAGGATGGAATGGTTGATGGCGTCAAAGGCGGCGCTGAGGTCGAGGAGGATGAGGATGGTGAGGTGGCCAGAGTCAGCAGAGAGGAGTATGTCATTGGTGATTTTTAGTAGTGCTGTTTCAGTGCTGTGTTTGGAACGGAAGCCAGATTGGAATGGTTCATACAGGTTATTGGAGTCAAGTTGGGATTTTGGACAGGAAGGTGAGATTGGAAATGGGCCGGTAGTTGTTGTGGGTGTCAGGGTCAAGACCAGGTTTTTTAAGTATGGGGGTAATCGCAGCGAGCTTGAGGGCATGGGGGACAATGCCGGTGGACAGGGAGGAGTTAATTATTTTTGTGATGAGTGGGGTGAGTGTGGGGAGACAGGCCTTGACTAGGGAGGAGGGAATGAGGTCCAAGGCGCAGGTTGAGGAGGACTTCATGCTGGTGACTGGAGAATAGGACGGAATCAGTGATTGGACTGAAAGATCTAAGAGGATGACTTGGGGGTCGTGGGGGGTTGGAATGGGGGTCAGGGAGGGTGGTGGGAGAGGCAGCAGTCAACTGGTTGCGTATTGTGTAAATTTTGGTTTGAAAGAATGTTAGAAATAGGTTGCATTTGCTGGTGGTGATTGGTGAATGAGTTAGAGATGGTGTCCACTGTCCATGGGCTAAAGGAGTTGAGCCAAGCTTACTGGAAACTGGTTGTAAAACCACTTGAGTTTCAAGTTGATTTCTTTTTGTGTTCCATGACACAACACTGGAAAAAGTAAAACGTGCTGATATGCCTTTATCAGAGTTTACACAGTATCATAAATATAATCTTAGATATGACGCACAGATGTGATAAGAGAGATGATTGCAAAACAAAAAACATGTCTTTTCCATATACTTCTCTTGTAGGTGTTTGTGGAGACCCTTGATAAATGCTTTGAAAATGTCTGTGAATTGGACCTCATATTCCACATGGATAAGGTGAGTTTAAGTCTGTGAAAAGAAATGATAATTTCCCTTGCATATTCAACTTTCCAACTTTTGGTCTTGATGGACTATAGCACCACTTGAACGTTCTTAACCAGTTCAAGAAACTAAGATAGTTAGGGGTCAATCCAGGGTTCCCGCGGGTCCTTGAAATCCTTGAAAGTTTGTGAATTTGAGGGGAAAAAAATCAAGGTCTTAAAAGTTTTTGAAAATAGACATGGGTCATTGAAAGTGCTTGAATTCCTCTCTCTCTCTCTCTCTCTCTCTCTCTCTCTCTCTCTCTCTCTCTCTCTCTCTCTCTAAAATATATACAGTATATTCGAGAAAAAAAAATACTCATCAACTAGTAAATAAGTCTCTGTATTGCTTAACTTTACACATATTTCACAATATATTGTTTTGCTGTGCTGTGGTAGAGAAGGCAAGAGACCAACTAGTGTTCACACATTCAAGCCTCTCTTTTTAATTGTTGTCTGAGCGGATAGTTCCTATTATATAAATTCTCATCTAGGTCTGTCTCAAACTATGCCGTGTTGGGTCCTTGAATTTGAGGGAATTGAGTCTTGAAAGTCCTTGAAAGGTGCTTGAATTTGATGTTTCAGAAGGTGTGGGAACCCTGTCAATCACTGCATTGGTCTGATTGTGCTGCAAAGACAAGACTAGACAAGAAAGTCAATTACGACTAACCTAAGTGTAATGGGCTCCTAGGTCTTTTCTTAGTCAGGGTACAGAGGCAAAGTTGGCGTCATTGACCCCTAGTTTGTTATTCAATGTGTTTGAAGTCAAAGACACGTTAGGAGGGAGAGAGGCGACATTGGCAAAGACACGGCTACGGCTAGGAAAACCTAGAGAGGAGCCAGCTTAGAGGTGCCGTGCCTTCGTCTCCTTACTCAGATGTGTGTTTGAGGCTTGGAGGACTCTGATAGGCATATGCAGAGCAACACAGGGGCATCTTGATCTCATTTCCCAACAGGAAATTGAAATCGTGTGGTGGCGTGGGTTTTTCTGGGAAAGCTATTTGAAGTTGCTAGCATTATCCCTACAAAATGGAAATGCTCCACAGTGTTAACTTGGGAATCACCTTCCCGGAGAGTTTAGTTGAATAGGAATAGGTGAATAGGCGACACTTTCACCAACTAAACTCATACTGTTGAACTTTAACACTAAATCCATACTATACACAAAATCATTTCAGTGCGATGATGTCATGACATTTTTTTTTCTTTCAGATGAAAGTATAGGCTTAATTTGGTTGCATATTTCTAGTTCCTAAAACTAGAAAGAACTATTCTACTACTACTGCTAATATTATCTTTTTATTTTGTTTTTTTTAATGACATTTCCCTCCCATGAAGCATTGTTACTCTATTATTTATAACTGTGGTGGGCGGCTGCATAGCTCTTTGGCTCAGCCTGAGCCAACATGATGTACAGCCAATGTTTTCAACCTTTGATCGCATCTGGACAGTCATATTCCAAGTACCGTACTGTTATACGGTTAAATGCTTATTTGTTTGTATTCAAGTATACAGCGCTCTCTCCTAACATTCTATTCCCAGGCAGATGTTCTGGGAGTATGCCTGTAACCATGTGGTCAATCTCTCTGGTCTTTTGATTTTTTTGACTTTTTAACATATGTTTTTAGGGTATTTCTGCTTTATTGGAATAGAGGCAGTAGAGATTTGACGGGAAGGATGGGTGAGAGAGAGGAGGGATGACATGCAGGATAGGTAGATGGACGAAATCGAACCATGGATCCTGTGATTAACGTGTCTTTTATCTGCAGGTCCACTACATTCTCCAGGAGGTTGTGATGGGAGGCATGGTGCTGGAGACCAACATGAATGAGATTGTGGCCCAAGTTGAACTGCAGAACCGCATGGAGAAATCAGAGGTCAGCCGCCCATCCGTTCTTCCATCCGCTGTCCCTGTCCTCCACTGCCACATTGTCATAACTATTTACAAACAGTTAGGATTACCATTAGAATTTGTTTGGTCTAGACTTCTGCATATAAACCATTGTAACTGTGTTTATGGTTTCATTTCAGCGTTTGTTTAAAGTTATGGCACGTTAGTTGCAGATAAACATTAACTCATTAAGTGCCGAGGGTGAATAAAGTTTCCCAAATTGCCAACATTCAAGGGTTAATAATTCACCAAAAATGCATAAATGATGATGTTTTATTTCGTAGCCAAGCATGGTATTGTTGCTAGGTAAATACCATATAAAACACTTTAGGCACTCTGGGAGGTGAGTGTTTTCCGGAACTTCTTTAGCAGTGGGTGAGTTAAGATTTTGGATTTGGACTCTCTTTGATGCTTTTCAGGGGGGCTTCTCTGCGGCCCCGGCTCGTGCAGTCTCTGCTGTAAAGAACATGAATCTACCAGAGATGCCACGCAACATAAACATAGGAGACATCAATATCAAAGTGCCCAGTCTCTCTCCCTTCTGACCAGAGAGACAAGTGGTGTCCTAGCTGGCTGCCAGGCGGGCAGGCCGGACCACTACATGTTTGTTTTGGATGGATTATTAATTATATGCTACTGATGTGTTTGTCATTTTCTGTTCAAATGCTAAAAATAAGAGACAATTGATTTTGTATGTTTCTGACTGAACCCCAACTGCTTTTCCGCAGTCCTTCCCCCATGTTTATACACATGGGCAATGCGTATAGCGTGTAGCATATTTGAGTTTTCCTGTATGCCGTCTCAAATTACAGATTACTCCAGTTTTGTGATTTGCACAAGATGTTCAGATCTTGCTATAAAGCAAGAGTAGTAATAATGAAATGTCAGTGTATAGCCTACTCTATTTTTTATGTTGTTTTGTATTATTTCTCAATGTAGGATTTGTGTGTTCCTCTGAGTTGTAATGGAAAACACACACTGTTAGCATGTTGGCCCATGGTGCGTCTTTTCCAGTATAACTCTTCAAAATGATTCCGAGCCATTCATCTTTTTTTCTCCTTTTGCGTAAACAGCTCTTCCTTTGTTTCTTGAATGATCCTGTGGCATCCGCTGAGCTGTCTGGGATGTGATTGTTGGCTTGTGTAGTGTATCTGGTATCTTCATTATGTTCTACTGTACAGCTCATATATTCCCTGGTCTAATCCTGCACATTTAATACAGATACTGGCCTTGTGGTTTGTCTATGGAAGGAAGTGTGTGTTTTTCTATTTTCAACATGGTTACAATTGTTACAATTGTAACACATGTTACAATTGTATTTTTTAAAGGTGAATAATAATCAAATTATTTTCATGGGTTGAAAAATGTTACTGAACAGAACACGTATGTAAATGCTCAGTCCAGCAAAGCTTCTTGTTTGAGTGTTTGAAGGTCATACAGTACACATGAGTCTGAGTGTGTTGTCTTAAAACAGGGTTCATCATTATGATAATGTAGATTTTCTGTCATCTGGACTTTGAATGGTGTGCCCTGCATATTATTATTTTTTTAAAAGGCATGCTAGAAATTCTCAGGGTTGAGAAATCAGAGGAGAAATACACAATTCTGGCTCTTACTTAAATTTAACTAAGGTTAAATTGTGTTCATAGTTTCCTAAAAAGAAAAGGGGTGGAGATTACATTGAATGGAATGGAGCCCAAGCCTGCCATTCCTTATCTGGAGTGTTTCTTAAATACCGTCTCTATGCTATTTTTTCCCCTGGGTGTTTTCAATTATCTTTTTCCATAAATCAGCATCATTTATTTTTATGGAAATGGTCCATACTATTTCAAAGTGTATTCCAGTTCACTTAGAACATGAGAAAATAAAATGTTACTGTTAACTTGATTGTCTGCTTTGTCTTTTTCGACAGTCATGCTCTAGTTTCCTTAGGCTACGTTCACACTGCAGGTCTTGATGCTCAATTCCGATTTTTTACACAGATCCGATTTTTTTGTTTTTTGTTTGGCAGCGCACTGTTTACAATAATAATAATACATTAGACTTATATAGCGCTTTTCTAGACACTCAAAGACGCTTTACAAACTGAAAAGATCGAGTAGTAAAATAAAAAGAAACAAAAAAATAAATAAAAGAAAGTATAGGGGTCTAATTAATTTGTAGATTACTAAATCAAAATCTAAGTGTCTTTGTAGGATACAGGTCTACTCTGTATACTGTCTGCAAGTATATCTAGATTCATGATATATAATATACTGTATATGATAACATATATAGGATAACATGATAACGTTACAACCGGATTCATTTTCAAGTTTTTGTGCAGTGGAAGCCGGTAAAGATATGAGCAAGATGCTCGCAAGTGAGTCTACAGTGCAGGGTTGCCAGATGGGGCGGGTTACCGCCGAATGGGCTACTGGATTTATCGGTTATAGACTGGTTAGGCTGTAAATTGTCAATCCCATCTGGCAACCCTGCTAGAGTGACGTAAAAGTCGCATTAAAAGCAACTTGACAATTCAGACAGCGGGCGCGTTGCTAAATATCAGATGTGTATCCGATGTAATACCACCTCTGAACGCGACCCAGGTCGGATTTTAAAAAGTCAGATTTCATGTGACTTGCGCTGTTCACATGGTCATGCATAAATCAGACCTGAGTCACGTGTCGGCAAAAAAAACGGATTTGGGTCACATCTCACTGCAGTGTGAACGTAGCCTTCAGGCCAATGCACACGGCCCTGATTTTGTCGCACCGCCGAATTCGATTCCATTGATTTGAATGAAACAATGCACACGGCGTGCGATGCGATATTATTGCACGACAACATTCGATTCTCCATTCACACCAATTGAAATAATTCAAAGAATTGAGAATCGAATGTTGTGCCGTGTGCACGCCGTGTGCATTGGCCTAAAAATGGCACGGGTACTGTGGCCTGGTCCGGCTCGGTTGGCAGTGGAGAAAGGCAAAAGAACAGGGCCAGCCCGGGCCGACCCGGGTCGGCCCTGTAGTGGAAAAGCGCCATTAGTGTCATTGGGTGTGTACTATACACTCACCGGCCACTTTATTAGGCACACCTTGCTAGTACTGGGTTGGACCTCCTCTTTTGCCTTCAGAACTGCCTTAATTATTCATGGCATAGATTCAACAATGTGCTGGAAACATTCCCCAGAGATGTTGGTTCATATTGACATTATAGCATCACACAGTTGCTGAAGATTTGTGCCAAGAAAATATCCCCCACACCATTACACCACCACCACCATTTTCCCCCAGAGAACAGCCGCTCACTGGATATTTTCTCTATTTCTGACCATTCTCTGTTACCCCTAGAGATGGTTGTGTGGGAAAAGTAGATCAGCACTTTCTGAAATAAACAAGAACACATGATTGGCTGATGAGATATTTGTATTAACAAGATGCTCCCACATGATTGTCTGATTAGGCATTCACATTAACGATCTGCTGCCACATGATTGGCTGATTAGATATTTGCGTTAACGAGCAGTTGAAAAGGTGTACCTATTTAAGTGGCCAGTGTGTGTAGATGACACAACCAGACAACGTTAGTCACAGGGCTGTGGTAAGTGAGAAAGCATCACTCGTTTCCTTGCTGTAGTTGAAGTCTGTCTAACAAATATGTACATCTGACCAAGCATCTTCTGTAGTGGTTTCCTCCCATTGGGGGTCATGACCCCAACCACAATGAGTTAACCGTGTCGTTGATACAGGCTCATTCTTTCAACCCCCCTCCCTGCTAAATTCAGGGTGGGGTTTTTGTGGAAACGGAGAGTCTCCTGAGATCTCTTCTAGTTTATAATATGAGAAACATGTAGTATCCCCTGCCACCAACAGAGATGGGAATTGAGTCCAAGTGTGTTTCACATCAGCTAGAGCAGTTCAGCACAGCCCGCCCGTCTTGCAGACAGACAGACTTGCTTTAGGACATCCAATAATTTCATGGTATGTAGTTCATTTTTGGTTATCTCTGTATAGTATTTGAGAAGTACAGTATGATGGCATCACAAGTAAACCACGGGAAGTAGCATTATGTTTACTTTTATGTGGTATTTTATGTTGCATGTTAACATTCCCAGCTGAGCAACAGTTGAATTAAATGTGACAGCCATATAGCTACAGGGAAGCTCAGTAGATTTAACTCCCATATGGCCACATTGGCCAGATATTTCATATGCGCTGAGTTTTCTGGGATTTGTCTCAACTGAAGAATGAGTGCAAGAGAAGTTGCCTTTCGACATGTCACCGTGTCGGACACTGAGTGATGTGTAAAAGATTTGCAGTTGTAAATGTGTTTATTTTTGCTGCATTGCTGCTTCACGGGAACACCAGGTGTTAGTAGTTACAGACAATTCACCCTGAAAAGCCTCAGCCTTTCCTGGAATTCAGCTCTGAGAAAACCTCAGACCCCGGAGGGGATACTGCCTCACTGCAGCTGACTTTATGACATCTTTACCTAAAAATGAACACTTATATGAGTGTGATAACACTGCCAGTTAACATGCATTTAGATGCAGTGGCAGTCTGTGATGAAGACATTGTATGAGAAGATTGATACTGTATCAATGTGGTAAAAGCATAACATTTGAAAATGTGTCATTACTTTATGAAACAAATAATTAAGATTTCAGATATTCTGAAATTGTTCCCCAATTGACCATAACAATTCCAAGGCTCAGGGTGAGATGTATGTACCTGACTGGGATTTATGTTATAAATATCATTCTGAAAGCAGTACATTTGCTTTTACGTACCTGAGTATGCATACCTTACCATACCATACAGAGATATAGATCGATTACCCCATTTAGCTTATGATGGAGGTTACAACAGAGCACTGATGGTAAAGTTCAAGACTTCATGTCGGTAGAGAGAACATGGAACCGGTAGAGGTAGAAGTTCATGCACCTGGTAACATTTCCCATGAATCATCTCAGTTTGACTGCAGGTGAACTTTGCTCATTCATGGTAATTGTATTTTATGTACCTTTGAGTAGCTACCGCTCAAGGACTCAAACATTCACCATACATTGTTAAGTGTTTTGCTCCTACAGGATTTGGTGGAGGTAGAAATCGGAGGCCGGGCTCATTGTAATGCCTGGAATGGTATCAAACACGTGTGATAGCATTCCTTATTCCATTCCATACATTACAATGAGTCTGTCCTCCGATTTCTGCCTCCCCAGGGACAAACAGCAGCTTAGTACAGTATGGATTGTGTGGCCAAGTTTAAAGCAGAGGGTGTGCATTGAAAACACACACCAAAGGACTAGGATTTAGATCACGTGTCACTCTTGTACATTTTACTTCTGCTGAAGTAATTGAAAAGCACTCCTTCTCAAAACATTGTCCATGTTTTGTCTATTTTTACTATTTTTCTATTTAATCTGTATCTATCCGTGGGTGTGTCAAAACAAGCATTCAATTGACTGTCTGATTTATTGGTATCTTCAAGATAAGATGTACAATATGTCTTTCGCCACTTATATTGTTAATGACTGGGTGTGGTGGCATGGCACAGGAAAAAGGGGTGCAATATATCAGTTATAAATGCTGTTATCTCTAACATAATTAAGTGCAGCCAATTGTATGATGTCCTGCATTCTTCACCAATGATCAAAGCTGCAATTGGGTTGAATTACTGAACTCTTATTTCTTGAAGACCTGACATGGCGTGCTCATGAGTTCTTATTTATGTTGCCATGGTTTCATGGTGATTCTCAGGTGGTCTGGCCTATGCCACATATCAGTGGGTCAGCAACGCAGTCAGCTGATTGGTGGAAACCCTTTAATTATCAGGGAGGAAACAGATGTGCCAAAAAACAACAAAACAAACAATGTCACAACCTCACTTCATGATTCAGAGGCTCTCAGTGGAAAAAATCATTATGTAGTGTCACTAATAATTCTAGGGCTGTTGCTTCCTCATTGTATGATCATTGTATGCATACGTTTCATTCCTCCCCTTAGCTATTCGATGTGGAAAATTAGAGAACTGTACCATATTACTAGATCCCCGTAAACTGAGGAGGAACCAGGACAACCACCTTCCATCAGTCATGGGGAAAGGCTTCTACATCAGTAAGAACTTGGGCTTAGTATGTCTCATAGTAGGTATTGGATCTGTGGCCACCATCATGGCCTTGTCTGTGGTTTATGACAAAGAGAAGGCCAAGAACAGGGGCCCATATGGAGACGATGCACTGCTGCTCGATGACGTTGCACTGCTGCACAATGACGTCCCAGAGCCCACCACCTCAAAGGAGCCCTGGGAGCGCTACAGACTGCCAGACTCCTTGGCTCCTGTCACCTACGACGTCACTCTGTGGCCCCGCCTGGTAGAGAATGTAGATGGCATGTACATCTTCACAGGATCGTCAGTTGTGGCGTTTAAATGTGTGAAGGAGACGGACCTTATCCTTATTCACTCCAACAAGTTGAATCTGACCTTGTCTGAGGGTCACCATGCCATACTGACTGGAATGGATGGAGCCAAAGTACCTTGCATAAAGACTACATGGCTACAGAACAAGACGAATTACCTTGTGATTGAGTTAAATGGTAAATTAACGGTTGGAAAGGTCTACAGGCTTCACACTGAGTTTCAAGGAGAGCTTGCTGATGATCTGGAAGGAATATACAGGAGTGAATATATTGAGGATGGTGTGAAAAAGTAGGTGTTTTTTATCTTGTGTTGTTTTTAATATCTTTTGTTTTTAGAAAATGTTCCTGCAAAGCATTGTATAACATTTGTTTATGAACATCTGATTGTGGTAAAATCTGTTGACTAACAAGTAGCATCTGCACTCATGTGATTTTCACAGGGACTTGATCAGAATTAAACAGTTGACAGTAGTGTTTGCTGCTGTATTAATGCTTATTTATTCTGTTTATGATTCATTATTTCCTAGAGTTGTTGCCGTAACTCAGATGCAGACTACATATGCCAGGCAAGCCTTCCCCTGCTTTGATGAGCCTGCTATGAAGGCCGTCTTCAACATCACACTCATTCATGACCGTGGGGATGTGGCTTTGTCAAACAGCATGGCTATCGGTTAGTTCTTACTCTACACAGGGTAGCCTTTTGACATGTACAACATGGAAAAAACAAGTTTGAGTGTAATATATTATGAACATTTAAACAAAACAATCATGAATCACATGTTCATGCCTACAATACAAACCGGCTGTAAAAACAGCAGAACAGCTGTTTCAAAGGTTAAGCAAGCAATGGTTAACATGTATAATGAGTGATATAGACACAATGTCATCAGAAAATCAACAACTGAATGCTGTTAATGGTTAGACTGTTTGATCAATCGTCCCATCCAGCTGAGTTATCTCTTCCCTCTATTCTAGAGACTGTCAACCTCACCATAGATGACACTCCTGTCGCCATGACTACATTTGAACCCACTAAAAGAATGTCGACCTATCTTCTGGCATTTATTATCAGCGACTTTGCTAGTGTCAGTGGATCATTGGAAGGCAGTGATGTTTTGGTAATTCAATTAAAAATAATTTCTTCTTCAAATGTGCTTTAATGTTGTTTTTCTTTCATATGATATTGCAGGTCCTGCGCCTATGTCATGCATTTCTTCAGTTGCTCGAATGTTCCTTTGCAGGTTCGAATCTGGGGTCGCAGGAAAGCCATAGAGGCTGGCCAGGCAGACTATGCCCTAAATGTTACATTGCCAATACTGAAGTTTTTTGAAAGTTACTACAAAGCGGAATACCCACTTAGCAAATCGGGTAGGTTACAGTAGCTTTGCATTTGCAGTAGATCCTTGGAGCAAGAGTGTGTACTAACCTGGATCTATATCACTACATTGATTTCAAATAGCCAAGTAACCCTCAACTAGGGATTATACCAATACTGAGCGGCTGTGGCTCAGGAGGTAGAGCTGGCATCTAATGATTGCAAGGTCTGCGATTTGGCGGTTTGATCCGGCTGGTCACGTGTCGGTGTCCTTGGACAAGACACTGAACCCGAAATTGCTACCAAAGAGCGGTCCGGTGCCTTGCATGATAGCTTGCTGCCATTGTTGTTGTGAATGAGAGGCCAGTTTAAAGCACTTTGGAATAAGGCGCTATATATGTGCAGTCCATTTACCAGTCTATGCTTGGCATCATTCTTGTCCATCTACAAACCGTAAATGTCACGATCAAGCTGGGAAAAGTTAACTTATTGATTAAAGACCCCCATTTCCTAAGATTGCATAAGAAGAAATGCATACGAACTGACTAAATTCACAAGTCGTTTAAATGGTATAATAATATGCCATTTAGCCATAGCCTGTGTCTTATTCATACAGTACAACTCAAGACTGTCTCTAAACAATACATACTGTATCTTTTCCCTTGCAGACCAGATAGCCCTGCCTGACTTTGGTGCAGGGGCCATGGAGAACTGGGGTCTCATCACCTACAGAGAGAGGAACCTGCTCTTTGACCCTGCCAGCTCCTCCAGTCAGAACAAAGAAGGAATTGCAACAATTATTTCCCATGAGCTGGCTCACATGGTACTGTATATCCTGTATAACTAATAGCACCACTTCCTGGTTCAAGGAGGGGTAAGGGGTAATTAAGGCATAGTGGTGGCCTAGGAGATAGTGAGTTCGACTGATCATAAGTTCAAATTCCACCTGAGAACACCACCACCAGTGAGTAAAGCACTTAGCCCTAAGTTACTCCAGGGAGTGTCCCTTTAATGTCTAATTGAAAGTCTCTTTGGATAAAAGTGTTTGCTAAATGGTTAAAATGTAAAACTGTATATCCTGTATAACTAATGGCCTCACTTCCTGGTTGAAGCAATGTCAATTGTTCATTGTGTGTTCTGATAGGTGGATGGGAATTTCCTAAACAGGCCCATTTGTTTCACATGGGCTGGAGAGTCCAGGGGGTGGATCTGGAATCAATTTAAAACCAGAATGATGTGTTCCTTTGCAGTGGTTCGGGAACCTGGTGACCCTGAGGTGGTGGAACGATTTATGGCTCAACGAAGGCTTCGCCTCCTACGTAGAGTACCTGGGAGCAGACTATGCTGAGCCCACCATGGACATAGTAAGAGATGCTGTCTGTTTCTTGGAGAAAGAAAGGATCTGCCCAAGATGTACGGCATACCACCTCATCTGTAAAACATGGTGGAGGGGGTGTTAATGTTAGGGCATGTATAGCTGCCACTAGAACTGGCTAACTTAACTAAGCAAGATCAATCTCCCGGTATTTTCTATTATTTCCAATGGAAATGAACCCCCACGAGACTAGTGTTTGTCCCACCTAGCAACAGTAGCCTAGGAGGGTGGGTCTTGACAAAGGGTCAATTGACGATGTAACTGCAGCAGAATGTATTCTGAAGTGTACAGAATCATATTGTCTGCTCAAGTACAAGCAAATGCCTCAAAATGAATTGGAAGGCGCTTCATCATATTTTAAGGCAATGACCCAAAACATACTGTCATAGCCACTAGGGAGTATTACATAACAGTAATGTTCTTGACTGGCCAATTCAATATTTTTTTGCATTTCATTTCCTGATACAAATACCTCAAAACAAATGGATACTGAAGCTGGTTGCAGTACAGGCATGGCAGGGCATCACCATGGTTGCAGTACAGGCATGGCAGGACATCACCAGAGAACACACCCAGCATCCAGTTGGGTCATTGGGTCTCAGACTTCAGGCAGTTATTGCATGCAAAGGATTATCGACAAAATACCAAAAATGTGTGCTTAATTTGGACATTTGATAAATCTATGGGTACCCTGAAATAGCAGAATGTATTCTGAAGTGTACAGAAACATCTTGTCTGCTCAAGTACAAGCAAGTGCCTCAAAATTAATTGGAAGGAGCTTCATCATATTTTAAGGCAATTACCCAAAACATACTGTCATAGCAACTAGGGAGTATTACATAACAGTGTAATGTTCTTGACTGGCAATCTTCAGAGGTCAATCTTCAGAGGTCAATCTTCAGATTTAAATGCAATTTGACATGCATTTCATTTCCTGGTAAGATTTTGATCTCAAAACAAATTAAAACTGAAGATGGCTGCAGTACAGGCACCCAGTGTCTAGTTGGGTCAATGGGTCCCAGACTTAAGGCAGTCTCAAAAATGCAAAGGATTGTCAATGAAATGCCAAAAATTAGTGCTTAAATTGGACATTTGATAAATCTGTGTACCCTGAACCAGGGGGACTAGGTGTAAAAAGTGTAAACATTTCTAAATGGTGAAACCAATATGTACACAAATACCATCAAATAAAAGCCACACAAGGCTTCACTGTCCCATTCCTTACTCCGGGCACTGTAGATGCATATGATGATACAAGGCATGCATTTAAAACAGTTTATCTGTTAGTGATCCATTTATTGTTGACATCCATCTTATAATCTTCTCTCAGAAAACAAATAGCTAAATAAACATCTTAAAAAAACTGAAAAGTATGCAGATTGAGCCAAGGACCTTAACTCATGTTAATGCTCTGATCTTCCACAGAAAGACACAATCGTCCTGTATGACTTGCAAAGTGTGTTCGCTGTGGATGCCCTGGCCTCCTCACACCCCCTGTCCCGTCCAGAGGAGGAGCTCAACACACCTTCCGAGATCAACGAGATGTTCAACAGCATCTCCTACAACAAGGTCCTCTCACCACAGACACGCTACACACAACCCTAAACATTTACGGCCTTTTAAAATTATAGAATGGAGGAGAGTTTATGGGAGTGATGACGGTGCCAAAATTATATCATATAGTCATCAATCATCATGGCTATAAATCATTCATGTCTATACCGAGAGGGTCACACTTTAAACAAAGTTGCCGCTATGGAAGAATAAAAAAGAAAATAATATTTTATTTGCCATGCAATCAACTTGTCAGTCAATTGTTGGAATTTGGTATTTTTTGCTTTAGGCACTGGGTCAGCCATAGTCGGTGCTCCTGGAGCAATTAGTGGCAGCTCCCTCCTGAGGCAGGGATCGAATCAGCGACCTTCCGATTGCTAGCCAGCCTCTCTAACCTCTAGGCTACCACCGCCCCCATACCTGTGTAGTAACCCTGTAATAACACTACATTGAAGAAGTGTTATTTATGAGAGAATGTTTTCCTGTGTGTGTTCACCCCAGGGTGCTGCAGTGCTGAGGATGCTCTCAGAGTTCCTGTCAGAACCTGTCTTTGCCAAAGGACTCAGTGTGAGTACCAACAGTAATGTCAAGAACATGTCATAGATGGGTCATTTTTGTATAAACCTTGGCCTCTTTTCTCTCCCCCCCCCCCCCCCCCCCCATCTCTCTGCAGACTTACCTGAACCAGTTTGCCTTTAGCAATGCTGACTATACAGATCTCTGGGATCATCTTCAGCAAGTAAGTTCTATTTCATTACTTTTATATTTTATAAACATCTATTCATCTAGTTTTAACTTGACACGTTATTTGACACGTGTGTATTCACAGGCAGTGAACCAAACCCCGGGCATGAGTCTACCCCATTCGGTTCATGACATCATGAACCGCTGGATCCTCCAGATGGGATACCCAGTGGTCACCATAGATACCGTCACAGGAAACATCTCACAGCAACATTTCCTGCTGGACCCGGAGTCTGTTGTGGTCAGGCCATCTGAATTTGAGTATGACTAATGTTTTGTACTAATAACTACTTATATGAAGCAGCATCATTTTGTATTGGTCAGAGCCAGTGTGTCAGTGTGTTGTATCACAACAACTGAGAGAAAGTCTTCCTCCTGACCCCCATTGTCCCCCACCATGTAATCGGGGAACTCTTTTTGCAAGGTTGAAGCCTACTTTGTCAACGTGGTCAACTTAAGTGGCCCAAATCACAGGCAATTGCGCTCCTTGGTTATCCTCTTGCCCATCCTCCTCCTCCTCTTCTGACTCTCACACCTCTCAGTTGTTGGCATCCATTGTTCTCCAACACAGGAGACCTCACCTTTTATTGCTAAAGCTATGATTGATAATTCAAAAGCAATAGGTGTTTGCCCATATGAGGAGTGTGATCGGTGGTTTGAGTTAAGCATTCTGAATGGTAGTGTTTTCCATGTGAGCACACATTTTATCAAGGAAGATTGTGCCAAATGAAGAGAATTGTGTTTAGTGTTTTGTTAACTGTGTGGTTTAGAACTGCAAAATGCAGGAAATGTGTGTTAAGTTCTGATGTTAGTGTGTAAGCAATTGAGGAAAAACTGTAATGTACTTATATCCTCCATGGTGGACAATATGTTTACTGTAGACTTTCAACTTTGTCTTGAGCTACACATGGATTGTCCCCATGAAATGGATGGTGAGGGGAGAGGTGCGTGAGCAGCACTGGCTGTCTCAGAAAACAGGTAATCTAACTGACTTATGCTCTACTTTTTGCTTATCTTATCTTACAATATTAACACACCTCAACATTCAGATCTAAATGATATTGTGTATTATAAAACAATCATTTACAGATTATTAGATTAGAGATTCACTTACTTAGACAATGTTGTAAGTCACTTTGGATAAATGCCCAAAATGTAAATGAGTGATCGCTATTTTATTGTCGGTTGAAACTAAAATGGTCTAAATAGATAATAATAGAATAACCCTAACCCTTAAATAGATTAGATTAAACGTTGTCATTGCACAAAGTGCAAGTACTGATGCAACAAAATGTAGTTTGGCATCTAACCAGATGGTGCAAAAGACATGACATTAATATCTACCTTTTATCTGATGACATCCTGGTGCTGCACAATATTATTGGACAATTATCTTTTCCGAATCTAGTCAGATCATTTAGGTCAAAGTACACTATATGGACAAAAGTATGTGGACACAATTATCGTCTGGGGCTGTTTTCATGGTTTGGGCTAGGCCCCTTAGTTCCAGTGAAGGGAAATCTTAATGCTACAGCATACAATGCGATTCTAGAGAATTGTATGCTTCCAACTTTGTGGCAACAGTTTGGGGAAGGCCCTTTCCAGTTTCAGCATGACAATGCCCCCATACACAAAGTGAGGTCCATAATGACATGGTTTGCCGAGTTTGGTCTGGGAGAACTTGACTGGCCTGCACACAGAGCTCTGACCTCCAACCCCATTGAACACCTTTGGGATGAATTGGAACGCCATCTGCGAGCCAGTCTTTCTCGCCCAACATCATTGCCTGACCTCATTAATGCTCTTGTGGCTGAATGAACTATATTCTAAAATCTAGTAGAAAGTCTTCCCAGAAGAGTAGAAGCTGTTATAGCAGCAAAGGTGGGACCAACTTCATATTAATGCCCATGGTTTTGGAATGAGAAGTTCAACACGCACATATGGGTGTGATGTTTGAGTGTCCCAATACTTTTGTCCATATAGTGCATGTCTATTTTGGGCCTCCTAAAATAATTTCCCACTTGCCGTGACGTATGGCATTTTGTACAGATTTCTGAAGTGTGATGTGACAAGTCTGTTTGTAAAGTTAATGCCCAGAGTCAAATATACCCCCCCCCCCCTGCTCCTATCTGTATCTAGCGTTATTTTCCCAAATAGCTCCATGAATGACTCGCATCTCGCCGGGGCGGCTGTAACTCAGGACGTAGAGCCGGCATCTAATGATCGCAAGGTCGGCAGCTCAGTGGTTTGAACCCTGGTTGGTCATGTTTCGAGGTGTCCTTGAGCAAGGCACTGAATCCCTAATTGCTCCAGGGTTGCCGGCTATGGCGGACCCCTTGCCTAGAGCATAAAATACCAAATTCTAACAATTGACTGACTAGTTTATTGCATGGCAATAACACTATTATTATTATTTGTATTACATTACTGCTCAGTAATCGGTTCTTTGAGTATCTTTTTTTCAGGAAAAGCCAGGAGCATCATCATGTTAAGCCATTGACATGTGATATCTTTCACCAGCCACCTACCTACCAATGAGAACAAGTGGAGATGACTGGGTGTTGGTCAACCTAAACCTGACTGGCTACTACAGGGTGAACTATGACCTTGCCAATTGGGAACGCCTCATCACCCAGCTGAGAACTGACCACAAGGTGAGCATTATTATGATGATCATGAAGGCATTGTTCCAATGTTGTAATTCACTATCAGGTATTTGATATGAAATAAGACCGCACACAACGTGGAACCCTCACGGCAGCGTAGCATTTGTTTTTGTAAATCTGTTTGTCAAGTTTTTAATCTTCTCGTTGCCTTTATTTCACTTGTTTTTTATCATACATTTTGTTTCATCAGGTCTTATGTCCTATGTTTTAATGATTTTGTGGCTTTCATCCTGTGTACTATGTTATCTTGTTCCGTAAAGCACTTTGTAACTGTGTTTTATTATTATACTGTAGATATAACATGTGTATTGTAGAACGAGAAGATGAAGAAAGACAAGATTCTCTCTGTTCATCAGCATCACTTCATTATTGTTCTCCGCAGGTCATTCCAATGATCAACCGAGCTCAAATAATTGATGATGCTTTCAGCCTTGCAAGGTGAACATCGTTCTGATTTAAGCTTTTACAGACATTTACTGTGACCTGGAGACTGACATTGTGTTTGATTTTTCATCAAGGGCTAAAATAATAGATTCAGCATTGGCTCTGAGAACCACAGAGTACCTCTCTCAGGAGACTGATTATATCCCATGGCGGTCAGCTATAAGATACTACAGATACTACATCCTCATGTTCGAGCGGACTGAGGCGTACGGAGCCCTTCAGGTTGGTTTAGATGGTTTAGAAATACTGGGAGCTAATCAATGTTACTGATGCCCATCAATCACTTTCATTCATAATTTTTATAGAGATCATTGTTTTTTTTGAGTCTCTAGAAAATATCAAAGAACACAACTCTCATCATCGTTTGTCTCAAAGGTATACCTCAGGAAACAAATCAAACCTCTTTTTGAGCACTACAGAACTGTAACTGGAAATTGGACCAAAGTACCTGCACGAATTCATGACCAGTAAGAATCCCCCCTTGACATGAAGATTTTTTATTTTTTGCCATGTTCTGTCATGATGTCTTCAGTCTTGTTCTCTCTGTGTGTGTGTCTCAGATACAATCAAATCAACGCTATGTCGTTGGCGTGCAAGATGGGCGACAAGGGCTGCAAAGAGGTCGTCAAAGGCTGGTTTAAACAGTGGATGCAGAACCCAGACCACAACCCGTGAGTACTACACTGATACACTGACGGTGATGGTCGACCTGGGATGAGCATCCAGAGAAGGAAGTATTTCATAGAGGGCGGGGGGGCAGGGGCTGTTAGCGGTCTTTCATCGATGGGTGTTTTGTCGACACGGTTAGTAGTTCTTGATTGATGGGTGGTAGCTTGCTCTAAATCGACGGCAAAAGTGTGGCCCCCCTCTAGCAGTTGTGGCCGATGGGTGACAGTGACAGGTAATCCAAGTCTAAGTACGTTTTGGGACACTCACCCCTGGTAGCTTAATTATCATTCTTAATTCATTGCTTTATTACCTGATTTATATTGTATTGTTGATTTATTGATAGCTGTTGCACGAGGAGCTAGATTCATAAAGAATTCCACTATATCGCTTACAACTGTATGTACTACATGACAATCACATTTGATTTTGCTCTGGTTTTGCATTTCTCCATTGACACAACGTTTCCCAGGATTCACCCTAACCTAAGGACAACGGTGTACTGCCGTGCCATCGCCGAGGGTGATGCGGAGGAGTGGGACTTTGCTTGGGCCGTGTTCAAGAATACAAACCTGGCCTCTGAGGCTTCCAGTCTGAAGTTTGCCCTCTCCTGTGCCAAAAAACCATGGTTGCTCAACAGGTACAGTGCGCACAGCACAACGCGATCCAGATACTCCACAGCAGCTAGAACATTTACTGTAAAATAAAAAATGTTACTGGAGATCATTGTCAGTTCATCTAAGGTCAGTGTTTTGTGGGAGTCGTTAAGCAAACCAACAATTACCTGAAGTAATGATGGGCCTAAATGGAAGGGATGTTGCGTCTGGGCCACACCGGATACCTCTACCTCAGCAGTGCATGTGCAGCATTTCGGCGCCCATGTTAATAGGTTAGAGCAGCCACACAGCGTGAGACGCGGGCTGTGTGGCTGCTCTAACCTGTCAACATGGAGGTTGAAATGAAACTGAGGTAGAGGTATCCAGTGTGGCCCAGGTGTTAGTGAATGTAACGAGTGAGCAATAAAACCTCTCTGTGTTAATAATGCAGGTACCTGAAGTATTCCCTGAATCCAGATAAGATTCGGAAACAGGATGCACTGTCTATCATTCAGTACGTAGCCAGCAATGTGGTGGGACTGCCGTTGGCCTGGAACTTTCTCAGAGACAAGTCGGACATCATCTTTAAACGGTAAGTTTTGGCCCCCATGATACCAGTTACAGATCTGTTACCAGTTACAGTTCAGACTGTCACAGATCGAAGGAAATCATTGACATTGTATAGGCTGAATGAGTGAATATCAAAATACTGTATGTCTCAGGGGAAATATGTAGTGTGTCCTCTCTCTCTCTCCTTAGATATGGAGAAGGATCCTTCTCATTCTCAAGGCTTATCAAGAGCATAGCCACTACATTCTCAACTGAGTTTGAGCTTCAGCAGGTACGCATGTCAACAGGAGACTGGTTTTCATTCCAAAAATATCATTCTTGCTACATCAGTTCACAATAATTCAGAAAACTGTGACATGACAAATATTGTTTTTGAAACACAGTGAATTTTGTAATGTTTTTGAAGTAGTCTGGAATGGCTAGCCTCCAGTAATGTCCAACTGAACTTTTGCCTCCGTCACATTGACTAAACGAATGAGAATGTTTACAGCTAAAAGGTACATCTAATTACTTCCAGTAAAGTGTGGGCTGCTCAGATTAAGAGTTTACTGACTTAACTGTACTATGTGCCTCCAGCACGAGAGGCTGGTAGAGGTAGAAATCAGAGAACAGGCTCATTTCTGCCTCCACCAGCCTCCCCTGGATTGCCTCCAGGTGTATGATGTCATATGTCTGTTCTGGCAACAACAAAAACTGAAAACGCAAGGAAACTGAACCCTGAGACAGCGGTAGATGTGTATGGTAATGGTTGGTCTCTCTTTGTTTCACAGCTAAAAAAGTTCAAAGAGGACAATGCTGCTGTAGGGTTTGGCTCAGGCACACTGGCGCTGGAACAGGGTATTGAGGAGGCCACTACCAACATCAAATGGGTGGCAGAGAACAAGCCAAAAGTTTTACTTCTTGGTGACACGTCAGAGATGTGATGTAGTATATGATGACTTGGTCCATATTTGTTTTTCATGATCTACTGTCCTGTGTTGATTATTCATATAAAACAGATGATTTCTGCTCTGCATTACTATGAAATCACAAATGAATAAAAACATTTTTAATAAAGTTGCAATGTACAGTTATTTCAATTTAATAAGAAGCATGGTATCTTCTTTTTGCACTATTCTCCAATTTCTTTTAATGTGAGGGTATTTGTGTACATACAACACCATGTTTAGATAATCTCCCTATTTCATGACAGCAAAAGTATTGGGGCAGATTACTATTATGTCCAAATAAAGCACTGTTGTTTAATATTTGGTTACATATTCTTTGCATTGAATAAATGCCTTAGCCCATTGACCCCACAAAACGCTGGGTATGTTTGGTGATGCTCTGCCAGGCCTGTACTGCAGCCACCTTCAGTTATTGTTTGTTTTTAGATGTTTTGCCTTAAATCTTATCTTCAGGTAGTCAAAAAACGTTCCTCTTTTTCGCTCTAAAATACTCCCTAGTCTCTATGGCAGTATGTTTGGGGTCATTGTCTGACCGAATTATTTGGAGGCATTCACTTGTACAGCAGACAAGAGGTTTCTGTACACAAATTCATTCTGCGTGAGTCAGTCCTCAATTAAGACCCCAGTCCTCAATTTACAAGTTAGCCAGTTCGAGTAGGAGGCTTATAGTACATTCCCAAACCATAATGTTTCACAGATGAGCTGGTGTGCTGTGTGGATCAGTTCCTTTCTTCTCCATATGTCTCTTCCTCTTGCAAACTGAAATATTAATATTTTTCAACTTTTTAGCAAACTGTAACCTGGCTTTCCTGTTTTTTAACTAGTGGTTACACTTTACAGTGTAGACTCTGGAGTTTGGCTGCTGAAGTCGTCTGCGGGTGTCTGTTTTTGAGGTTAACTCGTGGTTTTCATTTTGCAGTGTAGCGTCTGTAGTTCGGCTGCTGAAGTCTTTAGCGGATGTTAGTCTCTGACATTCACACCTAATGCCTGGAGAGTGTTTTGGATTTATTGGACAACTGTTTGAGGATTATTCTTAATTATGGTGAGCATTTTTCAGTCATCCACTATAAAGGTCTTCCTTGGCCTACCAGGCTGTTTGCAATTGCTGAGCTTACTAGTGCTTTCTTTCTTTTTAATGATATTCCAAACTGTTGATTTTACTAAGTCTTGAGTTAGGGTTAGGGTTGGGCTGATTATATTTTTCTGATTTTTCAGCCTCATAATAGCTTCCTTGACTTTTAGTGATACCTCTTTGGTCCTCATGTTGACACGCAAATAGTAGACTCCAAGGGCAAACCCAAAGCCTAGAATCAAGACACAATGTTTACAGCTTTCTTATGTCTGCACAAATTACGTGACAGAACACACCTAACTAACCACAAACAGCTGTCAAGCTAATTATCCCAATACCTTTCATGCCATGAAATAGAAATGGACATTAATACCATCAAATAAAAGCTGAGAATCTATACTTAACTAATCTATACTAAACTAAACAGTTTTGCTTCCTGGCTTTTCTTGGGGGGGGAAAAAATACTCAAAGAACCGGTGCACTGTGTGTTAGTCATTCATGGAGCTATTTGAGAAAGTAACGCCAGATACAGCTAGGAGCATCCTAGTGCATAGTGAGTTGGACTGGTAATCATGAAGTCAAGAGTTCAAATCCCACCTGGGAATACCACCACTAGTGTGCCCTTGAGCAAGGCACTTAGCTCAAGGTTACTCCAGGGAGACACTGTCTGCTGAATGGTAAAAATGTGAAAAGAAAGGTTTCTTGACTTTGTTGCAAAAAAACCTGGTGAAGGGGGTTCGGAGGGTTATATTTGACTTTTCAAACAGGGCACATGGGTCAAAGGGCCACAGTGTCACATGTCAGACTGCGGACCTCTGTGGCTGTATGAAATGGCCTGTGTCACAACACGTGTGAAATCGTTTTAGGAGAAGCTAAGAAAATAGAATGTAACAAATAGACATAGTTTGACCTAAAGAGCAATTTTCGGACTCAACTCATTATGCAATAACACTGTGAAGCACCACGGTGTCATATATCAGCTATCAGAAAACGTAAGAATGACTAATATGGCCCTTTTAACCTCATGGTAATTGTTTTGATTTCAAATCTAAACATTGGATTGGAGTATAGAGCCAAAAGAAGAAAAAATGTTTCACTGTCCCAATACTTACTTGTACATACATTTTTTGGTTGTTTTGAAATGTTACACTCTTAGTTTATCAGCACCAGATGTTAGCACCAGACTCAGTCACTATATACACAGTCTACACACCAGGAATCACTGCTATGCATTCTGCTGGGACACAACAATCACTTAGGGGAAGGCCTCTTATAGAGAAACAATAAGGATAAAGTACAAGAGCTGTTCAGCACTCTGTTATCACGATAATCTTTACGATAGCTGTTTGGAACTTTTCAAGTTGTCCCTGCCCGTGAGATCAGCTATTAACTCTAACTTGTGGTAGTCCACAGTGAGAGCATAAATAAGAAACAGACCCCTTTCTCAGTCCCTTTTCTCTGGTTGCTTCGACTACATAGAGTCAGACATGGGGAAAGGCTTCTACATTACCAAGGCTGTGGGGATCGTTGGCATCATAGCAGCAGCTGGAGCCGTGGCCACCATCATAGCCTTGTCTGTTGTCTACGCTCAAGAGAAGTCGAAGAGTGAGGTGAAACCTACTGATGGAGGAGTCGCACCCCCAACTACTACACCTCCCACCAGTCCCACCACGCCGTCCACCCCGAAGGAGCCCTGGGACTACTACAGACTACCAGACTCCTTGGCTCCTGCATGCTACAATGTGACCCTGTGGCCTCGCCTGGAAGAGATAGGTGGCATGTACATCTTCACAGGACGGTCAGCTGTGGTGTTTAAATGTGTGAAGGAGACGGACCTTATCCTCATTCACTCCAACAAGTTGAATCTGACCTTGTTTGAGGGTCGCCATGCGATTCTGACTGGAATGGATGGAGCTATCCCCCCTCCCATAAAGGACTCCTGGCTACAAGTGAACACCCAGTTCCTTGTGGTTCAGCTAAACAGCAAGCTGATTGTTGGACAATCCTATATGATGTATGTAGAGTTTACAGGGGAGCTTGCAGACGATCTTGGAGGATTCTACAGAAGTGAATATTTCGAGGATGGGGTGAAAAAGTAAGTGTCATATTTCGAGTGTTCTTTTTGTGCACTACACAGAGTGAAGAATTGAGAATTCTCTCAATAACTCAATCACTTTTCAACATGGAGAGTGATAAATAACTCTCGTCAACATGTCAAAACGATATGTTTTACATGTTGTTCAATATGACCAGAAGAGATGCACACCAAGCATTTCATATACTGCTGACTGACATGGTAAGAGTTTTACCATCAAATCAAATAGGCCTATAATCAAATTATATTGGTCACCTACAGCTGTAATTGACATAATGAAATGCTTTGGGATCCTGCTCCTTGCTCAACAACAACAGCCAGTAGCCTAACAACCAACATGTCAACAACACAATGTAATACAATTGAATTGTGATGAACAAAAAAAAAGCTTCAAGCATGTGACGTTTTGTCAACTACAATATGCAATACAAAATATCAGCTGGAATTTCAATATAGCGACCCTGCTGACACTTAATGATCACAATTGTAGACAGTCTCCAGTTCTATTATTCTAACGGTTTACATTTGTTTCGTAAGAGTCGTAGCCACCACTCAAATGCAGCCTACAGATGCCAGGAAAGCCTTCCCCTGCTTTGATGAGCCAGCCATGAAGGCAATCTTCCACATGACCCTGATCCACCCTCATGGAACGGTGGCTCTGGCCAACGCCATGAATTACGGTAAGTGTGCAGTTGGCGGCGTTCAGATCAGGTCACTGAGCAGGGGCGGATTTAGGATCGCAGGAGATCCGGGGCTTAGCCCAGAGGGAGAATATAATGTGCGCGCGGAGCGCGCCGGAAAATTTTGCCTTCAACCTTCAACTTACCACCACCTTAAAGCGGACAAAAGGCACTGGAGAACAGATATACATTCACACCCTTTAATGAAGCAAACTAGTTGTGGAGGTCAGCACACGTAGCTCCCCCTGTCAGTCACCATCATTTATGTATAGAATTACATAATTGATGGGCTGAGGCTAGTTATGTTACAGTATGTATATCAGGGCAGACTCTGTGCTCACCACTTATATTGTATTGATTGTCTTGTCCTGTGTTATATGACGATATATTACATGTATTGTTGGCCTGTGTATAGTACTGTGAAATCAAATCCCCCCTGGGACATTAAACAAACTTAGTTAGTTAGCGTTACATCTTAGGATAGATTTGAGTCATGTTCTGTATACATACATACTACCATAAGGGCATACTTAATGTGGTTACTCCATGTTTACTAGCTGTAACATTAACGTTACATCATTCTTTTTCACTTGTTACTCAGTCAACCAGAGTGCAGATATCAAAGACTATCAGCCTGTTATTCACTTTATTTGTATAAGTATTATCCTTTGTTTGATTTCTTACCATGTACCGTAACAGTACCTTGCTATGTTTCATTTTCATTATAACATAACGTTATGTTATGATAGCCAGCTAGCATTAGCAAACCGGAAAAGTAGTGTCAGTGAGTCAGTCACCTTTCTAATAAGATTCACAAACCTGAAACATCATCTATGTCATCACTGCTGGTGATGTTATTGTTGTCAGCTGCTGATACTGCTGCTGCAACAGTTCTTGGCGCTTGTTTTGTTGAAAACAACTTTGGGATATCCATCCTTACAATTTTGCAAGTCAGGCACTGAATGAGATCACTTCTTCTTCAGGGCAGGGCAGGCTACGCAGTACGCAGGCTAATGTCGCGCAGCTGCTGCCTCTCTGTTGGACTCCGGTACTGCACGTTACTCACGAGAGTTTTTTTTTTTTTTTTTTTTTTTAAGTAAAACATTCGGGGCTTTTCAGAAAACATCCGGGGCTTGAGCCCAAGTAGCCACCCCCTAGCGCCGCCCCTGTCACTGAGTGAATGTGCTCTCATCCCCAGATCCCCACATTTCATTCCACAGAGTATTTTCTTCCTATATTCTGCTAGTTATTCCAGACTTAATATTTTTTTTATTTTCTGCGATTTTCCGATGTTTTGGAATCAATTATGCAAATACGGGAGGCTATTATTTTCCTTTTGAGTGTTCACTAACCTCCACCCACAGAGCCGGTGGACATCACTATTAATTCTGTTCCAATATTCTAATTTCTGCCAGACTTTTAGGAAGTTGTGTAATCAATTATACAGTACTTTTCCCTTAGAGTGTTCACTAACCTCCTACTCTGTCCATCCACAGCGCCGGTGAGCGTCACCATAGATGGCCAGTCTTACGCCCAGACCAGCTTTGAACCTACAGAGATTATGTCAACCTATCTACTGGCGTTTGTTGTCAGTGAATTTGTGTCTATTGGGGCACCTGTGGAAGGAGAAACTTTGGTAATCATTATTTATCCTATTGCTTATTTACCTGTTACTGTTTGTAACCATTCCTGTCCAACAACACAATCATAACTATACTTAATCTGGTTTAGTTTAGAGATAGAATATTTACAAAGAAAAGTCACTTCTTGTTTTGACTTAAGAATGAGAGAGACATGTTTATGGCCCCTTCTCTGCTGCCCTCTAGTGTGCTTACCAGCTCAGTGCATCTGAGTGGGATTCCAAGGGCCCTTGGAATCAATGCATCTTTCCTTCTTCCCTGCTCCCTCTTGCCTCCTTCCTTCTTCTATCATTCTGACTACCTTTCGTTCAGTGAGGCACTAATTTAGCCAGATTAAAGCCTTTATTTCTCTATTTCCAGATTAGGATTTGGGCCAGAAGAAAAGCCATCGAGGAAGGACAGGGGGACTATGCCCTGGAAAAAACAGGACCAATACTGAAGTTCTTCGAGGGCTACTACAACTCTCCCTATCCTCTAACCAAATCAGGTAAGAGTACGACCGAGTTAGAATATGGGCGACACACGCTGTGTTCTTGTTCTTGTAACAGAGTGTATTTTCCCTTGCAGACCAGATAGCCTTGCCTGACTTCAGTGCAGGGGCCATGGAGAACTGGGGTCTCATCACCTACAGAGAGACGGCCCTGCTCTACAACCCTGCCAGCTCCTCCAACGGGGATAAGGAATGGGTGGCAACAGTCATATCTCATGAACTGGCTCATATGGTGTGTTTTTCATTCAGTACTGATAATAGGTAGCCTGTTGTACTGTACTCCCCTCTCTGTATGAGCAGGGTCCATCCAGTTTTACACGGCCATCATAGAGTCCATCCTCACCCACTCCATCATCACCTGGTTCCCTGCTGCAACGACCAAGGACAAGGCCAAGTTGCAGCGGGTGTTACGTTCAGCAGAGAGGGTGATCGGCTGTCCCTTGCCCTCCCTCAACTCCTTGCATGACACCAGGGCTCTGAGGAGGGCAAGAAAGATCATGGCCGACCCCTTCCACCCCGGCCACGGCCTCCTCACCCTGCTTCCCTCTGGAAGAAGGTTGCGGCTGCCTAAGGCACTGAAGGCCCGCCACAGGCTCAGTTTCTTCCCCTCAGCCGCCAGGCTGATAAATGACTCTGGCTTCCCCCTCCCCCCGCCCCCAAGTCTGCCCAGGACTGAATATGCACTGGACTCACTGTAAAAACTCTGCACTGCACTTTATATATGTTGCACTATCCAATGCACTGTTGTCTGTCCTGTTTTTTGCATTTGTTTTTGTATACACGTGAAAAAAGTATAAACGCACTTACTGTAATGCCAAAGCAAATTCCTATATGTGTATGCATAATGGCAATAAACGTTATCTGAATCTGAATCTGAATCTGAATTTCTCTACAGTGGTTCGGGAACCTGGTGACCATGAAATGGTGGAACGACTTGTGGCTGAACGAGGGCTTTGCTACCTACGTCTCCTATCTGGGGTCCAACTCTGCTGAGCCTAACTGGAATATTGTGAGTGTTGTTGTTGCAATATCATACAATATGTAATATAGTATAGATATGATACAGTACAGGAAGTTCAAGTAGTAGTTAGGTAGTGTTCAAATAATCAGATAGTGTGCAGGTAGTCATAATACACAGTATATGTATTATTTTTGCAGTGGGGATGGTTTGGGGGAGACAGTCTTTTGCTTGCTTCAAGTGCATTTCCCCAGGAGTCTGATTGCTTTAGGGAAATAGCTGTTTGACATCCTCTGTTCTATTTGTTGTTTTAACTAAAAAATGACAACACTTCTCTAAGTGCAAGTTTGAATATGAAATAGAAATGTGTGGAAAACGTGTGGCCCTTTTCATTTTTACTTAATATTATTGGTCCTCTCACAGAAAGATCTGATTGTCCTGAATGAGATCCACGGGGTGATGGGTGTGGACGCCCTGGCCTCCTCTCACCCCCTGTCCTCCAATGAGGAGGACATCATGAGGCCTGAGCAGATCAGTGAACTGTTTGACTCAATCACTTACAGCAAGGTATGGTGCCAGTAGTTACACTTGAACCATTTAGCAGACACTTGTATCCAAAGTGACTTACAATCAGAGATTACACGGAGACAGTGTCCCTGGAGTAAATTAGGGCTAAGTGTCTTACTCAAGGGCACACTAGTGGTGGTGTTCCCAGGTGGGATTTGAACTCATGACCTTCTGATCATCAGTTCAACTCACTATCCACGAGGCCACCACTACCCTAGTTAGCTCCTGAAAAGGCAATGTCAAACACACTAGATTAAAACAGGGGGTGTAGGGGGGAGCCGTAACATAAAGGGTGTAATGTAATGTGCCACTTGTAGTGTGGGAGGGAAAATATTAATAAAAGGCACAACACCAACGAACTACAGTGCAATGATTTAATTAACAAATGGTGAGGTACAAAAACACAAGCCATAGGACAACAGGCAGACTATGAGCGGTGTCAATCCAAAGAAACAAAAGAATAAAGTGTGACCCTAACAGTGTACAATTCTACATAATGACAGCCGCTGCCTACTGTATTTAACATAGATGAGCCTACGTGATGGAATGTATACCCAAGGGTATCTCACCTATGCCTGTTTCCTATGGCTAGTGCGTGACAATACAAATAGAAAATAAGCTGTACTTACTATGAAATCAAACAAACAACCAAGCTTAATCCTAATCTAAACAAACTACTAAATGGAAAGTACGTACTAAATAACACAAATAACCTAAAGCTAACAGTTGACAAACTAACAAACAAAACACAACCAAACAGTCAACTAACAATGGGAGGCAATGAGGAACATTTAAACAGACGGGCAGCCCTCTGATTGGAGAATAGGCAGCCTTCTGATTGGACGGGAATGGAATGATGAATGAGGGAATAGATTGGCCAATTGACGACACCTGGATGGAGAATGACAGGAGAACACAGAAGGGGAAGGAAACACAACAAGGACACATGGGGACGTAACAGTTGCATTAACCCTAAATGTGCAGGCTTCCTTCTATACAAGCTGATCGAATACTAATCTTTAGCGTACCTTCAAAGGCAGAGTTATCCAACTCCAATCATGGAGAGCTAAATGGATATACAGGCTTTTGTTCCAGCCCAACACCAACACATGTCTTTCATAAACCAACTGACCATGGTCCTCAGTCTGGCTTATGATTTTACGATGGTTTGTTATGATTCGTTGAATCAGGTGTGTTCTTACTTGGCGAGGACAAAAGCCTGCACACCCATTAGGTCACCAGGACGGAGTTGGAGACCCCTCCTCTAGAGACCCTCATCCATTCAGTGTTGACCGTCAGCCATCATGTTTTTTGGAATATTTTATTTTAAATGTTTTATGTAAACACAGTCCCATTAAAGGCAATATAAAACAAATAATAATGACTGATGTGGAAGTGTTTGGGTGTATGTGTGTGTGCGTGTACTTGTGTACATGAGTGTACTCTAAATCAGAGACAAAAGGAACTGTCTTTGACAGAAAGTCAAATAATGAATAATTAAATAACAACAGTCATCATGTCATCATGTCATCATGTCTTCCCAGGGAGCTGCTGTTTTGAGGATGCTCTCCGAGTTCCTGACTGAGCCTGTCTTTGCTAAAGGACTGAGTGTGAGTATCATATTCATACCATGACATTCATCAAGGGGAGGTGTTATGATGGTAACCTGTTGTCTGTGAACGTGAATGAATTGTGGAGTAAGTCAACAAAGTACATAGTACAAAAAAATGTATAATACTAAATGTGATGTACATTCTCTCTACAGTCGTACTTGAAGGAGTTCGCCTACAATAGCACAGTCTACACCGACCTCTGGAAGCACCTACAACTGGTAATACATTCTAGTCACATTTAATGTAAACAATGGTTCACAAAGTGCAGTTCTTTAATATAGCCTCTTTTTATACATCTGTACATTACATACTGTACATAAGCTACCTTAACAGTACATAGCTCACAACTGTATATACCTCTAAACTACTGTACATGTCATACTGTACCTATCATTGTCATGTTTTTATATCATGTTCTTATATCACTATTTGCACTTCTGGTTAGATGCTAAACTGCATTTTGTTGTCTAGTACTCTGCATTGATAATAAAGTTTAATATAATCTAATCTAAAATCATTATCTTAAATCATTTTAATCTCAGTTATTGTGTTCATACATTGTACTGTACTCTGTTCCCATTCGCTGTTGTTGTTGTAATTTCCAGGCAGTTGACTCCACCACCCCTAGTTTAAATCTGCCTCACAGCGTTGAGGACATCATGAACCGCTGGATTCTCCAGATGGGATTACCAGTGGTCACCGTAGATACTGCCACAGGAAGTATCACCCAGAAGCACTTCCTGCTGGACCCTGACTCTGTACCGGACAGACCATCTCCATACAAGTAATATACCTAATTTCAGAAGGCAACACTACACTTGAGCTTTAATTGTCTTTTACGGTGTGTGCTATGGTAACGGTCCGATATGGATGTGAAAGCCTAATAGCCGGTGTGTGTGTGTGTGTGTGTGTGTGTGTGTGTGTGTGTGTTTGTCTGTGTCTGCGTGTGTGTGTGTGTGTGTGTGTGTGTGTGTGTGTGTGTGTGTGTGTGTGTGTGTAGTTACACATGGTTTGTTCCAATACAGTGGATGACACGGTCAGGTGGTGTTCAGCAACAGTACTACTGGCTGGAACATAAAACAGGTACCGTTACAGAACAACACAGACTAATAAACTAAGACACAGATGAGGTTTCGTTAACTAGGCTGTTCGATCACTTAGATGATGGTTTATTTCCCTAACATCTAAACACAGATGACCATCTACCAATGAAAACAAGTGGACAAGAGTGGGTTCTGCTGAATACCAAAGTGGCTGGTTTCTATAGGGTGAACTATGATGCTGCTAACTGGGACCGCCTCCTTGACGAGTTGAATCTCAACCGCGGGGTAAAGATACAGTACAATGGAAATTCACTGAATATGCTTTATTTAACTGCAAAATATTAATAAAAAATAATATTACTACTAATAATAATAATAATACAAAAATAATAATGTTCTTTATCATTCAGGTTATTCCAGAGATCAATCGAGCTCAGCTGATAGATGATGCATTTAATCTTGCAAGGTGAGGCCGTTATTCACACAAAAATATTCTGTTTATTATAAAACGTTTTGATTACTTGGCTAAATTATGTTTTTATTTATTTTATCCTCTCTTTAGGGCAAAAATTGTGGACACGACACTGGCTTTGAGCACAACCAGGTTCCTGATCAATGAAAAGGAGTACATGCCGTGGCAGACTGCCAATCGAAACCTGAATTACTTCTATCTCATGTTCGACCGTAGTGAGGTCTATGGCCCTATGCAGGTTGGTGGTGAAACATTTTCTAAGTGTAAAAAAGCATAAAAGTGAATACATCTAACAAAACCTTCTATATCCAGAAGGAGATTCATAAGGAGATTTCTATTGCACCAAGTCACAAGATCATGCATGACATTTATTTCAAATGTATATCCTTATATTTTAGGCTTACCTCAAGAAACAAGTCACACCTCTCTTCAACCACTTCAAAGACCTAACTGGCAATTGGACAGATCTCCCCACAAGTCATACAGCCCAGTAAGCAGGTCTAACTTATACTGTCGATACACAATAAAAACGCTAGGTTAAAAAATATGTCTAATCCAAATTAATGTACTATTCATAAAAGAGACAGTAGAGATTGTGACAGCAAGGATGGGTGAGAGAGAGGAGGGATGATATGCAAGATATGTCAAGGGTCAGAATCGAACCAGGAACCTTGCGATTATGCAGTATGCACGTTAGTGTGCTACGCCACTATGCGCCTCATTAATTTTCGATTTGTTCATAATCTTCATATGACATATCTGTCATCTCCATCGACAGGTACAACCAGGAGAACGCCATCTCTATCGCCTGCTCCTCCGGCGTGGACGGCTGTGAGGAGCTGACCACCGGCTGGTACAAACAATGGATGAACAACTCCACCAACAACCCGTGAGTCCTCAAGTTTTATTGTTACGTCACATTTCACAAGTGTAAGAGAGTAATATTCTTAGGCTTTGGTTCCTGACATTGCAGCACAAGTCAAGGCAATAGGCATGAGTCAAGATAAAAAAAGTGACAAGAGTCCTGAGATCACTTCCACATCGTTAACCATTATAAGACTGCTTTTTGTTTGTATGGAACATAAGCCAGACAAACAAACAAAGACCCGTAGCCAACGAAACAAACAAAGACCCGTAGCCAGCAACCACCATGGACGTTATAAACGTGTTGTTGTTGTTTGTATGGAACATAAGCCAAACAAACAAACCAAAAAAGACCAGTGGCCACAGGAGCAGCGACCGCCAATAGGCTCCGACCTCCTGACCTTTGACCCTGAAGTTTTTTAAATGTTTGACTGTCATTAACTGTCATTAATTCTGTTCGCCCTCTGTCATCCAGGATTCATCCCAACCTGAGGTCCACGGTGTACTGCAATGCCATAGGTGCAGGAGGGGTGGAGGAGTGGGACTTTGGTTGGCGAATGTACAAAAATGCCACCATCGCCTCTGAGGCGGACAAGCTTATGTATGCCCTCTCCTGCTCCAAAGTGCCCTGGCTGTTGAACAGGTGAGGATGGCCAACAGGACATCTGCTTTAACAGACAATAGGGAGCACCCTCATAATACATCAGGGCCCCCCTATAATAATAGACATTTCAATGTGGGCCCCCCTAAATTTTTTTTGAATTATCTACGTCAGGACTCCGGCCGAGTGTCGAACCCTGACAGACATTGACAGTGTCAAAGTGGTTTCAGTGGTACAGTTTCTACATTCAGGTGCAGGGATTTGATTGGTCCATGTGTCTGTGTTTTAGGTACCTGCAGTACTGCCTGGACCCAGACAAGATTCGGAAGCAGGATGCCACGGCCACCATTGTGTCCATCGCTGGCAATGTCGTGGGGCAGCCGCTGGCCTGGGACTTCGTCCGATCCAACTGGGACCACTTGTTCAACGAGTGAGTGGATTAGCTGAGTAGAACATGCTTATCTTGAATACCTAAAAATGTATGTTGCTTGTATAGTGTTGTTTATATGGAATGTTTTACTCAGGTAAATAAGTCTTATATGCGTCAGATTACCCTTTGCAATTACCCTTTGCACTACTGCTGTTTGCACATACTTATCTTTGCACATAGCACATTTCTGCACATCATTTGTACACGCCTCATCTATACACCATACTGTACATATCTTGCCTTAACTGTACATAGCTTACTGTTATCCCTCTTGTGCATATACCTACTACCTATTGTATTTATCATACTGTACCTAACACCAGTTACACTTCTGGTTAGATGCTAAACTGCATTTCGTTGTCTGGTACTTGTACTCAATGACAATTACAATAAAGTTGAATCTAATCTAATGTAATATAATCTAATTGCCACAATGTTTGTGTTTGCTTCAGTTATGGTGGCGGATCCTTCTCATTCTCAAGGCTGATTGATGGGTTGACGAGGCGCTTCTCCACTGAGTTTGACTTCAAACAGGTACAGCCCAGTGACTCAACCCTTTATTGTTGTCTTTACTGATGTCACGTTTTGTGATTATAATCACAAACTTTGCCTCAAGCCTCTTCTTTATGGTTTGATGATCCTATGTGACAACATACTGATAAAACAATTGTACAGGTAAAAGTCAAGAGTCCAGAGGATAACACATGAAACCATTACACAACAACACTTATTTTCAACGTGGTCCTTGTCGTAACGTGTCTCTTGCCTGGTCTGTCACAGCTGCAACAGTTCAAGGAGGACCACGCAGAGACAGGGTTTGGGTCTGCGTCTGCGGCCGTGGAACAGGCTGTTGAGAGAACCACGGCCAACATGAAGTGGGTGGCTGAGAACAAAGCCAAGGTCCTGACATGGTTTGAAGAAGAATCCAAAGCCACTCTGGACCTTTAAGAGACCCACTAACCTTCCTCATGTACGGATGTACTTCAATTCAAGTTGAAAATGCTATGAATGATATGTCTATAATGCAAATATTTGAACATATTTTATATTGATGTTTTTAAATGGTTCGATCCATTTAAACATTTTACAGAACCAATAGTGTATGTACAGTTCAAATGTAACATTGCAAAAAGAATTATGTGGGGCAAATATGACATTGTTTTCATGTAATATTGAGAGGAAGTACTGGAATGGTTCACAGAGGAATCACCTTAACAGACTGATGAATGGTACTTGTCTAGAATGCAGATATTTCAGTTGATACTGTATTATCATTATTTGTAACAGGTTTGTTAAACTATTTTCTGGACCAAATAAAGTTTATATACAAACATTTCAAAAATAAATTACATTTTTGACATTTTGCAGAGGCTTTTATCCAAAGATCCAAAGACCCTGCGACATACCAGCATCATGTCCAGGGGGTGTACTTGTACATCAAGCCGCCTCACGCTACTGAAACAGGAGCTCCTGCTCCATTAGGCTCCATTAGGCTCGAGAACCATCGGTTCTCAAGGCTACTTACTTTATCCAAAGTGACTTACAACAATTACATTTTGTCTAAAGTGAATAATCTGTCCATCTATCAGTCATCATAAGCAAAAATCTAAGCTACGACCGGGTGCCATTGGCGGTCACAGTGGTAGAAGAAGAAAGGATTACTTTTTTCTTTTTAACAGTGGAGGAACTGTACAGAGGGTACTCTATAAGGGAGTCATAAGCACATTGAGCTCATTGTTCATTGTTGGGTGAATCTGCTGTGGCCTGCTTACTATAAAGTGTGTCTGTGTGTGCACTAGGGAGGGGGCAGAGTGTGAAATAAGACAGGTTTCTACGTAGGATCAGTTTATAGAGGGGAACTCGATGAAACACAACAGATGCAGAGGTGGAAGTGGATATTTGTTGCTATAAGGGGATGCCGGTTTGATACCATTCTTCGTTCCAATCCAAGCATGACAATGAGCCTGTCCTCTCATTTCTACCTCCACCAGCCTCCCCTGGTGTTACATGTCATCTCTGAATACAACCTCCTCCTCAGTCTGGGTTAGGGCTCTGGGGCAGCTGGGGTATCATCATCATGATCCTCACCTCCAAGCAGCTTCTTTCCCAGCTCAACACCCAGTTTACAACACTTCCTCACGGGCCAGGCAACAGCTGATAGTTATTAGCCTTTATTTGCCTCAAGAATGTAGAAGAACTGACTTTTTTTCCTCATCGTTTTCTATGATTCAGAAATGAAACTTACTACTTGAACTATCTATTCTATTACTAGTTGTACTGCTAATTGTATCCTGTCTTATTTGTCAATTATGTCCTGTACTATTGTCACTTTTTTATCTTGAATTATGCCTATTGCCTTATTGTCTTATGCTGCAATGTCAGGAACCAAAACCTAAGAATTGTACTCTCTTACATTTGTGTAATGTGACAATAAACTTGAAAGAAAAACCTTTGCTCCATGAAGTGATTTCTCTCCCTACTTTGTACTGACTGAAGTGTTTTCTGAGACCTGACAACATAACCTAATTTAGGCTGGATCACTTGCAGTTCGGAGGTCTTTGGGGACCAAATGTGTATCATGAGAGGTGTCCTGCTGTGCTTCAAGCACAGACAATGTTTACTGACCTCAGACATAAACTACCGCCTAACTGCTGATTAGCCCGCTGGCCTGCCCAGCTGACAGCTAACACAGCGGGGCTCTTTCCTTAAGGACTTTAGTCAGGAGGTGAAGCTTCCATTTAGCACCTCTCTGTCATCACGACAGCTCTGATGTTTATGTTACAGCACTGCTTCATGCTTGTCTTTTAGAATCAGAAAAATTTATATAGATCACAGAATGAAAACCCTGTGAGCATGCTGTGAGTTTTCTAAATGTCATAGGCACATTTTTCATCAATGACCTGGACCTTATTTCACAGTGCATCTCAGAGTAGGAGCGCTGATCTAGGATCATGTCCCCACCTGTGTCCATAGTCTTATTAAAAAAGCAAAACTGAACCTAGATCTGAGATGCTTTGTGACTATGGGGCCTGTTCTATAAATGCTGGTATAATCCTGAAGATAAAAAAAATACGAACAGTCAAAGGTAATTTTCATAAATAAAACATTTTATTATTTTTTCACATTGTGAATTCTATTCACAGTAAAATAAATAAATAAATATATATATATATATATATATACTATATATATCAATAAATAATACATACATTTTCTACAAAATCAGAAAATGTCCTCTTCAAATATTTCAACTGAGGTCATTGTTGCAATGAAAATTCATAGTCTCTGGGCTGATGTTCAGGTTCAGTAGTGTCCAGCGTACATGTATTGCTGCTGCTGCTGCTGCTGCTGTTGCTGCTGCTGCTGTTGTTGTTGAGGCATCCAGCACTGTTGTGTCATAGTTGAAGCATAGTAGACATCACTGGGAATCTGAGGAAAAAAGACAAAAGATGGTGAGCTGTCTGCTGTCACTTAATTCAGAACTGACACCAAATCAATGGACATCATGTCCTAGTTGCCAATACATACAGCAGTAAACCTCTGTGTGATATCGCTGTCATTGTCAATTGATTGTGAACTTACTACAAGAAACACATAACAAATGTATGCTGCAGGAATATGGACTTTAACATACCTGGTAGGAGTCTGGTAGAGTGGAGAATTGATGAACTGGGAGGTTCTGCTGGTATGATGTGGTCTCAGCCTCCAGAGCTCCATAGCAGGGCTCTTGTGTGCTGTAGTGGGCTGTGGTCTGGGTCTGGGTCTGGATCTGGCTCTGGGTCTGGATCTGGGTCTGGGTCTGGGTCTGGTCCACTGAGGCAGGGCTCCTCTGAGACAGCACCTCGTCCGTGAGGCCCAGCTGGGCGGACAGGTAGGAGATGTAGCGGATGGTGAGACGCAGGGTCTCGATCTTGGTCAGGGTCTGTCCGGCCGGGGCCACCGACGGGGGCAGGTACGTCCTGAGGTGGCCGAGGGCTTTGGTCAGGTCCCTCATCCTCAGCTTCTCCCTCTCGCTGGCGGTCTGACGCTTCTTCCCCGGGTATCTGGACCGGGATCTCTTGGTGGCGGATCCCTGAGCGGCAGGCGGAGTCTGCTGCTCTCGCTTCACCTGCGCCGCGGCGGGGCTGGAGAACAGGAAGCAGCCGAGGGCGTCCTGTGACGGTCCACACTGGAGGGACGCTGGGGAGAAGCAGAAGGAGTCGACGGAGGAGGTGGGAGAGAGGCTGCTGCAGGCGCTGAAGTATCCGGGGTCGGAGACGACGTCGTAGGCCTGCTGCTGCTTCATCAGAGCGTCACAGTCAAACAGAAACTCCTGGCTGTGTCCCTGGAGCTGGAGGGGAGAGCAGGAAGACATGTCCATGGCTGCTGCCGGTGTAGTCAGGGTCTCTCTGGAGCAGGAGCTGGTGTTGTTGTGTGTCTCTGGTCAGGGAGGTGGAGGATAGTGAGGAGGACTGGGGCTCTGCTCCATATATGTGACCTGAGGTGCGATGTTGCACCTCCGGTGGCCACCTCTGGCCTTCAGAGGGGGAGATGACACCATGGAGGGGGGTTGGAGTGGTTGGGGGGTGGGGTCCATGGGAAAGAGCACAGCTCCAGGACGAGGTGTGACATGGCAGCTAGTGTAGGGAAAATAAACTAGACTGCTTCACACTATACAACCCGAGGCTGGGAAGATGACTCTAGTAGGGCAAGGAGTTTTTCCAGCCTAGAAAAAAAGACTCCTGGTCCTAGGCCAGTTTCTAGGCCATAATAGTTTTAAAAAAAAATATGTTATTTCATATTAATCATATTCAATCAATTATGTGTCTTTTTATTAGGCAACATGCTTGAATACGTGATTTGCAATTGCAAAAAAAGCGTTCTCTTCCCCATTGTACAGTATTGCCCCATGTGCCAGAAATAAGAATGGCTTCTTCCAAAAACTTCCCAGTGAAAAGCATAAAGTATCTTTAATCCCAGATAAACTCAGTCACCGCCCTCTGTCATCAGTGGGGCTGCTCCTGTCTGTTATTAGATTTCCTCCCCAGTCCCAGACTCAGTCTGAGGCCACACAGCCCAGCCAGGTAAGTGTGCCAGCTGTAATGTGTGAGGAGTTGACACCTCTCCCTGTTTGGACAAGAGCCCTGGCCTTGGGAAGTAGCTTGAGAACCTCAGGCAGGATCATTAGAATGACTGCACTCATTTACCGGCTAATTAACCCATAACTCTGATTGATCTTTACCCTGAAGGTGATGGATCAGGGTTGTTAGTATATTCACATTCACGACACTAGTCTGTGGTAAGCATAATTTTGCTTATTTAGTTTTAGGGGTGTAGGTGTACGATTACTGAGTCAGATGCAAGGATTTCAATATCACTGTTATCAGATTATAGATTGTATTGTAGAATATGGCCAGTGCTACAGATGCTCAGCACTCATGATGTTGCAACAAGGTTACATTCAAACCATTATAGATATTTAGATTACCAGATTATACTGTATGGCAACAGAGTCAGAATCAGAATCAGAATAGTTTAGCTTACGGTATACACATATAAGAGAGTAAAATTCCTAGGCTTCGGTTCCTGGACATTGACAACAATGACAACAACAATGGACATTGACAACAATGACAACAACAATGACAACAAAATATTTTCAAATGTTTACAGTAATATATGTTTTTACTGTAGAGAAACTGTACAGGGTGTAGAGGGGATGAAGAGGTCTTAGGAGGGACAGTTAGGGTGTAGCCTTATCCAAATGTATCCAAGTGTTAAGAATCAGCCTAATGTTCATTACGTAACAAGTGTTCATTTATCCATGTAAATCAAGGACATGTGGAGTCATTTCAGATCATCATTGATGAAACATTCCTGTGTGTGTGTGTGTGTGTGTGTGTGTGTGTGTGTGTGTGCGTGTGTGTGCACGTGTGTGTGTGTGTGTGTTGTTTCCCTGGGTCTCTTCGACAGGGGTGTGAGTGTGCGGTCACGCCTTCCTGGCTTTGACAGGTGTCTTGTAGAATGGGGTCATAGGGTAAGGTTCCCACAGACAAACTGAGAAAAAAGTCCTTTGGCCTTAGATTTAAAAAAATGGTACACCTGTGTACAAATTGTGTACATCTGTTCCGCATAATTGTATACATATACAGTATATATATATTCATTATATATATATATATATATATATATATAAAGGCCTTTCCAATGCATTACACAGCTAGCTCCCCTTCAAGAGAGTCTCATGATGAAACCTAAACCTTAAAATAAATATTGATCGCATTTATTTTTCTTATAGTAAAGGGACACATCTCAATTGTTAACCTCATATCCATTATCTCCAGCACCATCCCAGCTAAAGAGAAATGTGTGGGGCATAGATGCCAGGGTTTTAGTAAAGCCCTGATGGAAATGCCAATATACTGTAAACACTACTCTGGTTATTTACCTTGGATTCATCCTTCATTAGAGAGATAATGCCAAAGGCCTCATTTTACAGATTTTCCACTTCACATCCAAGTTCAGAGAGGATCTAAACTCTCCAAAGGATCCAAATTACCCCTCACCTTGTTTACAGTACTGCCATGTGATCATTGAATAATCAACACATCAGCGCCGACCCTTTCATCATACAGCTTTATCTCAAACAGAGTATTTGCTTTGCTGGGATGAAAGTCCTACTGCAGGTAAGTATAAGGCTGTGTATTGAGGTTGTTATTTGCATATCAAATGCACTACAGCTATGTGCCAAAACCAACACTGTGGCTTAATTCCCCTGATATGCAGACCAACACTTTCCTATGACTTTTTTTTAAGTCTACCTCCCACATTATGAGAGACCTATTAGGGCTGGAAGGAGCTGTGAGAAGTTGTCTTGGTCTAGACTTAGCGGCGTGAATGACTGGTCTTTATTTACATGGCTTCATTAACAGGGACTCTCTAGATAAACTTGATCCTCATCTGATCTGACCCGACCTGGATGCAGCAATAGAGTCACACTGCATTTGGTACTCAAATGAGACTGTGGTTTCTCTCTATTATTAATAATAATAATAATAATACCGTTTTTCTCAGTCGCTTTGGTGCATTTCTCACATCACTATTAACATTTGCACAACAGTTAGTGCATTTCTCAGAACAATTAGTACAAACTGCAAAACCTAGCTGTTAACCTGCAAAAGCGTGTCACTTGCTCAAAATGGATAGTTCATTCCTCAAAAGCAAGTATTCATGTCAATGAAAGTGTCATCAAAATGAAAAGTCCTGACACCATTGTTTATGAACAAGATAGTCAAATGGCTTTGTCATGTTTTCATTATGACAGTTCACTCTGTAAGTGTTTTCCAATGCAAAAAAGTCAGATCTTGGTGACACTACCTGAAAATGCTCAAGACAGTACTATACACTATTTGCACGGCCATTTGAAATCTAGTGGGTTACACATTACTGTATTTAGTGAGGTAAATTAGTACAAGACGCTGAATAGTTATGTTTCACATTTTTACTGCATATGCTCTTTGCAATTCAAATTTGTTCACAGCATTGTGCAAAAGAAAAATACAAACTTATTTACAACAAACATAAGAAACACCCTTTGGGTAGAGCTGTTCACAAGTGTAAACAATATTGCAGTACATATTGGACATACAACATACACAGTACTGTAAATCATTCATTCACATCCAGACGTTCCTGTCTGTCTGGCCACATATTTTCATCAACATCACAGTGAAAATCCTCCCTGGCAATGCAGCGAGGAAAGTACCTCCTTGAGTGGCGAATCCACCCTCTGCAGGACTGTGCTGTGATGTCATCACATGCTGCATCCATGGCCGCTAGCCAGGCCATTTGGGTATGTGGATGCCGGTCATATACCTTCCACCTCCAGGCAGAGAAAAACTCCTCTATTGGATTCAGGAATGGGGAGTAGGGAGGGAGATATTCCACCAGCATCCTTTCATGTGCTGCAAACCACTGTCTGACCAGATCTGAGTAGTGAAAACGCACATTACAGTTTTTCTCAGTCGCTTTGGTGCATTTCTCACATCACTATTAACATTTGCACCACAGTTAGTGCATTTCTCAGAACAATTAGTACAAACTGCAAAACCTAGGTGTTAACCTGCAAAAGCGTGTCACTTGCTCAAAATGGATAGTTCATTCCTCAAAAGCAAGTATTCATGTCAATGAAAGTGTCAGTGTCATCAAAATGAAAAGTCCTGACACCATTGTTTATGAACAAGATAGTCAAATGGCTTTGTCATGTTTTCATTATGACAGTTCACTCTGTAAGTGTTTTCCAATGCAAAAAAGTCAGATCTTGGTGACACTACCTGAAACTGCTCAAGACAGTACTATACACTATTTGCACAGCCATTTGAAATCTACAGTGGGTTACACATTACTGTATTTAGTGAGGTAAATTAGTACAAGACACTGAATAGTTATGTTTCACATTTTTACTGCATATGCTCTTTGCAATTCTAATTTGTTCACAGCATTGTGCAAAAGAAAAATACAAACTTATTTACAACAAACATAAGAAACAGAGCTGTGCACAACTGTAAACAATATTGCAGTACATATTGGAACTGAATTGGAACATACAACATACACAGAACTGTAAATCATTCATTGACATCCAGACGTTCCTGTCTGTCTGGCCACATATTTTCATCGACATCACAGCGAATATCATCCCTGACAATGCAGTGAGGAAAGCATCTCCTTGAGTGGCGAATCCACCCTCTGCAGGGCTGTGCTGTGATGTCATCACATGCTGCATCCATGGCCGCTAGCAAGGCCATTTGGGTATGTGGATGCCGGTCATATACCTTCCACCTCCAGGCAGAGAAAAACTCCTCTATTGGATTCAGGAATGGGGAGTAGGGAGGGAGATATTCCACCAGCATCCTTTCATGTGCTGCAAACCACTGTCTGACCAGATCTGAGTGGTGAAAACGCACATTATCCCAACAACATACTTGTTCAGATGGTCTCCATTTAGACCCCTCTCATTCTCAGGGATTATGTCCCTGTAAAGAATGTCTAAAAAAGTCAGCAGATGTTGTGTGTTATATGGACCAAGACAGGGTATATGGGTGAGGACGCCGTTTTCTGAGATGGCTGCACACATGGTAATATTCCCTCCTCGTTGGCCTGGGACATCAATGGCTCTCTGTCCAATGCGATTTATTCCACGCCTTCTACCTTTTGCCAGATTGAAACCCGCCTCATCAATGTATATGAATGTGTGCAGCGGTTCCCTGGCCTCCACCTCCAGTACACGCTTTATCCCAGAATAGAGAGAGAGAAAAAAACTATTACTGTAAAACTTTTCCTGTGTAACATAATGCATTTTGGACAACATATTGATTGATTGATTGAAAACCTTTATTGTCCCCAATGGGGAAATTTTGTTGTCAAACAGCTCAGTTAGGGCAGAAAACATTCAATACAGAAAACAGAAAACATTCAATAAAATACCTAAAACAGTGGAGGCTCAATAAGTAAAAAGTTCCAAAAGTTCCAGCTCCAGGTCTCCCCCACCCTGCAGGGCCTGGTTGTAGAGTCGGAGTGCAGCTGGAACAAAGGACTGTCCAAATCTTTTTGTACTTTGACGGGGGAGAACAAATCTGTGGCTGAACTTGCTCCTCATCCCCGCCAGCTCGCAGTACATCGGGTGGGAGGGATTGGCCAGCATGGCCGCCAGTTTTTTCCCCATCCTCTGTTCTGCCACCACCTCTAGGCTGTCCAGCCCGGTCCCCACCACAGAGCTGGCCTTCTTCACCAGTTTGTTTAGCTTCGCAGCATCCCTGGCACAGATGTTTCCACCCCAGCAGGCCACGGCGAAGAACAGAACGCTGGCAACCACCGACTGATAAAACATTTGCAGCAGCTTGTTGCAGACACCGAAAGACCTCAGCCTTCTCAGGAAAAACAGTCTGCTCTGCCCTTTCCTGAGAAGAGCCTCTGTGTTGTCAGTCCAGTCCAGTTTGTTATTAATTTGTACTCCCAGGTACCTGTAGGAGTCCACCCTCTCGACTTCCACCCCCTTGATGGTGATGGGGGCTGGGGTCCTTCTCTTCCTCCTAAAATCCACCACCAACTCCTTTGTTTTGCTGGTGTTAAGCAAAAGGTAGTTGGTGTCGCACCACTGCACAAAGCTCTCCACCAGGGCCCTGTACTCCTCATCCCTGTCATCTGTGATGTAACCGACGATAGAGGAGTCATCCGAAAACTTCTGCAGGTGGCACTGGTCGGAGCTAAACTGGAAGTCGGAGGTATAGAGGGTGAAGAGAAAGGGTGACAGAACAGTTCCCTGGGGGGCACCGGTGTTGCACACCACCACCTCAGACTGACAGCCCTGCAGTCTCACATACTGACGCCTGTCTGTGAGGTAGTTGTGGATCCAAGCCGTCAGGGAGTCCTCCACACACATCACTGCTAGTTTGTCAGCCAGCAGTGATGGCTTGATAGTGTTAAATGCACTGGAGAAGTCGAAGAACATGGTCCTCACCATGCTCTGTGGCCTCTCCAGGTGTGTGTAGGCCCTGTGCAGCATGTAAATGATGGCATCCTCCACCCCCATGCTCTCCTTATATGTCACCATACACACCATATTGTACAGTATGAATTGTAATGTAAGTGTACTGCATGGCACTACACAAAGTAACCAGTTTACAGTACTGGACATTAGAGTATGCATAGAACACATAAATGTTTTACCTGTAGATACTGGTGACGGATCTCCTTCACTCTGTCGCTGTTCCGTTCAAATGGCACATTGTACAATTGTTTCATGCGCATTTCATTTCTCCTGAGCACTCTGTCAATTGTAGCGATTGAAACAGATTCAATATTCCCAAAGATATTGTCATCCTCTATAACAGCGCTTTGTATCTCTCTCAACCTTATGGCATTGTTTGCAATCACCATTGCACAAATGGCTTCCTCTTGTTGTGGAGTAAAAAGGGGCCCTCTTCCACCTCTGCGAGGTTGTCTTGCAATCCTATGTGGTGCAGAGTAAAATTAGAGTAATGTACAGTAAACATGAGATATACTGCTTCAACCCATATTACTGTAGTGTACAATAACAGTGCTTCCCACTTGTAAAATGGGCCATATTTACAGTACCATACTGTAAATATGGCAAATATTTACTGTAACACTACTTTACACTACAATACAGTAAATCTGTAAGTCTAAATGTAAAATGTAAAAAGTGATGACAAGTTCTTGTCCTACTGTAAGCTTCATGTATGACACAATGACAGTAGTGCAGTGCAGATAGTTTAGTGCTGAATTACTGTCCAATATACACACCTGTTCTCCCGACGAAATGTTTGAATAATTGAATTCACAGTGGTTCTCCCAACATTTGGCTGCACCCTTCGACCAGCCTCAGCCATTGTGAGGCCGTGATTGACAACATGGTCCACAATTGTAGCCCTAATTTCATCTGAAATCTGCCTATGTACTTGGCCTCTTCTTCCTCTTCCCCTGTTTTGTCCCCTTCCCCTTCCTCCCCGCATCCTCGCCCCTTCCACGATGCTGACCTTCCATTTCTGTGTCACAGTATTGTTGAAATGGTACACACTATGTCCTGCTCGGTTCATATGTTTGCCAATTGAGGGTTCATGGGATTCAGCTCTGAGTGACTGTGGAGAAGTGGCTTATCATTGGTTACAATTACATGTAATGCTTCACACACTCCTCACATCAGTGAAAGCTGAGGTTCACCTGAGAGAAATTGTTCAATTTGGGAGACATTTTCAGGAAAAATGATAAAGAAATGTATACAATTTGCTTGACAGATTTTGACAACTTGTTCAACATTTTTGGATGTAATGACTCAAGCAATGAAATGAGGACTATTAGTTTTATAGGGAATGACTATTAAGCATCCAAAAGTATAGTTCATTTTGACTGACATGACATAAGCAAAAGATAATGTTATAAAACAGCAGAGAATTGTATGACAGCAATTGATGCATGTCCAAAAGCATTTGCAATTTGTTTGAAGGAATGAGAAACTGTGAGTTCAAATCCCGCCTGAAACCACACCACTACTAGTGTGCCCTTGAGTAAGGCACTTAGCCCTCAGTTACTCCAGGGGGAATGTCCCTGTAATTCGTAATTGTCAGTCGCTTTGGATTAAAAGCGTCTGCTAAATGGCAAAATTAATTAAATTAGTGGAGGTTAGTGGAGGTTAGTGGAGGTTAGTGGAGGTTAGTGGAGGTTAGTGGAGGTTTGTGGAGGGATATAGCAGGTTGTCCTACCTTTGCCCAGAACCGGTTTCCGTATACTGGGGCTGTGTGTAAATAACCTCATATGCATCCAGATATTTTCCTTTTTTTATCCTTTGTTAATCTCACTGAGATAAAAAAATAATAATATGTAGATAGAGCCCAAGACAGCAGCAGCGGGGGAGAATTATGTTTCAGTACAAATCAAAGCGTAGATACATACATTAAACAGTACCATAAATAAAGATGCAGAAAATCGTAAAATGAGATATGGGAATATTTATTTTCATTTTCAATCGCATATGAAGCAGCAGCAGCAGCACCATGTGCTAAAACAATACTGAGGAGGTTGAGACGTCCTCGTCCTCTCTGGGAGTCTCTTTCTCTTCTTTCTTTCTCTCTCTTATCTCCTCTGTCTCTTGGCTGAGGTCTCCTCTGAGTCTGAGTCTGAGTCTGAGGAACAGCTGCCGGCGTCGTCCATGGTCCTCTTACCTCTACCGCTGGGCCTGGGTGCCGCCGTCACAGGGGCCCTGGCCACCCTCACAGGGGCCGACACGTGTGGGAGGGGAGTCGTCTGGGGCCTCATGGCGTCTCCTCCTTCTAATAATAATAATAATAATACATTTTATTTATAAAAGCACTTTACATAGGAAATCTCAGAGTGCTACAATTAAACACAGGAAGATAAAGCAATAAACATTTTCAATTAAAAGGCTAAAAAAAGGCTCTATTAAAAAGGTGGGTTTTAAGGCCTCGTTTAAAAGCATGGAGAGGACAGCAGACCTACCAGTAGAGAGACCAGCAGAGTGTCCAGTAGACAGGCCAGCAGAGTGTCCACTAGGGAGACCAGCAGAGTGTCCAGTAGACAGGCCAGCAGACTGTCCAGGAGGGAGACCAGCAGAGTGTCCTGTAGAGAGACCAGCAGAGTGTCCAGGAGGGAGACCAGCAGAGTGTCCGGAAGGGAGACCAGCAGAGTGTCCTGTAGAGAGACCAGCTAAGTGTCCAATAGAGAGACCAGCTAAGTGTCCAGTAGAGACACCAGCAGAGTGTCCAGTAGGGAGACCAGCGGGACCACAAGCAGAAGGGCGACACAGGCCCAACAGTCTGGCCCGTATGCTTCCATCAGGGTCGTCCTCGTCTTCAGACCAGTCCTCGTCTTCAGAGGAGGAGAGGACGTAGCGAGGGTAGGGAGAGGGAGGGCGTGGAGGAGGGACCCGAGGACGGGCACCACCGGGGCGTCCAGGGGCATCGCCCTTCCCTTCCTCTTCCTCGGAGTCATCGTCGTCGTCGTCGTCGGAGGAGGGGACGTAGCGAGGGTAGGGAGAGGGAGGGCGTGGGAGGGCCCAGGAGCCGGCGTGGCGTGCCGAGTCATCGTCAGAGTCATCGTCAGAGTCATCGTCAGAGTCATCGTCAGAGTCCGAGTCGTCATCGGACGCACAGGAGGAGCAGCTCCACTCCTCCTCCTCCTCCTCTTCGTCACCTCTGGTGCTGACGGCGACAGGAGAGACGTAGTCATCGACGTAGTCATCGTCGTCGTCAGGAGCGCTGTGCTCGCCGTCGCTGTCCAGGGTGGCGTGGCGTGCTGAGCCCAGCAGCATCTCCAGCAGCATCAGAGGGGTCGCGATGCCTCGAGGACGTCCAGCCAACATCCTGACGCCTGGAGGACGTCTAGCCCCCCGTACACCAGGCACCGCCAAAGGATTGTCTCGTCGTGTTTGTCTGCGGGCTGCTGGGACAAAATAGGACAACATTATAGTTATATAATGTAGCTAATATATATAATATAATATAATAGCACTTCCTAACTAGGCATACAGTACATTTTACAGTTCTTCTATCTAACCTTCCTTGGTACATACAAGTAGGCCTACTTGAAACAGACTCAAACATTCATTACAATCTTGGCCAGGGACCACAGATGAAAACGAGCCTCCTGGCTAAATCTGGCATATTTACACTTAATTAATTAATTGGTAAAGTTAATTGGTATGTAAAATTGTCCTTTCTTAAATAAACTGAAATTCAAATTGAGATTCTGTACAAAAGAAGAGATTTGGTGAGGCTGCATTCTCAATGTGGAATGCACTGCCAGTTTACCTTAGGGATGCAACCTCAGAAAATATGTTCAAGTCAAGACAAAAAAATCATCTTTTTAATATTCATAAATAATGAAATTATTATTATATAATGATTAAAGCACTTTGAGCTGCAACATTTGCAGGAAAAGTGCTATACAAATAACGGTTATTATTATATTTATAATAATAATAATAATTATTATTATTATTATAAAAGTACTTGTAACAGACTCAAACATTCATTATTTCACTGCTGATAGATGTTTGTTATCTGTAACTAGTGAAAATTAGAAGAGAATAGAAGACTTACCGAGGCCATCGACCCGCCGGTTACTATTGATAGAAGACATTGTCGTGAAGGAAACATCAAAAGTATTACTAGTTGTGTTCTTGTTCTCTCAGCTATGCTATGCGTAAGATAGGCACAGATGTGTGTGAAGCTCACAGGTGTGACTGGACTTCAGTGTTCTGGGTTCTAGAACGTTGGTGATGGTTTCCGTGACAATCAGAGTTGGATGTTCTTAGGTGAGTGTGTGACATCACAAACAGGACAGAATGGCCATACAATTCAGTGATATTTATAAAATAGACTTTATTGTCCTTGTACAGTTGCCTATACAATGAATATATATATTTTTTTTTGTGATCAAATATTTCTTTATTTTCTTTTAAAACAAACAAACATAATGACAAAACAAGACAACAAGGCCACATCCTGCATATATATATATATATATATATATATATATATATAAGCAATATCACACAAGAGGTAGTGCTGTTATACAGAATATCAGCACAGCTGTGATTCGGTCGTAGGTACGAGGCCACAGTCCAATCAAATTACTTGGTCGGAACTAACTGTTGTATAATAAATAATAATAATACCTTTTATTTGTATAGCACTTTTCCTGCAAACGTTGCAGCTCAAAGTGCTTTGACGCTTTGAAACAATAATAGAACAATAGTAATCAATAAAACATACAATAGCAATAATATAAACTACATAATAAAACAAGAATAAACCATACCATCCAAGGGGCATAGAACAAAGACAACCAAAAATAACTAAATAATATAAGAATTACTAAAAGATTTAAAAAGAAGTATATATATATAGATTCATCAACTAACATGAAAAGATACATTTAAAATAACATAAATAAATAAATAAAGCAGTATTTAGGAGCAGTGTATTTAATGTCAATCAATTCACACCTCTGAACATCTGCAGTTCTGCAGCACAGCTTCACAATGTTCTTATTAATGTTCTCTCAATGTTCCACAGTGTTCTTATTAACCTAGTCCAGATGTTTCCACTGACACAGGTGTGTGTGTGCACTGTAGGCCGTGATGCTAGACCACTGGACCACCCCAGGCCAAGGTGCTGGTGCTAGACCACTGGACCACCCCAGGCCACGGTGCTGGTGCTAGACCACTGGACCACCCCAGGCCACGGTGCTGGTGCTAGACCACTGGACCACCCCAGGCCATGGTACTGGTGCTAGATCACTGGACCACCCCAGGCCATGGTGCTGATGCTAGACCACTGGACCACCCCAGGCCATGGTGCTAGACCACTGGACCACCCCAGGCCATGGTACTGGTGCTAGACCACTGGACCACCCCAGGCCACGGTGCTGGTGCTAGACCACTGGACCACCCCAGGCCATGGTACGGGTGCTAGACCACTGGACCACCCCAGGCCATGGTGCTGATGCTAGACCACTGGACCACCCCAGGCCATGGTGCTAGACCACTGGACCACCCCAGGCCATGGTACTGGTGCTAGACCACTGGACCACCCCAGGCCACGGTGCTGATGCTAGACCACTGGACCACCCCAGGCCATGGTGCTAGACCACTGGACCACCCCAGGCCATGGTACTGGTGCTAGACCACTGGACCACCCCAGGCCATGGTACTGGTGCTAGACCACTGGACCACCCCAGGCCATGGTACTGATGCTAGACCACTGGACCACCCCAGGCCATGGTACTGATGCTAGACCACTGGACCACCCCAGGCCATGGTACTGGTGCTAGACCACTGGACCACCCCAGGCCATGGTACTGGTGCTAGACCACTGGACCACCCCAGGCCATGGTACTGGTGCTAGACCACTGGACCACCCCAGGCCATGGTGCTAGACCACTGGACCACCCCAGGCCATGGTACTGGTGCTAGACCACTGGACCACCCCAGACCATGGTGCTAGACCACTGGACCACTCCAGGCCATAGTACTAGACCACTGGACCACCCCAGGCCACGGTGCTAGACCACTGGACCACCCCAGGCCATAGTACTAGACCACTGGACCACCCCAGGCCATAGTACTTGACCACTGGACCACCCCAGGCCATGGTGGTAGACCACTGGACCACCCCAGACCATGGGATGTAGTCTTAGTACAGAGTACAGAGAAAAGCACTATACAAAATGAATAAATTATTATTATTATTATTATTATTATTACAGCTTGGGAGGGTATGACATGTTCTGAGAGGACAGGTAGAGGTCCTCCATGTCACCTGTCCTCCAGGTACGTCCAGATCTTTGACCGACGAGAACACCCAGAGAAACAAACATGGCCGTCGACCAGAGACCTGAAACCACTCAAGCTTTTGGCTCCGAACGCACAAAAACAAACATGCGCTCATCACCCTTTTTACATTTAACAAAAAGGTCAACATACTGTTTGAGTGTGTAAGACATACGCACACATGTAAACGTAATGGGATAAGGTTAATATTTATACTCTCTCTTCTTAGATTCTTCTGAAGCTTCCTCCAGTCTGTTAGCCACAAACAGTGGGGGCGTCGTAAATCTTGGGCGTTTTATGTCCCTCTGCGATCGGTGCGCGGAGCAGCCGTGACTTATTCAGTCTGCTACTATGATGTGCACAAATGACTAAATGTTGTGGAGGTTGAACTAACAGTTATGAGAATTTCAGTTCTGATCAGAGAAATGCTCCAAAGCAATTGAGAAAAACTGTAATAATAATAATAATAATAATAATATCTTATATTTATATAGCGCCTTTCTCAGACCCAATTACGCTTATATGATGATTGTATGGGGCGGCTGTGGCGCAGGAGGTAGAGTAGAGCAGCCGTCTAATGGTCGCAAGGTTGGCAGATCGGCGGTTCGAGCCCCAGCTGGCCACATGTCGAAGTGTCCTTGGGCAAGACACTGAACACCAAATTGAAACCAGTGAGCGGGCCGGCGCCTTGCATGGTAGCTAGCCGCCATTGGTGTGTGAATGTCTGTGTGAATGGGTGAATGAGAGGCCGTTGTAAAGCGCTTTGGATAAAGGCGCTATATAAGTGCAGTCCATTTGTATGTATGCTTCCAATTTTGTGGCAACACTTTGGGGAAGGCCCTTTCCAGTTTCAGCATGACAATGCCCCCATACACAAAGTGAGGTCCATAATGACATAGTTTGCTGAGTTTGGTTTGGGAGAACTTGACTGGCCTGCACACAGAGCTCTGACCTCAACCCCATCGAACACCTTTGGGATGAATTGGAACGCAGACTGCAAGCCAGTCCTTCTCGCCCAACATCAGTGCCGACCTCATTAATGATCTTCCCAAAGGGTGGAAGCTGTTATAGCAGAAAAGGTGGGACCAACTCCATATTAATGCCCATGGTTTTGGAATAAGAAGTTCAACAAGCACATATGGGTTCGGGTGTCCCAATACTTTTGTCCATATAGTGTATATACTACATATGCATTGTAGCATCCATAATAATAATAATAATAATAATAATAATAATAATAATTGTATCTATCTCTATCTCTCTCTCTCTATATATATATATATATATATATATATATATATATATATATATATATCTAGAGAGAGAGAGAGAGGGGGGGGGGGGGAGGGAGGGGGGGAGAGAGGGAGGGAGGGAGTGCGAGATACTAGTGTTTTTCCCAATCATGGTCAACTGACATACCACCCCATCACTTACTCTCATCACTAACGGCAACTCACTTGTATGTACAGTATATGTATAGATTCCACTCAACACACCATTACATCAGTGTCCTTTGTGATTTCTCACATCAGTCTAAGAGGTGTTGTTCCCATGGTAATGAGGACACAGTGAGGTTATGATGGGATCTGTCATGATGGGGCCTGGGCAGCTGTACTGTACCAGGAGAGACCGTGACTAGAGCTCTGATAGTAGCACGTAGCACGTCAATGTGGAGAGGTGGCCAGGAGAGGGCGCTACACTTATATCTATCACTTTCCTTTCTTTGGAAAAGAGCGTAAGGCTGGATCTGTGCTAAAGTGCATAGGCCATGCTATTGTGAGACTGGCTCCGAATGGAGTGACAGCGAAATGTAGAGTAAAGTTACACAAGATCATAATTCTTCGTTGAAAATATGTATTTTATTATAAATAGAATTATACAAAATTATAAAAATGGAAACATTTAATATATTTCATTATTTACATGGAACACATCATAAGAAAATAAATTACGTAGAATTAAATAAATAAGTATCGATTAAATTATTTCAGTCAAAAGGAGGCAGTAAGTTGGTGTTGTACAAGTTGAGTATCTCTGGAAGTACGGTAGTTCTTCTGGGAGACACGTTAGGTGTTGGGTTGTTGACGCTCTCAGCCCCAGTACTCCTCTGGCACTAGCTGACTGCACAAGTCTTTTCCATACATCTGAAATGGGGAATGAAAAATAATCATTTAGATAATATGTCTCATTTGATACATATCGCAAACACACAACCCAATACAAATCACAAGTCTAGAAGCAGAGTTCGATAGAAATGCTGTGATATTGACCTGACAAGACAATAAACATTTCTGAATGCTTATACCATCATTAGAAGATGAGAATAATTCAATATAGGTGTAAAGAGCAGTAAAGGGTGTTAAGTTCTGTACATACCTGACATGAGGGTGTTGTCTGTGCTGTATGAGGTGACGGCAAAAAAGACTTCATGCTGGTGTTGAAGAGTTCTCCTTGCAGAGGCCCGCTGTACTGTCCAGCGTACTGACCCTGGTCTACTCCAGGCCCCCTCATGGAGCTCACCGACCCAATCTCACTGAGACACTGGCCAGGGTACTCTGCGCGGCTCCGCTCTGGGCCCCACTGCTCTGACACGGAGCTGCACTGGAAGAAACCCAGGATCTCTGACGTGGTGGTCTGACACGCGGAGCTGTCTGTCTCCCTCCTCTGGAACAGCACCTCGTCCGTGAGGCCAAGCTGGGCCGACAGGTAGGAGATGTAGCGGATGGTGAGACGCAGGGTCTCGATCTTGGTCAGGGTCTGCCCGGCCGGCGCCACCGACGGGGGCAGGTACGTCCTGAGGTGGTGGAGGGCTTTGGTCAGGTCCCTCATCCTCAGCTTCTCCTTCTCGCTGGCGCTCTCCCTCTGCTTGCTGCGGACCCGGGAGCGGGTCCTAGTCCTGGGAGCCTTACTGCCGGGTCCGGTAGGAGAGCAGGAAGGTCTGAGGGTCTCTGGAGAGCATGTGGTGTGATCCCCCCTGGTGGTGGTGGTGGTGGTGGTGGTGGTGGCGTCACAAGGCCGTTGGCAGGAGGGGGACAGGCTGATGCTGTAGTCCAAGGAGGGGGCAGGGGACACGGTCTCTGGGGAGGACATGCTGTAGAACTCCGAGTCGGAGCTGGGGCTGCTCCACTGGTACTGGTGTAAGCTGTAGTTGAGCAGGGGCAGAGAGGAGGTATCCATGTTGTCTGGAGAGGGGCAGTGGTCAGAGTGGGCAGTGACAGGGCGGTGAGGGCTGGGATGCTCAACCGGGGGTTTATGTACCCGCAGCCTGACCCGGAGGTGTGAAGTGACACCTCTGCAGGCTCTCCCAAACCATCACTGTCTCAGAGGGATGAGCTCTCTTTCTCTCTCTCTCTCTGTGTCTCTCTCTCTCTTGCTCTCTCTCTCTCTCTCTGTCTCTCTCTCTCTGTCTCTCTCTCTCTGTCTCTCTCTCTGTCTCTCTCTCTCTCTCTGTCTCTCTCTGACTCTCTCTGTCTCTCTCTCTCTCTCTCTCTCTCTCTCTCTCTCTCTCTCTCTCTCTCTCTCTCTGTGTCTGGGAAAGCTCATGGGCAGCAGTGGAAGTGTGAATTGTGACCCCCTGCACAAAACAACAAACAATTTTCAGTTCTTGGGTCTTGATTTCTGCTGCTGGCCTGATGCATTTTGCACATGTTTTGGGGAATCTGTGGTTAAAATATTTCCTTCTGTTTTGCTACTTATCAAGTGCTGAAACTCTAAACATGTGACTACTTTTCTAGTGTTTGAGTCTGAATAACAGATGCAAACAGCTGAAATCCTTTGACACAGTGTAGAGATAGTGAAAAATGTCAGACAATATAATAATATATCAATATAAATATCTTCTGTGTCCCTTTCATGTGCATCATTACATCTGTGAGAAATAATAAATAAATAAATAAATAAAACACAATGGAGGGAAATTAATAAAAAAGAAAACACATCTAACCCTATTACCAAGCAATCTGTCTGTGAGACCTAGAGACAGTATTTCAAACCCTAAGTACGGTCCCTCCTAATGATGTTTAATGATGTATAATAACCTCCATTAGCCCATTACACTGGAGGTGTGAGATGCCATTATGATTTCACACTGATGAGAACCCGACGGTGGCAGTGGAGGCGGTGGGTTTAAAGCAGGCTGGCAGAGGTGACACCTCACACCTCAGCTGTGAGAAAGAAGCCTCCAAGTGGTTCTGAAAACACTATCACTATATGCCCCCCCTCCCCCCCCTCTCTCTCTCACACACACACACACACACACACGAGCACACAGACACACATGCACACGTGCATACACACACACACACACACACACACACACACACACACACTCTCTCTCTCTCTCTCTCTCTCTCTCTCTCTATCTCTATGCCCATGAATACTGACCACGAAGACATGACCTCTTCACCTTCCATGGACATGAGCCTTGATTACAAACACAGTGTTTTATTATGTACCTGATCTGTTTGTGTGTGTGCTGTATGCTGTTGCGCCTATTTCAGAAATGACCATGTGCAAATAAAGCTGTGGGGCAATGAGATATCAGAATCAGAATCAGAATCAGAATTATTTTATTACATCCAATGTACAAGTACACCAGAGTAAACATCTTTGGTTTAGGTTCTTCAATATTGGCATTGGAGCAAGATACAAAATAGATATAGTAAGATATAATATAGATATAGTAAGCTTTCAAATATGGGGTATAGCTTTGTTATATGTACCCATCTTTTCAGGCTTAACTGTCCCCTCTCCCCATCCACCCCCCTGTACAATTTCTCTACTGTAAAAAACCAACAACACTTCTAGCATTATGACCACCAATGGCCCCTGGCCCGAGCATAGATTACTGTTTCCTGCTATGACTGATGGACAGATGATTCACTTACTTAGACAAATGTATTTGTTGTTAGTCGCTTTGGATAAAGGTGTCTGCTAAATGCCAAAAATGTAAATGTTATATGCCTTCATTCTCAGCCTTTAACCTCTTAACTGGACAGGCCCAAGTTCTACTTTAATTTGATTATTAATTTATTATTGGTTACTTTATCTCCTGGTCAGAATTCTGAATGATCAGTAATGTGTTGTATCCAGAACTATAATCTGAGCATATCTACACAAAACCTCAAGGTGTTACCTATCAAATGGCATTGTGCTTTTGCATCTGATCATTATTTATATTTCTAATTCTTATAAGCAGTTTAGTTTGGGCCAGGTTTTTAGGTGGAATTGAGTCCAATAGGACATTCAGCTTACTGTACTGCAACAATCTTGTATTGTATGAGTCATTATAATATCTTCAAGCACTTTACCATAAATCGCTTTCAATGCAGCATGCCATATACAACAACTATTGTACTGTACACTATACTGCATGCCATGAAGGTATGAATGTACTGGGAGGAGAATGAAACCTGTGTTTGACCCTGTGGTGTAGCGGTCTCTCAGTGTGACCTGGTCCTCACCCTGGAGAAGGTCTCTCAGTGTGACCTGGTCTCACCCTGGGGAAGGTCTCTCAGTGTGACCTGGTCCTCACCCTGGAGAAGGTCTCTCAGTGTGACCTGGTCCTCACCCTGGGGAAGGTCTCTCAGTGTGACCTGGTCCTCACCCTGGGGAAGGTCTCTCAGTGTGACCTGGTCCTCACTCTGGGGAAGGTGAAGCTGGGAGAGTGCCACAGGGAGTTTGGCACCTTCATCCACCAGTGGGAGAGCCCTGAGGAGAAGCTGGCACCTGTCTGAGTGGCCCCCCACCCCCTCTAACCCCTGACCACTGTGGTTGGCCTAGTGCTTCTATCAAATGCAATAAAGTAAGTGTGAGTGGATTAGTCCTATTTTGCTATGGGATTTGTAATAAAGATACATTAGTATATATTGTAGGCTATATATTGTCCAGGGGTATAGCCCTTCGTACTGTGTTCCTGTGAGAACTAGGATGGGTGAGGAGTGAAGCATTTTTCACCTTGGGTGTGAAACATAACAAGCTACTTGATATGATACACTGGGGTTGATACGGTGGATAGGAGGGTCAGATGGGTTATGATTTGGGTTTTAAATGGGTTATAATACTGATGGGTTATACATTCTGTTCTAATTGTAAGAGATTTACATTTTGCATTGATGTGCTGATTATGTAATATTAAGTTGTGAGATAAAAACCAAATACATGTAATAGATTGGAGACAACATTACTGTATAATTGATTTTTGGTAGGCATTGGTATGGAATATTCTTGGGTTAGGGTTCCTGATGCTATTTTGCACCATATACATCTTCTTGTTAGAAGAAAATGGAAAACATTACACACTCCAAACGTAAACATTCACTCATAAAGCAAACCAAACTTATATTTATTTAATATAATTTCACAAATAAAATAAAAACGAGTTCATGAGAAAGAGATTCACATTCACACCTCATTCTACTATTTCACACGTTGTCCCAAACACTGGTGAAAGGATTAGCATGCTCTGTTTCACACTCCTGCTAAAACAAACACTACCTCCTACCAGTGTCACTCCCTCACACTTGTGTGCTGCCATGTTTTTACAAGGGCCTCCTCAGCTCAGGCACTCAGACCATGAGAACGCTAGAACATAAAACTGCTTTTCTCTATACTTTTATTCTCAGGTTCATGAGGAGGAGGAAAATATAAATGTTGTGTCATGTTTTCAAGTGTTAGTTACAGGTTAATATGGATGTAACTAGTATCCTTTCCAGACCACCAACTAAGTATCCTTTCCAGACCACCTCAACAGCTCACAGACTTTTACAACTGATTTAGCGTACCACAAAGAAAGCGTGACCCAAATAAAGTAGTTAAATAACTGTTTATTTTTAAATATTTTTTTACCATCACAAAACAAAACAAAAAATTAAAAAGTTGATCTGTTCCTGTCTCACATCTGAACTTTCAATACATTTAAGACCTGAATTCATCAGCCCGTTCCGTGGAATCATGACGCTTTTTTTTACAAATGAATGGTCCCTTGAGGGAATATTCACTCCTTTGTCAGTTATTGCAATGAGGTAAGGCTAACTCCCAATAACACAATTGACAGCATATCCACAGACTATCCATTAACTCCAGTTTTACATTTCAAAACTGATACATTTACTCAGCTTTTTGTTTTTCTATTTATGAATAAAGACATAGTGTTTAGAGTGGGTGTGCCCTGATATTTTCAATACTGTACATATATATATATATATATGTGAGGGTTTTATTTGAGTTATTTGTTGCTACTATTTTACAGCTACTATACACAGGTCTATGTACAACAACAAATACCACATCGGTTGTCAAGCTACAGTATTTAGTAAATAAAATAGACAATTTGGATAATTTATACCACAAACATACAGCTCAATCAAATTCAAACATGATGTGCTTCTTAGAAATCTTGATACATGTTGTTGAAAATGCAATACTTCCTGTAAAAGATACTTCAGTACTTTAAAAAATAAAGCATAATATCAAAATGTCTAAACTCACAGTTTTATGTCACTTTAGAAAAAACAAAAAACAATTCCTCACATTGTCATGGCAAGGTCTGACAGACAAAAAATAATTTAAGAGTATCAATAACTAGAACACAGCTCTATTGTAAAAGATCAAAAACAAAACAACAACAACAAAAATATGGGAACATCAACAGATGCATCTCTCCACTCTGTGGTTCTGATGAGTCCTGGGCATCGATACAACAGGAGATAACAACACGGGAACGGATTGTGTAAAATAAGGAGGGTTGTGGAAAGGTTGAATTGAATGGAGGGAATTATAATCTACATCCAATGCGGTTGACCAACTGAAGGTTAAAGTAAAGTAGAATTGAGCAAATGTGAAAATTCAAACACCTAACTAGATGAGAGTAGCTATCAGAGAGATAGCTCAATGGACAGTACTAAATAAACAAAGGCTGAACGGAAAATGTGAAAAGTGGCTCTGAATCAAATAAAATCGCTACTCAGTTAAACCTTTGCGTCTTGAATGCCCACCCACATTTCCATTTCAGTCTTCATGTCCTCAAAACTATACCATTTCTGATCAATTAGTGATAAATCAAAGCACAACATGGTAAAACTGTCTAGCTTACCCCAGTAACTACATCACTTATCTTTCGTAATATTATCTTTCTTTCTTTAACATAAATTGAAAATATATCAGACATACCAAATAAAGAGTGAAGTATGATGGAAACATACATTTTTGTATGGCGTTAAAAGAAGGCTCTCAAAGATGGCTCTCAAGAGGTACCATAGATTTCCTTTACATCACCATGGGTAAACTCTGCCCTTAATCTTTCACACACACACACACACACGCACACGCACACGCACACGCACACGCACACACACACACACACACACACACACACACACACACACACACACACACACACACACACACACACACACACTAATAGAAGTCTCGCTCCAAACTTGACCAAAAACCATATTTACAAATAGCTATATTTGGCCTCCAGGCTGCAGAAGTTTGGCTGGTTTAGAGGACGTTCTCCCTGGTCTCAGGCAGCTTGAGAGCCAGTCCACCGCCACACACCAGGGCAGCGAACGCCAGGAAGATTGGGATGATCTTGGTGATGCCTACAAAGGAGGCGAAGATGAAGCTGCTGATGATAGCCGCCATCTTACACACACCAGTCAGCAGGCCGAACGCAGAGGCTCTGAGGAGAGGAAAGAGACAACCGTCAGTTGGTCTGCAGGGCCCTGTTGTTCAAAAAGTATAATCTGGATCAAAATGATCCTCTTTCTTCTAATTTTTTGCTATCCAGGATCAGATCTATCTGGCTGATTTTGAGTCGTCTAGGGGAAATCAGCCAGCTCAGATCTGATCCTGGATAGCAAAAATCATCAATCATCATTCTGATCCAGATTCAAAAGTTTTGAACAACTGGGCCCAGGAAGAGTTCTTTAAGGAGAGCACACACAGTATGTGCTGAATCCTCATCCCACTGACATCAATGTATGATTTACATAAAAAATCACAAGTATAAACAAAAGTCTTCCTATCATTCAGATTTTCCCAATAACGATTTGAGATTTTGGTACCTTTTAGAGGCTGGATAGAGTTCCACTGTGATGACTTCTACACTGTTCCATGCGGCTGCGCTGGTAGCATAGAAGAGGCACTGCAGACATATAACTGCCCCTTGAGTGAAGCTTAGCAACAGCAGGAAGGTAGCGCCGGCTGATATGAGCATGGAGTACCCTGTGGAAGAGAGAAGGATGGACACTCATACACTTTTTTTTTTACATTTTGTAAAAAAAAATGGCATTTAGCAGATGCCTTTATCCAAAGCGACTTGCAACAAATACATTTGTCTAAGTAAGTGAATCATCTATCCATCAGTCGTCTCAAGAAAAAGTAATGCTCGAGCCAGAGGCCATTGGCTGTCAAAATGCTAGAAGAAGGACGTTTTTTTGTTGTTGTTTTTTTTACACTGAAGAGGATCAGAGATTTCAACCATCTCCAATCATAGACAGACTCATATACATGTGCCTACTGTAGGCTATCTTGCCTTTAACCTTTTCACTGCTGTGGCTGTGTTGTTCTTCAAACCTTTTGTTTCAGTCCTTCACTCACCTAAAACTTTGACCCTTCCAACTTTGTCCATGAAGAGGGCCGATATTATGTTGCCAGGCAACACGGCTAAACTACCCAGGAAGCTGACCAGGTAGATCACGATGTCGTTCTCTTCCTGGAAGTTTAGATGGCAGCCTTTCTTGGGGTGGAGAAATGTGGCGTTCTCCAATTTACAGTCTAGGAACTTTTCCTGCCAAAGGTCTGCCAATCACAAATGGAAGAGTACATTTCCTCTTAAAAAACATGAGATTAGGGAGAGTTGTGGTTTAGTAAGGTTTATTTTAACAGATCACTTAGCTGTCATACCTGTGTTGTAGAAGATGCAGTTTTTGATGGTGCAGTTCTCAAAGAAAGTGTTGGTTGACTTGATGTCCTCAAAGTAGCAATCCTCAAACAGGGATGACTCGAATTTCACATTCTTAATCTCAATATCTTCAAACCTAGGTAACAGATATGTACACAACAAGCATAATTTGAATGTGTACAGTGACCCCTGTTTTAGCCAATAGAAGCCCATACTGTGGATACATGATAAAACGGTCATACGTAATACGTGTTCAAACTGTCACATACTTGTCATGGATGTACTCTCCCTCTTTGTGGATCTGGTTGACCAAGGAGAAGTTAAAGTGGAAGTGCTCCACGCGTTCCCGATGGAAGAGCTTGACTTTACTCTCATATTCCTCATACTGCATGTATTTGATCATGTCAGGGAACCACACTGACAGCCCATTGTAGCTAGGAAACCAGAACAGTCGTCATTAGTCTTAATGCATACTGAAGAAGCAGGTTTACAGTGGCTTTTTTTTACCAGGACTGATTGGATATGCACCAGGGGAGGCTGGTGGAGGCAGAAATCGAAGGACGGGGTCGTTGTAATACATTGAACGGAATGAGGAATGGTAACAAATATCAAACACACATTTTTGATACCATTCCTAATTCCATTCCATGCATTACAATGAGCACGCCCTTCTACCTCCATTAGCTTTCCCTGATATGCACCTGTTTGCATCTATTCTAATATTGCACATAGGAATGATGAGCGAGATGTTGTATTAATAGAGAATAGTGATACAGTATCTCTATGGGTGTATTCATTGCACTCTTTACCTGAAGGCCAGGGTAAACCAGACTATGGTCAAAAACAAGCCTTGGAGTCTCAGTTCTGGTGCTGCAAGAGACATCATGTTCGCCATGACCTGGAATAGAAATAAACAACCATAGAAATAAACAACCAAAACCTTCACACACCCTGTCCAAATCCACACCTTCATCATCAGCTTGTAACTTGTGCATTAGTGCTGTTTGTTTTTGCTTTTTGTTATGTTTGCATTTCCTGTTTTACTAATGTTGTTTTTCGTTTCTGTCACTTTGTTTTCTGTCCTTCTGAGTTTTCCTACTTCTACCCCGCCCCGATTGATTTCCCCTGTTCTCACCATCATTCCCTGTGTATATACTCTGTGTGTAGGCCTATAGTCTGTGTATATAGTCTGTGTGTATAGTCTGTGTATATAGTCTGTGTGTATAGTCTGTGTATATAGTCTGTGTATATAGTCTGTGTGTATAGTCTGTGTATATAGTCTGTGTGTATAGTCTGTGTATAGTCTGTGTGTATAGTCTGTGTATATAGTCTGTGTATAGTCTGTGTATATAGTCTGTGTGTATAGTCTGTGTGTATAGTCTGTGTGTATAGTCTGTGTATATAGTCTGTGTATATAGTCTGTGTATATAGTCTGTGTGTATAGTCTGTGTATAGTCTGTGTGTATAGTCTGTGTATATAGTCTGTGTATAGTCTGTGTATATAGTCTGTGTGTATAGTCTGTGTGTATAGTCTGTGTGTATAGTCTGTGTATATAGTCTGTGTATATAGTCTGTGTATATAGTCTGTGTGTATAGTCTGTGTATAGTCTGTGTGTAGTCTGTGTATATAGTCTCTGTATATAGTCTGTGTGTATAGTCTGTGTATATAGTCTGTGTATAGTCTGTGTATATAGTCTGTGTATAGTCTGTGTATATAGTCTCTGTATATAGTCTCTGTATATAGTCTGTGTATATAGTCTGTGTATATAGTCTGTGTGTTTTGATTGATTGATTGAAAACTTTATTAGAAGATTTGCAGAAGTAGGTACATGAAAGTACATATTACATACATGGTCAACAAACAGGATAAAAACCCAAGAAAGCCACTGGCTTATTTCAATTGGGGTCCTTGATTCTCAATTCATCGTTACATGTAAGACAGACAAAAAAAACTAGTACTATCTACAAGATAATACAGACAAATAACTATTACTATCTACAAGATAAACATACATCCATCATGGGAAGAACAATACAACAAAACATAAGGTATGTACAGCGGGTAGGACAGGTGGGGACATACACCACAGGTGGGGGCGGGGGACAAAACACAAAGTATGTACAGTGGGTAGTTCGGGTCTTTTAATCTGATTTTTGATTTAGAGGGTCCAGTTACGGATTGCAGCCTCCTGTAAATGTTTTTTGAGAGTGGTTTTGAAGGTGGGCAGTGTTTTGCACTCCTTTAAGATTATAGGAAGGGCGTTCCACATTTTTACTGCATAGTTTGCAAACGAGTTTAACCCCTTGTTTGTGGTGCAACGCGGTTGAACGTGGTTCGTGGAGCTTCCTCTGGTATTGTATGTGTGGACGTTGTTCACTTTTTGGAAGTATGTTGACAGGTACTTGGGTGTCTTTGTGGTGTAGCGTATCTTGAAGACCAGGCCCAGTGCAAGCTGCTGCACTCTGTCAACTACTCGTAGCCAATCAAGGCTCAAAAAATGAGCAGCGGTTAGATGTGTCCTAGGGTTGAGGCCTAGCAGAAGCCTAACCAGTTTATTTTGGGCTGTCTGGAGTCTTGTTTTATGGGCCTTTGTGGTTCTATAGTACCATGATGTTACGGCATAGTCGAAGTGACATTGAATGAGAGCTCCTGATAGGGTCCTCAGTGTGTTTTTACTGACAAGTGAGGATATCCTGTACAAGAATCTAGTTCTATGGTTCACTTTTTTGATTACTTTTGCTGCCATTTTATCTCCGGAAAGATTTGCCTCTAAGATGGAGCCCAGGTATGTAATATCCTCTTTTCTTGTGATATTAATGTTACCCACTTTTATTTTAAAATTATCAGCCTTTCTGAGTTTAGATGGGGATCCGTATAGGATGGTTTCAGTTTTACCTAGGTGTATTGATAGTTTATTGTCAGCTAGCCAGATGCAGATTCTACTCAGTTCAGTGCTTAGCGCTTTTTCCACCTGCAATATGTCCCTGTCAGAGACCAGCAGAGCCGAGTCATCCGCGAACAGGAACAAATTGCAATCACATGCTGATGACATGTCATTCACATATATTAGGAACAGTAAAGGTCCCAATATGCTTCCTTGTGGAACGCCGCAGGTCACTGGGAGGGGGGGGGACAGTGTTCTGTTCACACTAACCACCTGTTCCCTCCCCTCTAAGTAGGATTGCATCCAGCTCACCGATGTTCTATCGAACCCAATTGCTTTCAGTTTATCTAACAATATGTGGTGATCTACTGTGTCGAAGGCCTTCTGGAGGTCCAGCATGACCATGCCGCAGTACTTGCCCGAGTCCACCTCATGGTTGATGTGGTCGTTCAAATAGAGAAGGCATGTGTCAGTGGAATGGGATGTTCTGAATCCTGATTGAAATTCCTACATCAGATTTTTTTCGGTAAGGTACCTATCAACCTGTTCATAAACTATTTTTTCCATAAGTTTCGAGATGGAATTAAGAATAGAAACAGGTCGGTAGTTGCCTGGGTCTAATTTGCTTCCTTTTTTATACAGTGGGGTTACCCTTGCTATTTTAAAGTCAAGGGGGACGTGTCCCTGTTTGATGGAGAGGTTTATTATGTGGGTGATGATTGGGGTAATGGAGGCAGCTGAGTCTTTTAGAAATCTGGCTGGAATATTGTCATGGCCCGTGGCCTTTTCTAAGTGTAGAGCGCCCAGCTTTTTAAACACCTCATCGTTTGACACCATGGAGAGTTTAAAATCATCTTTGCGTACACCCAGTTTATTGTAGAACGCACGGATGTGCTCTACACCATAACGCCCTGAGTGGGGTGGTAGATTGTTAACTAATTTAGTGGCTATGGTTGTAAAGAAAGTGTTTAAGCACTTAGCCACATCCAGCTTGTCTGTAAAGAGAGAATCTCCAGATTTTATGCTGATGTTTGTAGACCTGGTTTTGAGTTTTTGACTGCAACCTAGTTGGCTATTAAGTAGCTTCCAAAGGTCACGTGGTTTGTTTAAGTTTTCTTCGATTTTGTTATCGAGGTATTTTTTCTTAGCAGATTTGGTCATGGTAATTACCTGATTGCATAGTTTGTTGCATTGTTTTTTAATTTTCTCAAAGTGGGTTTTGAGATCTTCGTTTAAGTGTTTCACTAATTTTGATTTGCATTTTTGAACTTCAGAGCATTTTAGGTCTCTGACTTTCATAGCATTTAGAATGTCCGAATTCATCCATGGTTCCGATCGGGCTTTAACCCTGGTGGTTCTCATGGGGGCTATACTGTCAATAATATTTAGGAATTTGGTTTTGAAACCTAGCCATGCCTCCTCAACCTGTGTGCTTTTTAGTTCATCTAACCAGTCTTGATTCTCCAGTTTATGGTTTAAGGCCTCACTAGAATAGGATTTAAGGGATCTAGTGGTTACAGTTTTATGACCGCTTATGTTTTTTACGAGTGCAAAAGATCATGTAATGATCACTTAGCCCACATACAATAACCCCACTCTTGGAGATTTTGGACTCATCCGTATATAGTCTGTGTATATAGTCTGTGTGTATAGTCTGTGTATATAGTGTCTGTATATAGTCTGTGTATATAGTCTGTGTGTATAGTCTGTGTATATAGTGTCTGTATATAGTCTGTGTATATAGTCTGTGTGTATAGTCTGTGTATATAGTCTGTGTGTATAGTCTGTGTATATAGTCTCTGTATATAGTCTCTGTATATAGTCTGTGTATATAGTGTGACGGCCCTGGCCCCATATATATTCCTGGCCTTTACTAACATCTGTTTCCCTGTCTGCAGAGAGTACTCCTGCTGGACAGGGTTACCAATCAGTGAAAGGCAGGTCAGCTGGTGGACAGCTGATTGTGCCCCACCTGGTTCCAGGATCCAGGGAATAAAAGACCTATGCAGGCCTCAGTATGGAGGCCCCCTTCTAGGCACCATTATTTTCTATCTTATTTGTTTGTTCCTTGTTTCACACCATGCAACACTCACCTCACCACTTTCCACTACACTCACATTACACCACTGATTTACTGACTACCACACCTCATCTTATTATTGTTATTGGCCTCATTTAGTTTATAATAAAACATTTCTTATCATTACTTTAAGATCGTGTGTGTGTCTCCCGTCTTTTGTCATGGTCATGAGCCTGGCCGTGACAATAGTCTCTGCATATAGTATGTGTATATAGTCTGTATGTATAGTCTGTGTATATTATAGTCTGTGTTTATAGTGTGTGTATATAGTCTGTGTTTATAGTGTGTGTATATAGTGTCTGTATATAGTCTATGTATATAGTCTCTGCATATAGTCTGTGTATATAGTCTCTGTACATAGTCTGTGTATATAGTATCTGTATATAGTCTGTGAATATAGTATCTGTATATGGTCTGTGAATATAGTCTGCGTGTTCATCTGTCTCGTTGCCAGTCCGCTGAGTCAATACATTCCAGGCATTTTCCTAGTGTTTAGTTTACATGGTTTTGATCTTTGAGTGTGTTTTTGACTTCGCCTTTTTGCATTCTATCTGTTGGATTATCTGCCATGACCTTAGTTTTGACTATCTATGTACCGAACTCTGTTTTGCCTCCCCCTTACTGATACGCCTGCCTATTGACTGTCCACCTGTCTATCGAACCTTTGCTAGTAAACAATTCTTCTGGATCAAGATTTTCTCCTGAGTCGTGCTATTGAGTCTTCTGCCCTAATACTATTGATTACACAGCTACTGTATGTTACCAGTTACACCACAGTTGTCATTCTTTTCTAACATGTTTGGCCTACCTGCTTGAGTAATGTCAGGTGCCTCACAGTCCAGCGCTGGAAGGCGGTGCCAGTGTCACTCTGGATCTCTATGAACTCATCATCCTGGGTCTGGGGCGTCTTGATGTTGCACGCCTTTATATGAGGAGATTGTTATTGTTGAGATATTGATCTGTCACTTCTATGATGATTGTAAGAAAGAACACATTTAGGGAGTTACACAGTAACGGAATGTTTATATCTTTGCACTCAATCAAATTTCAGGACCCTCCTTTCATGAGTTTTCCTAGATATGTGTGTTCTGCCACCCAGTATCCTTACATTTTCAAAATCACATCAGGATAAGCTAGTATAAAGCTATTTTACTGTTTTTCTGTGTAGGAAGTAGGGTAATTTACAAGCGGCCAACTAGTGGTCGTTGTGTGTAAATAGCAGATTCCCATTCTAAAGAGGGGCTCTTTTAGTAGGTAAACATTTTGAAAAATGAAACATGTTCTAGTGTTAATAGTAATAATAAAATAAATAGTAATAGCAATAGCAATAGTAATAGTAATAGCAATAGTAGTAGTAGTAGTAGTAGTAGTAGTAGTAGTAGTAGTAGTAGTAGTAGTAGTAGTAGTAGTAGTAGCAGTAACAGTAATACTAGTCATTGTTATAATAATAGTAACAGTACCAGTAATAGTAATAATAATAAATTGCAGTAGTAGTAGTAGTAGTAGTAGTAGTAGTAGTAGTAGTAGTAGTAGTAGTAGTAGTAGTAGTAGTAGTAGTAGTAGTAGTAGTAGTAGTAGTAGTAGTAGTAGTAGTAGTAGTAGTAGTAGTAGTAGTAGTAGTAGTAGTAGTAGTAGTAGTAGTAGTAGTAGTAGTAGTAGTAGTAGTAGTAGTAGTAGTAGTAGTAGTAGTAGTAGTAGTAGTAGTAGTAGTAGTAGTAGTAGTAGTAGTAGTAGTAGTAGTAGTAGTAGTAGTAGTAGTAGTAGTAGTAGTAGTAGTAGTAGTAGTAGTAGTAGTAGTAGTAGTAGTAGTAGTAGTAGTAGTAGTAGTAGTAGTAGTAGTAGTAGTAGTAGTAGTAGTAGTAGTAGTAGTAGTAGTAGTAGTAGTAGTAGTAGTAGTAGTAGTAGTAGTAGTAGTAGTAGTAGTAGTAGTAGTAGTAGTAGTAGTAGTAGTAGTAGTAGTAGTAGTAGTAGTAGTAGTAGTAGTAGTAGTAGTAGTAGTAGTAGTAGTAGTAGTAGTAGTAGTAGTAGTAGTAGTAGTAGTAGTAGTAGTAGTAGTAGTAGTAGTAGTAGTAGTAGTAGTAGTAGTAGTAGTAGTAGTAGTAGTAGTAGTAGTAGTAGTAGTAGTAGTAGTAGTAGTAGTAGTAGTAGTAGTAGTAGTAGTAGTAGTAGTAGTAGTAGTAGTAGTAGTAGTAGTAGTAGTAGTAGTAGTAGTAGTAGTAGTAGTAGTAGTAGTAGTAGTAGTAGTAGTAGTAGTAGTAGTAGTAGTAGTAGTAGTAGTAGTAGTAGTAGTAGTAGTAGTAGTAGTAGTAGTAGTAGTAGTAGTAGTAGTAGTAGTAGTAGTAGTAGTAGTAGTAGTAGTAGTAGTAGTAGTAGTAGTAGTAGTAGTAGTAGTAGTAGTAGTAGTAGTAGTAGTAGTAGTAGTAGTAGTAGTAGTAGTAGTAGTAGTAGTAGTAGTAGTAGTAGTAGTAGTAGTAGTAGTAGTAGTAGTAGTAGTAGTAGTAGTAGTAGTAGAGAAGTGAGTGTACTGACTGTGAACACTCTCTCAGGCTCTCCCTTGGCCTTCCAGTTGGTGTCATGGACCTGCCTCAGGATCATCCAGGCCTCGTCATGTCTGGCATTCTGACACACACACACACACACACACACACACACACACACACACACACACACACACACACACACACACACACACACACACACACACACACACAGAGGCAGTGAGCCCATCGAATGTACAACTCTCGAATATCAGAACATAGAACACAGAAAGTGTTCTACAGTATTCTATATTCTATATGTGAGCTTATCTAACACATGTACTGTTGTAAACAATGCCATGTAAAAGACAAGCAGGAGACATCGTCTGGGGGGAGATATTTTTGTCACAACTTTAACAGCTCCCTGTTGGAAAAACACACCAGTGTGACTTTGTTATGTTACGTTATTTTGAGAGGCAGCACCCCATGTGGCTGATGAATCATCACTTTTTAACAATCGCAACCGTATGCTTAATAATACTGTGTACACATATCACACCACGACATTTAGCCACAGCTGTCTTTAACCGGACATTGTTCTTATCATTTGCATGTGAAAACTTTTCTGTTTACATTATGATATTGTCGGTGGACCGCTCGTTCTGTTTCGCAGGGATGACAGTGAGTCATGGATTTCATTTTAAGGTGACTTCCCTGGGCTGTTCCTCCACGAACGCACAATGGCAGCGTTGTTCGCTAGTCTCTTACCTCCAGCAGGAAGCGTGGGCTCTCTGGTATGAACACGACTCCCACGAGGGCGGCGATGGCGGGGAACAAACACACCAGACAAAACACTCTCCAGCTGTGGATCTGGAACTCTGTCCCCATGCTGAAGCCCCAGCCTGCAACACAGCAACATAACACTGGGTCGTCAGTTCCTCGCAGCCCACCGGGTGACTCAATACTCCCCATATGAGGTCATGGAGCTGGGCTTAAAGGGTGGCTGTCCACCAAGGTTGAGGTTGACTCGGTCTTGTTTCATTCATCTGCATACAACATAGAAAGAATACTCTACTGATGGAGTTAAAATGGAGTAAAGCCTGACCCTGGTAACCGATCACACATGAGTGTGTGTGTGTGTGTGTGTGTGTGTGTGTGTGTGTGTGTGTGTGTGTGTGTGTGTGTGTGTGTGTGTGTGTGTGTGTGTGTTAATATGTTTGCATGCGTGCTTGTGTGTGTGTGTGTGTGTGTGTGTGTGTGTGTGTGTGTGTGTGTCTGTGTGTGTGTGTGTGTGTGTGTGTCTGTGTGTTCTTGTGTGTGCATACAGCCTGGCTCCTACCATAGTGAGGAATGATTCCCCAGGCAGTGAAGGAGGCATACAGGCCTCCCAGCATCCAGAACATACACAGCCAGCTCAGATGTTCTCCTCTCTTGTCCATCTGAAGGAACTCTGTGAAGTAGGTGTACACTATAGGAACAGAGCCTCCGATTCTGCAGGGAATAAATGCAATTTAAACATGTTAAATACATAGCGAAATACAGTACTATATGTTCAACATATTCTAACGTTACCAGAAATGTCCAGACAATTAAATGGGGTGTGATTTTTACATGAGATTGCCGTTTCTCTGGGTTCTGTTGAACCAAATTAGAACAGCACTTGTGCAGATGTGGTCTTATTGCTAACATGGGACTCATCACTGTTCTAAACACACAAAAGCCGAATGTTTTTCAGGCCCCTGGAGCTGTTCGTGTTGGCTTTGGGCACGGCCCTGTTTTAAGTGCCTAGGCCGAGGGCGTGTGCAGGACAGCTCAAGTCTGCAATAATGATCATGAAATCAAGTGCGTCTTCGTATGAGCTTGTTTTAATGAGGTGAGAATGTAATGTGCATTGACCCGCAGTACGTGAGAACATGTGTGACTTCCTTTCAACAAGCGGCACAATATTTCATTGGCCAGTCACAGAGACCCTTTATGTGTGTCACTGATTTTCCATGTCCCAGCCCTCTTTCCATCCCATTGGTGTCTGAGTGAAGTGTGTAAGATCTGTCCTGTCTTGAAAATAGAGTAGAGTAGGGAAGAGTAGAGTAGAGTAGAGTAGAGTAAAGTCGAGTAAAGTATAGTAGAGTAGAGTAGAGTAGAGTAGAGTAGAGTAGAGTAGAGCAGAGTAGAGTAGTTATTTTCTGGCTTTTCTGGCTTTCTGGCTGTAGGATGTTAAATCCTACAGTATATAAGGTTCAGTTGTCTATCTGTCTATCTTTATTTATTATTATTTTATTTTTATTTTAGTCTACTATTCAATTGTCACTTTATTTTGTTGTTGTTGTTTGTGGTCTGAGCTACTGTAACGCCTGAATTCCCCCTCTGGGATCAATAGTAGAGTAGAGTAGAGTATAGCATAAGAGTAGAATAGAGTAGAGTAGAGTAGAATAGAGTAGAGTAGAGTACGTAGAGTAGAAGAGTAAAGTAGAGTAGAGTAGAGTATAGCATTAGAGTAGAGTAGAGTAGAGTAGAGTAGAATAGAATAGGGTAGAAGAGTAGAGAAGAGTAGAGTACAGTAGAGTACAGTATAATACAGTAGAATACAGTAGAATATAACCATATAAGGTCATGTTGTGTCTCTTACCCGAAGCCGGAGCAGAGCCTGAAGAAGAGGAACAGGCCGTATCCGTGAGCGAAGCAGGACAGGAAGCCAAACACCACGTTGATGGCCAGGGCGTAGAGCAGACACTTCCTGCGGCCCACCTTGTCTGCCAGGCCCCCCCACACGACGGCTCCCGCCATCATCCCCACGTACACTATCAAACCTGTCGAAGGAACACACACACACACACACACACGCACGCACGCACGCACGCACGCACGCACGCACACACACACACACACACACACACACACACACACACACACATCTTGTGTGACCTACACATCATAGCACCACCACAAAGCAGTTCTGTCCAGTTAGTTCAGTATTTAACTATGGGATGCTCAAGAGTTCAATGGCGGATACAAGTGAACAGCAAAACAGCACATCTATTGCAGGGGAGGCTGGTGGAGGTAGAAATGGACGGGTTCATTGTAATGCATGGAATGGAATGAGGAACGCTATGAAACCATTCCATGCGTTACCCTTGATCTATTACATTATTAGGTGAACTGCCACTGTGTTTCTGGCAAATAAGGCTTGTAGTAAATGGGATCTTTTCCACAAGGGGGCTCACTTTGACCTGTTCTTAGAGGAATTTGAACGGAGAGAAAGTGATATTAGCAGTGTGAGGATATTCATGGGAATTACATTTGGAATTCCTCCCCACAATCTCCATACTGAACATGTTGACAACAACTCCACTACACCCTATTTCTATATAGATTAGTGTACACACTGAACTGTAGAGATGCTGCAATTTACAGGATTAGTTCTGAAATATTAGATTCTATCGCATTGGAATACTTTACACAGCACCAAAGCCATGGTGAACTAACTTGGTTGTTTATCTGTGATATTATACCGATCCACAGAACAGATAACTGACAGTGACAGTGACCCTTCCCCCCATGTTTTGTGTTTTACTACACAGCCCTAATTACAGCAGTAAATAAGGAGTAAGCAGCTTAGCTTAGCCAGCCAGATACGTGTGTAGATGGTGTGCCTTCCCAGTGGATTACTCCCCCCTGCCAGTCCAAATGCTACAGTGTGTCCTTGTTCTAAAGCTACCTACCACCACCTATCTTCTGCCTTAGACTAAAGACCCATCTCTTCAGGCTGCACCTACCTGCTCTGTGTCGCTGTACAGTTTCTCTACTGTAAATACAATATATTTTAAAATGTATATTCTAGCATTATGACTGCCAATGGCCCCTGGCCCTTGCTTCGATTACTTTTTCTTGCGATGACTGATGGGTAGATGATTCACTTACTTAGACATTGTATATTGTATTGTAAATGTAAGTCGCTTTGGATAGAGGCATCTGCTAAATGCCAAAAAAGTAAATGTAATGTAAATGGCCAGCTAGGCTACAGCCCAGCCGTCAATCATCATTTTCCATTATTCAAGGAAATCAATGTCCAATGGTTGCTAGGTCAATCATTGATTGACTGCCTGACTGACTGACTGACTGACTGACTGACACTGACTAACTGACTGACTGACTGACTGACTGACTGACTGACACTGACTAACTGACTGACTGACTGACTGACTGACTGACACTGACTAACTGACTGACTGACTGACTGACTGACTGACTGACACTGACTAACTGACTGACTGACTGACTGACTGACTGACACCTCTGGTTGGTATTGTTAATATTGAGGGCCTAATATGGAGGGCCTTAATACCTGTAATTGTTTGTATTGAGGACCTACTACTGGAGGTTTCTTTTTCTTTTGGAGCTGGTTTGAGGGATCACCTTGTGAGTTGGTCTATTGAAGTAAATGTAGGACATCGGGGGGTGGGGAGTTGGGTGAGGTGGGGTCGGGGGTGGAGGGCATTGTCCTTTCAACAAACGTAGTGAGATGTCTGAGTGAGTGAGACTCTTGAAGCAAAAAGGGCAGGTGTGGTACTATAGACCAATCCATGGTCTATAAGGATCAAAACCATTTCTGTGTTTCGAGCTAATTCTGACTAATTCTGAACTTCACTTTCAGAGCGGTGTCACAATGTGAACCAGACACTGCTGGTATTTCTACCACACGTGGCTTACATCACTCTTCCGTGCAAGCAGACATACATTTAGACAGACTCATGGCTGTCAGAGACAGAAGGACCCCCATGCTGCGTTACAGACAGCCCTACAGGGCATGTACTCTCTCTGATCACTAGCATACAGTGGATATATTAACGACAGAAGCCCAGAGAGCTTACTAACAGGTGCATCAATCAGTCTCACTGCTCACACTCCAGGAAGACTGTTGTGATGTTGGTTGCAGGATGTAAATATAGGTGCCACATCATCATTCAACTGTCAACTACTGTATGTAACCAGCTGAGATCGATTCTACAGGAGTCCTAGTACCATCATAATACCCCTAGTCTCCAAACTCCAACTTTCTTTCTCTGGGGAGGCTGGTGGAGAGGGGAAAAGCAGAGGATGGGCTCATTGTAATGCATGGAATGGAATGAGGAATGGTATCAAACATGATGAGTAATGGTATCAAACACAAGTATTTGACACCATTCTTCATTCTATTCTATTGCAATGAGCCTGTCCTCTGATTTCTACCTCCACCAGCCTCCACTGGTCTTTCACGATGCCATCTTTTTCAGAAGGCAATGACGATCAAGAATTCTGAAAACATGGATGTTTTTGTTGGAGCTGGTGTGGGATTTCAGAGTTGTACCCCCCCCCCCCCTTCCCCCATGCTCCACTGTGACTTACCCAGCATGCCCTTGTTCGCATTGGATAAGCACATGTCCTTCTCGGCACTCGGTAACGCGAAGGCCACCACAAAGCCGTCCACACCGTCCGCCATCAGCGCGAGCCCCAGAACCGTGAACAGCATCCACTGGTACCTCCCGTGACCGCAGTCTTCCATGATGCACTCGTACTGTTCCGGAAGGTCCTCCTCCTCCGCGGCCCCCTGGGCTGCCATCCGCGCCTTCTTCCTGGCCTCGGCCCGCGCCGCCCTCTGGGCAGCCTTGATCTCGTCAGGGTGGGGGATGCCCTGGTACTCCCCCTCGTACATCTGGTCGTCCTCATCGTTGCCCTCTGTGGCGTCACTCCTCGCGTCCTCCTCCTGCGGAGGGTAGTCTGCCTGGTTGGGGTAGCTGGCGTCCTGGGTCCCCCCTCCGTCGCCATAGGTGACGTCAGTCCCCTCACCATAGGTGACGTCAGTCCCTTGCTGGTTCACGTTGTTGGACCAGGGGTCTTCCATGCTTGCGGATGGAGAAAGACTTGAGTTAGCACCGGAGCCGCTGTACGCTGAGGTTGCTGATGCTGGCTATATTGGCATAATCCTTGGCCAAGTTCTTGTCTTTGCTGTCAATGTGGATTGGTTCCTTTATTCCAGATGAATTGAAACCAATAGGTTGTCAAAACTGGGTTGTTCCTCTGAAGAATAAACTTCAGTTTTCAAGCTTGTCCTCCAACGGAAGATAAGGCCTCAATGACTGTGGTAAACGGATGCACAAGGCCGCATGCTGGACCTGAAAGAGAGAAAACAATTGTGCCTCATGGCATGGATGTCCATACAGTAACAACACGATAATACTAATACTAAAATGATCCAATTTGATGCAAAGCAACGTGACGTAACAACAGTGACTTTTTGGCTGATCGAGGACCTGTTGAGGAAAGATGAACAACATACAAGTGGAGCGTTGGTGCTGAAGGACTACCAATCCTCCAAGCTGGCACGCAGTCACCATCCTCAACCCAATAGACCAGGATAATCCTGTGCTCTTATTGGCTGGCCATGCCCTCACTACGCGACCTCATTACTCACTCTGTGACAGAGACGTCATTTTAACCCTAACCCTAACCCTAACCCTAACCCTGTATGTGATCCCTGCAGTGCACTGCAGGCTGGTGGAGGTAGAAATCGGAGGACGGGCTCACCCGTGTTTATAATAATAATAATAATACATTTATTTTATAAGGCGCCTTTCATGGCACTCAAGGTCGCCGTACAACAACAAATCTAAAAACAGCCACAAAATTCAAAACACAAAATACATAGACATATACAGTATAAAACATAGCCAGCAGCAGAGCAGCACGGGAACAGTAAATTAACACGGATATGCCTGCGTAAACAGGTGGGTTTTGAGGTGGGTTTTGAATGAGATGATAGAATCAATGTTCCTGATGTCGGGGGGGAGGGAGTTCCAGAGGCGAGGGGCGGAGCGGCTGAAGGCTCTAAACCCCATGGTGGACAGACGGGCTGGGGGGACGGTCAGGTTGATGGAGGAGGCAGACCTGAGGGACCGGGTGGGAATGTTGATGTGGAGGAGGTCGGACAGGTATGGAGGGGCGAGGTTATGGATGGCCTTGAAAGTATGGAGAAGGATTTTGTAGTCGATGCGGTGTTTGATGGGGAGCCAGTGGAGTTGGTGTAGAATGGGGGTGATGTGACTGATGACAGGGGTTCTGGTGACAATACGGGCAATACATGTTTGATACCATTCCTCATTCCATTCTATGGATTGCAATGAGACCGTCCTACGATTTCTACTTCAACAAGCCTCCACTGCTGCAGAGGTCCCCATATGAATGAACTAGAAAGAAGAGCTTTACGGTGGTCATCGATCATCCACAGTGTTTTTGGTGAATCGTTGATTGCCGAATTGCTTGATGACACACAGGGAGAATGGGCTGCTTACGGGCAAAACATTTAACAGCATAAGATATAGCATCATTTAACTATATCAATGCAAGTCTTCCACTAAGGAAAAAAGTCTGCAAATAAAGATGAAACAAGAGAGGTTGAGCGTTCGATGTTTTCGATTAGATTAGATTCAACCTTTTTGTCATTGCGCAAATACCAAGATACTGTATGTATTTTTTGCTCTAGGTCAGCCATAGTCAGCGCCTCTGGAGCAATTAGGGGTCAAGTGCCTTGCTCAAGGCCACAACAGCAGTGGTAGGCACCTTAGATATGATGCCAGCAAATGTGCTACATAAATAATGTTTGATTTGAGTCATTACCCTCACAGATTTGCTGGGTGTCACTTTCCTGGAGCCCACTTCCCTGTGCCCTACACAGGGAAGCCCTATACACACAGCTCAATCTCTAATCCTTACAGACAGAGATTACGGTAGTCTTTTGGCCACCTTTCTCTAATTGTCTACTAGTGTGTACAGTATAATTACTGTGATTTGCCTGTCTATCCAAGATGATGTTTTTATCATTCACTGACAGTTAGGCTATAACCTGACTATACTGTATATAGAGAGTAGAACAGATAAACAGGACAGAGTTCTCCTGGTTCCATGCACAATACCATTCCTCTGTCGTCATGACAGATGAGAGCTGCAATTTAATCCAGATTAAGACTGCAGAAATGTCATTCTGCCCCCTGTGTCTACCGCTCCCACATCAGATTATACTGTTTCCGGATGAAAGTTTAAAAAGGTGGCAGACAGATGTTGGAGGTGTCTATCAGATCACTGGTGTGTTGTTGGAGAATGTTGGATTATGGACTCCTTAGATGTGTCACAATCCCTTTACCTGTCTTGATAGTTTGACAAAGTTTAGTCCAGGTTTGTCCAATACTATAAAGTATTTTTTGGTAATTCAATTCCCACAGTATCGGGTACTCTGAAGTGGGACTAACTGATAAATGGTAAATGGTAAATGGACTGACTTATATAGCGTCTTATTCGAAAGCGCTTTACAATGGCCTCTCATTTACTCATTCACACACACATTCACGGAAAGCTACCATGCAAGGCGCCGGCCCTCTCATTGGGAGCAATTTGGGGTTCAGTGTCTTGCCCAAGGACACCTCGACACGTGGCCAGTCGGGGCTCGAACCGCCGATCTTCCAACCTTGCGATCATTAGACACCGATACCTCCTGCGCCACAGCCGCCCCTGATGGTATACCTCTGACCAGCTGATGGGGTACCTCTGACCAGCTGATGGTATACCTCTGACCAGCTGATGGGGTACCTCTGACCAGCTGATGTGGTACCTCTGACCAGCTGATGGGGTACCTCTGACCAGCTGATGGGGTACCTCTGACCAGCTGATGGGGTACCTCTGACCAGCTGATGGTATACCTCTGGCCACCTGATGGGGTACCCCTGAATAGCTGATGGGGATTTCTTGATAACAGGTCAATTGTTTTCGCACTTGTATTATCAATATTTTAGTTGTACAAAATACTAGTGTCCATTCATGAAACCTCAGACAAACAGTATGTTCAGCCAATTCCATGTAATAGTAAGGTAAGTAGTGCCTGCTCTCTCTCTCTCTCTCGTGTAAAGGTTCACCTTCAGGGTCCTGTCACAGGCCTCACTAGTGTGCTAGCAGCGCCCAGCTGGGCCAGGTTATATAACCCGCAGGCCTGTCTCCCTACACTAAGCCACTGCACTGTGCACTGGACAGGCTCATATGTGTGCTGTGTGTGAACATTATTATTAGAGTATTAATATGTTGAGCTAAGCTAGCCTAGCCTAGCCTCAGCTACAATCCTGTGGGATACCATGTTGTTATAGTCACATTCAGCCATTACTATTATTGTTATTATTATGATTATGATCATGATCAAGATTATGCATATGATTATGATTATGATTGTTGTTGTTAATGTTGTTGTTGTTGCTGTTGTTTTTGTTGTTGTTGTTGTTGTTGTTGTTATTATTATTATTATCATCATCATCATCATTACTATTAGAGGGGACAGATTTATTTTATTTTTTTACCGTTTGCACCTGTGCAATGTTTGCTTAGCCTAATGTAACCATTGATGATAATGACTAATGACTGGAACTGATTTTTAAATGGGTTTCCTGAAATACAAAAACACACCTAGACACCTAGTTTATACAAATTATTAATGGAGGATGAATTGTACCCAGTAATATGCAATGGTTATTATTTAGAAATGGATAGTTCTCTGTTATTTGAATAGATTGACAGGGTATTGTGCTCTGCATATTATGCAGTCATAACATAGACAGACTTCGTCCAAGGAGAATTTTAGAGTTGCATATCATCACCAGAATAAGTTTGATATCATTTAAAGGCATTGTTGAACATCATAGGAACATTTTACTAGTGTAACATTACCTTTTTACAACAGTATTGGCCTGCGAAGTGTCCAACAAGTTGTTAGAGGATGGAGGCTGGAGGATGTCTGTCTGTCTGTCTGTCTGTTTGTCTGTTTGTCTGTCTGTCTGTCTGTCTGTCTGTCTATCTTAACTGTACTTCCTCTACTCAACTCAAAGTCAGTATTGGATAGCTCTTTCAAATGTTAGAGCCATATTCATTGGATGCTATTAACCTTGATTGTAACAGCTACACCTTTACTCCGTACATGCACTGACTGCAAGTGCACATGGTGAGGGTGGTCACAAATTGGCTGACAGTAGAGGGTGAAGGCCATATTTGTTTCTGAATTTCAAAAGTTCAAATAAGCCGTGTGTAGAAACTGTGCAAGAGAAGTAACTAAGTCCAAATTCTAATTTCATGTTTGGGTAGTAGTAGTTTCTTTAAAGGCTATCCCTTTACCATCATGTGGACCTAGGCTATGACTACGAGTGGGCTATGACTATTTTGAAGTCACACACGTAAACTCAAGATTCTTTATGTTTCCTGTCTGTTGGAAAGCCTTGACAATGGCAATGGTTTTATAGCATTGTTAATAGGACATAAAGAACCTGACAGGAAAGCAGTCAGTTCCTGTACACTTAGGTCCTTGATGACCTGAGTTCAAAGGAGAATCCTTCTTGGAATTTGTACAACTGATCTGCCTGCTGTTCAGTAGCCCATGATGGATTGTAAATACAATACCACTTACAATACCATTTACAATCAAGTTTACTCAAGTGGATCCAACTAGTATCATGGATATTGTGATGTGGACATTTGATGTGGGAAGTGTATTACCAATTATACCTCCTAATAGACATATTTTTTTATCTGAATGGTTGTGTTTTTTTCTTACATACTACTTTATTACTACTGACTACTTTTTGTAAATGACTTTTAAGATCAAAAGGTTTAGTGCTGCAATGAGACCAAAACTGAGAAAAAGTTATATTTTGTTTCATGCGACTATTGTAATTAATAATAGAAATAATTAATGTGATCAGTGGTGTTGTTACTCTTCCACTAGAGTTGGAACATTGATTCCTTTACCTAGCCACTGTAAAGACACTTAGCATAAAATACAAAATAATTTCATTTGACTTTCCAAAAGTGACATGGACAAAGCATCATAAGAAATAATCCCACAAATAATCCTAAATTACAAAATGCTATATTCTTACCAGACTTGGCATTCCCTTGGCATGAAAGCAAGTCCTGGACACAAATTAAACAATCCAAAACTGGGTAAAGAGATCCATGGAAAGAGAGGTTTGTAAAGGTGAGCCCTACATGTCACTTTAACAGGCAGCCGTGCTGCAGACCAAGGGATTAGGCTCCCACCTCACGATCCCCCCAGCTGATCCTCACAGGAGCTCGTCCGGACACCCCCCCACAGGACAGAATGGTACAGACTGTCAGGCTTACCAGGCAACCGGATCCACAGACAGCAAAGCAGAGCGGGGAGGAAGGGATATTCTGTATTTATTTGTGTGTGGTGGTGGTGGTGGGGTGGGGGGTTGACTGTGTATGTGTGTGTGTATGGCAGATGTATGCATGTGGCAGATGCGTGCATGTGTGTGGATGTGATGGAGAGATTAACAGTATATTTATATTTCCGGGAAATGGATGGGATGTACCGTATATGAATTTGATAAACGCAAGACTTATCATGACATCTGTGGTTTGTGCACTGTCAATCAACTTTCCTGGGGGCGTGTGATGGCTGCTTTGTCGCTCCAAAAAGGACGTTAAAAATCTCTCTCTCAGAATCAATCAGAAGCAGATTTACAGAAAACACTGTAATTGTGAGGCTAAGCTGTCATTACCCTACTCACAGCATCAACGACTCTGGCAACACCTCGCTCTCTGTAGGCCCTGCCGCCAGTCCCCATGCAGCTTTGACAGCTCAACACAGCAGACCATTTAGTGACCTAAACCAACCATTATACTTAAAACTGAATTATTATTATCATCTATTATAAGTTATTTTTTCTGAGTGGGCCAGTCCCACTCATATTTTTCATTCCATTGGACAGATATAGTGAAGACAGACAGGAAAGTAAGAAGAAGGAGGGAGAGAGGGCATGTCAGTAGGGCATGGGCCGGATTCGAACCCATGCCGACATTTTTAACCAAAAATGTAGTTTTACACCCAGCACAGAAGCTAGTGTATCCAATCCCCAGACACCAGGCTGCCCCCCCCCCACCAAGCCAGGGGATTTGGTTTGTCCTGCTACGGGACATCATTACTGAGAGTAGTTGTCTTGCATAGAAGGTAAAGCTCCCTAATCCCAAGGCCAGATAATTCGAGTGCAAAGAGGATTAGCTCCACCCCAGCAGAGCCATTGGCTAAATTTAGTCCCACATACTATCTGTCTTCACCATTCTCCATTTACCCCTCCCCCCCAAGTCCCACCCCTTACTTTCCCCCGCCTATTCGTCAAACCACCAGACCAACCTATTGCACACCACTGTGAGCCCTTGATGAGATTTTGACATTTCCAGGTTATTTGCGAGGGAGTGACCTCTCTGGGCTGAATAATCTGTCATAGCGGCCCATGAAATAGCCTGAGATGAACAACAACAGAATTGAATATATGAATATATATATATACATAGAATATGCAATCTGCTGTAGATGTGGTATCCCAGCAGGCCATAATCACAGAGCGAGAGCGTGAAATGCCCTGCAACCGAGCCGTGTTGGTGTCTTAAGTTGTTGTCGTTTCTGTTCCTGTAATTCTACCCATCGCTGCCCTTCATCCTCCAGGCTTCGTCCTCTAGCTTCCATGTCAGGATTACAGTGCTCGGTTGCCATGGGTTGGTGTCAGGAAAGGGGGCGTGGCTCAGGCTACCAAATGCTCTGTGCAGCGAGGTCCTCAGTTTCCCTGAGGTCACCCTTCGCATGCAACCATCCAGTAAATTGGCAGCTTCCGGGGGGAAAGATTACAGGAGCGAGTGTAGTGAAGGGGTTGGGTAGGGTTGGTTTGGGTTAGGGAGACCAGCCAAGTATGGCGTTCAGTCATGATGCTGGGGCCACGGGGTGAGGGGGAGGACATGACAGTTATGCTGCTGCTGCTGCTAACTCACACATTTCTGTTACCCAAACAGTAAAGGAAACTAAAAGGCTTGTTGTTTTTATATGACAGGATCATGCTGAGGAAATGATCCTACCAATGGATGACACTGTCTCTACATTTAGGAACATTTCCGAAATGTTTGATTGTTTTCACACAAGGCTTATTCTTTTTCTTCTTGTAGGTTCATTGGACTGGACTGTCCCCCTGGTGGGTCGTGACTTGTCTCTTATCTGGTGTTTTCTCCTGATTAAAGGGGACAGAGAGATCTGAGGGAGTAATCCCTCTGGGTTTAGTGCATGGAGGGGGGTCATTGGAGGCTTGTGGGGGTAGAAATCGGAGGACGGGTTCATAACCCTAATGCATGGGATGGAATGAGGAATTGTATCAAACAACGGAAGGTAATGAATGCCGTACTATCATATTGATATTCATCTCATTTACTAATACTCACTGTAATACCGTATACTGTATTACCATACCATTGTCTACATAATCATGTCTTTTGCATCTGGTTAAATGCAAAATACTACGTTTCGTTGTCTCACTACTTACTCTGTCAATGATAGTAAAGTTTCATCTAATCTAATCTGATCTAATACATTACAATGAGCCCGTCCTCCAATTCCCGCCTCCACCACCCTCCTCTGGGTGGGATGCGGAGGTAAAAGCAGGGCAGTCCCGCTCCAACCAATTAAATCCCTCTCAGCAGATTGGAGATGCACTCACGGCTTAGTAAGTCACCTGACTGTCTTCTAGCATGCTGCATACAGTCAGAGAATGTACTATATATATCATTACATGGTGTGATACAGCGCACTCTCCAGCTAACAGCATAGATTGCAGGCCAGTATTGATGTACAGGATGCAGAGTCAAGATCACTGATAGAGAGCGTCACAGTGGAAATCGATTATATCAAAGCTAAAGCACCCTGTGAGTGAATCTACACTCACCGGGTTTTAAAGCTGTGATATAATCAATTTCCACTGTAGCATGCTCCATTTAACATGCTCCATGCTATGGGGGCCATGGACCCAACTGTGCCCAAAGGAAGGGAACTCCATTAGAGGGTTTCTTTTCTGTTTGTAATGTAATGAAAAGTTGAACATCCATGAAAGGCTGAGATACAGAACGGAGGACCTGAGGGGGAGGTGCGTGTCTGTTTAGACCAGGGGATTACAATGGATGGAATAGAATGAGGAATTCCTCATTCCATTCCATACGTTACAATGAGCCCGTCCTCTGATTTCTACCTCCACCAGCCTCCCCTGGTTTAGACACTACAAGGAGAGTAAATCCCTGCTGATTGGATGAACTCACTGACATTTCAGTCA